>NC_068920.1:154122621-154429621 GCF_023091745.1 Budorcas taxicolor | reverse complement strand
CCCAGTATTCTTGCCTGGAGAATTCCATGGACGGAGGAGCCTGGTGGGCTACAGTCCACGGGGTCGCAAAGAGTCAAGCTGCTCTGCAGCCTCATCCATACCTACTATTGTCAGTCTTTCCTTCTTTCTCCTCTATTTCACTTGCTTTCCTCACTCCCTCTCTCCCCTTTCCTGCCTTCCTTCCTTTTTTACCTCCCTTCTCTTTTTAAGCCATTTAATAGCTGCATAGTGATAACATTTTGTGCGTTGAATTTTTGTTTCTGGTGTGCTGCAGTCCATGGAGTCACAAAGAGTCAGACATGACTTAGCAACTGAACAACAGCAACAGCAAGACACACTGATGTGCCTGCAGGTGTATCCAGGCACAGCCCTACCAAGAGAGGTACTGTCCACACGTGATCACTTGCTCAACGTCTGCACCTGCTGTCTCAGTCAGGAGCCTAGCAAGAAACACTCAAACCGGGTGAGAAAAATTTAACAAAGAGCCTATTTATAAGAGTGAGGAAAGGATGAAGGGCAAATGAAAAGCCACAGTGACCGCCTGGGAGCTAGCTGTAGCAGGGAACCAGGTCACCAGCCCAGGGCCTGAAGGGTCAGGAAAGGGAGGGACTGTGGGAGTTGGCAAGAGCTGAAGCTTGTCAGGGGACCAACAGGGGACCAACAGACCCAACAGAAACTGTGGTGGTCAGACGGGACCACAGCCACTGTCGATCCACAGGCTGATGGGGAAGGAGCCAACCTGTCCAGACCCCTGCCCTTCTATCTGCTGGCTGGGCCTGATGTTGGCCAAAAGTGAAAAATGAAAGTGAAAGTCGCTCGGTCGTGTACAGTTCTTTGCGACCCCCGTGGACTATACAGTCCATGGAATTCTCCAGGCTAGAATACTGGAGTGGGTACCCTTTCCCCTTCTCCAGGGGATCTTCCAAACCCAGGTCTCCTGCATTGCAGGCGGTTTCTTCACCAGCTGAGCCACAGTTGGCCGAACTCAACTATTAATAGGAGCCAGCCGGAGTCTGGTTGATATGTGCCTGGCTCGGGCTCCTTAGGGGACACAGAGCAGAGTGGAGCGAGGATCTGAAGGGTCAGGCAGCGAATATCACATAGAGCTCCAGATACACACACACACAGATGCAAAAGCATAGATATTCACGTGTACACTGCTGCACCTCCACGCAGCGTAGGACTATGTGCACACAAGCTCCAACACCCACAGACTCACACACGCCTGCGGAGAAGGCTAAAAGCCACACCTTCCTTCTGCCTTGCCTGGTCCTGAGGTGAGCCCCGCTCCTTCCCCCTCCCCCTCCCCCTGCACCAAGCCCAGAGCCAGCTCTTTGCTGAGTTCTTTGTTACTCTTGGCAAAGACCGAATCCCAGTGGGACAATGGGCTGGCCAGGCCCGCACAAATCACCCGCTCTCTGGGGGCCTTTCAGAGGCCTGGCCTGCCTGAGTGACAGCTGAATTGGGTCCAGATTGGGCTGAGGAGGCACTCCTGGAGGCAGGCCCTGCAGCCGCAGTACTGGGAGGTCTCCAAGCCCCTGTCTGACTGCCACCCTCCTCAAGCACCCTCCCACTGACGCCCCTGCAGGGGCACCTGGCCCAAGGGAGGGAAGTTGGGGGCCCCCCAATCCCCTTAAAGCCTTACTCCCCACCGACATCTAGCTCACCCCCAAATCCAAATCACACTATGCCCCACTGCTCCAACACCCTAGGTCTCCTTATCTTTGGCCTGGGAGCTGCCAGAGGAACTTTTTTGAAATGTAAATCAAATCATTTTCCTCTTCTGTTTAAGATCCTTCAATGGTTCTCCTCACCCCACTCCAGATAAAGTCTCAATTCAGCCCTATCCTGCACCAGCTGGTCGCTGACCCCATTCTTAGCCCCAGGGCTTACCAGCCGCCCCTGACCCTCTGAGGCTCCCAGTTCTCTAGGTGTGCCAAGCCCTCTCCTTCCCCCGGGCCTTAGCACCTGCTATTCTCTCTGCTGAAAAGCCTTCACCTCAGTACTTCATCTACTGACCCCTTCTAAACTAGAGCTTCTCAAACTAACACTGGGATAGAATCAAGCCAGAGTTTTTCCCCACTTCCATCATGGAGAGATGTTTTGGTAAAAACACAATGAAATAAGCTACTAGAAAAAATAAAAATAAAAACAAAGAGAGGTATAACTATCTTGGAAAATAGTAGTTTCACATAAAGTTAAATATTCATTTATGCAATCTCACTCCTGGGTACGTGCCCAAAAGAAGTGAAAACATACATCCACGTAAAACCTATTTGAGAATGTTCACAGCATTTTTATTTATAATCATCCTAAACTGGAAATAACTTGATGGTGAATGGATAAACTGTGATACATCTATGCACTGGAATACTACTCAGCAATAGAAAGGAAAGAACTGTCAATACCCACAGTATGGGGAATTTCAGATGCCTTATGCTAAGTGAAAGAAGCCAGGCTCAAAAGACTGCATTCTGTATGATTCCATTTATATGACGTTAAAGAAAAAACTACAGTGACAGAAAAGAGATCATTGTTTGCCACGGGCTGGGTTGGGCTGGGGGGTTGGGGGTCACTGATGACAGAGGAGCGTGAAGGAACTTTTGAATGATGGAAATGTTCCATATATTGATTGTGGCACTGTTTGTCAAAATTCGTAGAACTACACACTCAAAAGGGTGAATTTTACTGTGTAAATTTTACCCCAATAAATCCGACTTTAAAAAATGTAAATACAAATTCCATTTTTCATTGTGGTAAAATCTACATAATGTAAAATCTATCATCTGAACCCCATCATGTAGCATTAAGTATGTTCATAGGTACAGCCATGTTGCACAACCGTCATCACCCTCTATCTCTAGAATGCTTTTAAATTTATTTTTAATTGAAGGATAATTGCTTTACAATATTGTGTTGGTTTCTGCTGTACTCTAGAACATTTCCCATCTTGCAAAACTGAAATTCTGTACCCGTTAAACAACAACTCTCCCTAACCCCTCCCTCCATTTCCCATGTGAGCACCATTCTACTACTTTCTATAAAGTGAAAGTTGTTCAGTCATGTTCGACTGTTTGTGACCCTATGGACTATACAGTCCATGGAATTCTCCAGGCCAGAATACTGGAGTGGGTAGCTTCTCCCTTCTCCAGGGGATCTTCCCAACCCAGAGATTGAACCCAGCTCTCCCGCATTGCAGGCAGATTCTTTACCAGCTGAGCCACCAGAGAAGCCCAAGAATACTGGAGTGGGTAGCCTATCTCTTCTCCAGGGGATCTTCCCAACCCAGGAATCAAACTGGGGCCTCCTGCATTGCAGGTGGATGCTTTACCAACTGAGCTATCAGGGAAGCCCAATTTTAATTATTCTAGGTACCTCACATAAGCAGAATCAGGCCGTGTTGTCCTTTCATGCCTGGTTTATTTCACTTAGCATCCTCAAGGTTCATTCATGTTGTAGCCTGTGTCTGAATTTTCTTCCTTATAAGGCTGAATGATATTTCATGCCCACAAAATGATCACATTTTGTTTACCCTTTCATCCACGAATGGACATTTGGGTGGTTTCCACCTTTTGGCTATTGTGAATAGTCAAAATGTTAACAACAACAACAACTGGGGTATGACTATAAACTCCGTTTTAAAATGTATTAGATTCAGGCAGCAATCCAAAACTCTACAAGCAATAAATGCTGGAGAGGGTGTGGAGAAAAGGGAACCCTCTTACACTGTTGGTGGGAATGCAAACTAGTACGGCCACTATGGAGAACAGTGTGGAGAGTCCTTAAAAATTTGCAAATAGAACTGCCTTATGACCCAGCAATCCCACTGCTGGGCATACACACCGAGGAAACCAGAATTGAAAGAGACACGTGTAGCCCAATGTTCATCGCAGCACTGTTTATAATAGCCAGGACATGGAAACAACCTAGATGTCCATCAGCAGCTAAATGGATAAGAAAGCTGTGGTCCATATACACAATGGAGTATTACTCAGCCATTAAAAAGAATACATTTGAATCAGTTCTAATGAGGTGGATGAAACTGGAGCCTGTTATACAGAATGAAGTAAGCCAGAAAGAAAAACACCAATACAGTATACTAACGCATATATATGGAATTTAGAAAGATGGTAATGATAACCCTGTATGCGAGACAGCAAAAGAGACACAGATGTATAGAACAGAATTTTAGACTCTGTGGGAGAGGGAGAGGGTGGGATGATTTGGAAGAATGGCACTGAAACATGTATACTATCAGGTAAGAAATGAATCGCCAGTCTAGGTTCGATACAGGATACAGGATGCTTGGGGCTGGTGCACGGGGATGATCCAGAGAGATGATATGGGGTGGGAGGTGGGAGGGGGGTTCAGGATTGGGAACTCATGTACACCCATGGCTGATTCATGTCAATGTATGGCAAAACCAATACAGTATTGTAAAGCAAAATAAAGTAAAAATAAAAATTACCAAAAAAATAATAAAAATAAAATAAAATAAAAATAAATAAATAAAATGTATTAGATTCAACAGACCTGAACACTTACTCTTAATTTCATTATCCATCCCCCTAGTCTGCCTTTCAAGTAGCAAAGCCGCCTGGTCCCCGGACTGGCTGGACTCTACCTTCCATGAGCCCCCAGTCATCCCCCACAATTCCTTGGATGTGTCACATGCTGGGATGGTCTGTTGGGGATTGGAACTTTCTGAGGAAAGACTAGGTCTGAGTCTCCTCAATTTGCAGTGACCAGGGTTGGGGCTGGGTCCAGGCAGAAGGCTCAGAGAAACTGCTGCCAAGTGCAATCCTCCTATTTCTCGGGGCCAATGTGGGAGCAGGGCTTGAACACACATCCGTCTGACTTCAGACCCGTGCTCTTTGTTGTAAGGTACATGCAGTGACAATGGCCCTGAATTGGAGGCAGGGTTCAAGGCCCACCCTTCTCTAGCTGTCATGCTCAGGACTCTTTCTGCTTGCAAGAACTTCTGCTCCCTGCCAAGGTCAAGATGGAATCACTCAGTTAGGAAGTACTAGTTGTCAATGGCACCCCACTCCAGTACTCTTGCCTGGAAAATCCCACGGATGGAGGAGCCAGGTGGGCTGCAGTCCACGGGGTTGCCAAGAGTCGGACACGACTGAGCGACTTCACTTTCACTTTTCACTTTCATGCATTGGAGAAGGAAATGGCAACCCACTGCAGTGTTCTTGCCTGGAGAATCCCAGGGACAGGGGAGCCTGGTGGGCTGCCATCTCTGGGGTCGCACAGAGTCGGACACGACTGAAGTGACTTGCTAGTTGTGTTGGCTCCTGAGCTGCGGACAGGGCTACACAGGTGAGCCATGGACAGTCATGGACATTAATACGTATGTACGGGGCTTCCCTGGTGGCTCAGTGGTAAAAAATCCCCTTGCTGGTGCAGGAGACCCCTGGAGGGGGTTTGACCCCTGCAGGTTTGACCCCTGGGTTGGGAAGATCCCCTGGAGAAGGAAATGGCAACCCACTCCAGTATTCTTGCCTGGAGAATCCCATGAACAGAGGAGCCTGGCGGGCTAGAGGCCATGGGGTCACAAAAGAGTCGGACACGATGCAGCAGCTAAACAACAACACAACAATATGCGTGTACATGTGTGTGCATACATGTTAGCTGGGCATGGGGGCTTGATATGTGTGTGAGTTCCAGAGAACTCAGATTTTTATTTTTTGAAATAATAATCATCTCTTTTCAAAGACTAAGGGTCAAGGAAGGAGGTTTTAAGATGTGTTAGGAGCATAAATCTCAGGACTTCCACGGTGGCTCAGTGGTAAAGAACGTGCCTGCATTGCGGCAGACACAGAAGACGCAGGCTCGATCCCTGGGTTGGGAAGATCCTCTCATGAAGAAAATGACAACCCACTCCAGTATTCTTGCTGGGAAAATCCCATGGACAGAGGAGCCGAGTGGGCTCCAACCCTTAGGGTCACAAAGAGTCGGACACAACTGAATCGACAGAGAACACGTGCACAAGAGCATAAATCTCATTCCTAGTGGCTGCCCTGGCACCTGAGCTTCCAAGGGAATCATAGAGAGTTTATTTAATAGGTGAAATATAGGCACATACCCACACATACATATGTGTTTACACATAAACACAGGATAATGTATGCCTAAACCCAGACTGACCCATAAACACATGCATAAATTCATAGACACATAAGAGATATACACATAAATTCAGACAACCACATATAATACAAAGGTTAATTGCCAATATTTATTAAGTGTTTCCAGTTAACAAAGCAGTGTGCTAAGTAATTAACATAAACTGCTTTACTGAATCCCTTTGCAAAAATCAGGATGTGCATGGTAATTTTCACCCCCATTTTACAGATGAGGAAAACAAGGCTCAGAGAAGCGAAGTGACTTGCTTGAGGTCACAGAGCTCAGAAGTGGCTGAACTGGGAATTCAATCCCAGTGGGTAAAAGTCCGAAGCCACATGCACAATCACTAGACTATTTGCTAACACACAGCTGCATATGTCACATACCCACGAGTTCACACACAGACTACAGGTGTTGACACACTGGTGCACACATATGCGAATGGACCCCCACATACGGCACGCTTGCATACAAAGATACATACAGACACATAAACACATAGTCGGTTCCCAGCAGACTTACAGTCACACATTTTAATGTTGGCCACATCCAGGGTCACACACCAAGTGTACTGACTTGAGTTTGTGCAGACCTGGGTCCTGGCACAGACTTCCTCCCTGCCTGCCCTGGCCTCTCTTGAAGAGAGCCTGGGGGTTGGGCGTGCTGCACCAAGCCCTGCCAGCTGGTGGCCCGGATCCTCTGAGGACCGGCTGCTACCTCCCACTCCAACCTGCCCAGTAAGCAGAGCCACCCTCGGGGCCAGCTTCACAAAGCGCCACACCTGGGCCCCTCCCAGGAGAGGCTGAGCTCAGGAAACCTTGCAGGTGGCCGCCACAGTGGTGCGCCGCAGCCCCAGCCCACACCTCCTGCTGCTTGCTGCTCCCTCTCCAGCAATAGGTGTTGATTATGGAGGCAGTGACCCTCGCCTCTCCTGCCTCATTTTCCATTCAGCCCCCAAGTCACCCCACAGCCCAGTGCACATGCACCCTGGGAGCACAGAGCAGTGATACTTGCCCAGGCAGGGAGTCAAGGAAAGCTCCCTCAGGGAAGTGGTGTCTAAGCTGAAGTCTTTACCTGAAGGTGCAGCAGGAACTAGCTGGTGAATCAGAGTGGAGGAGAGCTTCAGCCAGAGGGCGGCGTTGGCAATGTCCCAGAAGTGAGAGAAAATAACACCTTTGGGGACTTACAATTGATTCATCATGACTGAACGGGAACAAAAAGGAATGCAGAGTGATCAAAAGCCTGGGTTAGGGAGTGCTTTGGAGGTGAGCTCAGAATTGCAAAGGCCTTGGACAGCTTCCAGAGTGGCCACTAATTTAAGCCTCCCTTCTGTGGCTGCCAGACCACTGATGCTCTCAGACCCAGATTACTGGCTCACTGTCCTGGGATCACCTGGTGGCCCAGGGCTTGCCCAGGCAACCCACTGACCATGTCTCACCCTCGCAAGCCTGGCTAGTGACACTTCTGGATGGATATTACTATTTCCTCTTTACAAGTGAGGAAAACTTGTCTTGCAGAGGCATCTTTTTAGGATGAGAATGATCTGTCTAGAGGTGACTATGAGGAGGATTCCTCTGGGTGTGGCCTGGGAGAACTGTGCTTGGATCTGGGAGGAAGGGGAGAGAATTTGTGGGGCTGGGAGGCCTGGGAACAGATGCTCAAAGACTAAAGCTGGATTGCCTCTGGTGGGAGTGGCTCTCTGGTCTTTGGAGTAACCTCTAAGGCACTCCTTTAGCATGAGCCACTCCTAGCTTCAGCCCCCTTCTTGACAGTCCAGAGACCACCACCCCCATGCCCATGTAGACAGCCCCAAATAAATCTTTCTTCCTAGAATGTACCATTAATTTATATGGTTCCCATGTAATCTCCATATAAGGTGGGTTGATGGCTGCAACAGTGGTGACTCCACCCCTAATAAAACAGACCCTTAAGCCCTCTCGGTCCCAGCCTCTATCTCAGGCCTTCTCCTGAGCTCTAGGTCCTTGGCCTTCAGAGAGTCCTTGGCCACTCCCTGGCCATGAGAGGGTGAGTGCAGAACTAGGAGTTACACAGGCCAGAGTTTTCATCCTGATTCTGCCCCCAGAGTCAGCTCTGTGACCTCAGACAAGTCCCCCACCCCTGGACCTCAGTTTCATCACCTGTAAAATGGGATGATTGTAACTATCTCACGGTAGTCTATTACAAGATTGTGGTGGTGGTTTAGTCACCAAGTTGTGTCCAACTCTTGTGACCCCATGACTTTAGCCCACCAGGCTCCCCTGTCCATGGAATTCTCCAGGCAAGAATACTGGAGTGGGTTGCCATTTACTTCTCCAGGGGATCTTTCCAACCCAGGGATCAAATCCCCATCTCCTGCATTGCAGACAGATTCTTTACTGACTGAGCCACGAGGGATACAAGATTGTGGTGAAGATTTTATGACAAAATGTATGGAAATGGCCAAGTACCATGCCCAGGTCTTCGTATAGACTTTAAAAAAAATGGATGGTGGTTTTTGGGGCGGCTCCACATTTTCTGTGTCAAAGAATCTAAATTCTGTAGCTCAGAATTCAAAGTCCTTCTAAACAGCTCAGCCCAGCCCTTCAGCCTTATTTTCCCATGGAAAGCAGTAGGGCTCAGAATTGGGGCTCAGGGAGCAGGAGGTGCTGGATGTCAGTTGGGCACCACCCCTTGGGGGAGAGGGGATGAGACTGCTGATGCAGTGTTAGAACCTCTGCTAATGTGAAAGGGTTCGGAAATGGGAAACCTGAGCCTGTGGTGAAGATCTCTGTGCCTTCATCTCAGGTGGCCTGCATGACACCTCGTCCCCTTTATCAGCCAGGGCTGCCACTGTCTTCCGCTGATCAAAGTTTTGGGCATGGTTGAAAGACGGGTGCATGGCTGAGAGTGAAAAAGATACTTCATTTTGCAGGGGTTCTGCTCCCAGTACCAAAAGACTCACAAATCAGGCCCTCACTAGCCTGGGCCCAAGATCACTTGTTTTTGATGATTGCCCTAGAGAGATTTGAGGTAGAGTTCCCACTCTGATCAGAATGGGGGGTGGGGGGTCTTAAGGGTGGGAGATAGCAGGGAAGAGGGACTAGATCAATAGCCAGATATTTGTAGGTTCGAATCCCAGCTCTATTATTTACTGTGAGTATGTGGACAAGATGCTCTCTTTCATTGATCTTCAATATTTGCATCTGTAAAATGGGAGAAATGACATCTACATTGAAGGCCCATTGGACATGTTACATGAGATGCCATTTGTACAGCATTGGAATGGTGCCTGGCACATAGCCGACTTGATAAATGTCCCCTTCTCCCAGCTGTTAGCTCTAGTACCCAGGACAGCTCCCCATCCATGCCTGCTTGGCTGCTGTCCACGGTGCTGATAAAAGATGGCCGTCTCTTCCATTCTCTCCCCCTGGCTCCTCATTCGTTGACCTCTAACATTCTCACAGGTCTTCGAGATCAAAGGGAGTGTTTTCATGACTTTCTCTCCAACCATTATCACTGTGTTCAAAATACAGTTGTGGAATAAAAGCTATCTTTCCCACGGTGAGCAGATGTGGGTGTTCTTCCTCCTGTACATTCCATTGAATGTCTGTTGGGTTGGGTCCAAGAGCTCCAGCTTAATAAGTAAAATAAAAACAAGAACAAAGTACAATAATGCTTGTTGACCACGGCTTGTTAACCAAGACTTCTCATTACTCCAATCTCTTAAACCACTGTCCAGAAATTCAAACATTTTCAACACCACCTAATAATTCTTGCCTCCTCTTCTTCCTTTCCAATTCCACTAATCTGTAGGAAAAAGTGCCAAGGCTCCAGAATCTCTGTTAGTACCCATTTTTCCATTCAGGGATGTGGCCAAAGCCACGATGATTCTTAGCACATCTTCCAGCAAGACGAGTCAGGTACAGGCAATGAAAGAAGAGAGCATAGGATTTGGAGTAAGCCAGACCTGAGTTTGAATCCCAGTTCTGTTACTCACTAGCTCCCTGCCTTGGTAACTTCTCTGAGCCTGTTTTCTCACCTGTAAAGTGAAGTTAGTAACTGCACCTCTTTTGTATGGTTATTGAGTGAATCAGAGGATATGTTGTTTCTAAAGTGTTTAGCAGTTTCTCCATAAATGCTCCATAAATTGCTGACTACAATTACTTCAGGTATCTGACTCTAGACTCTCAGTGGGGAGACACAAATCGCCATGTGTCCTTTCCATTGAAGTCAGCTTCAGATTCCTTAATGTTGGAGGTTGTCCCAGGGGCTTGGCTTTCCTCCTACTCCCATGGGCTGTTGTATCTCCCAGAGCACCAGTTCCTCTCTCCTTCTTCCCCTATTCAGTGTAAACCCTTGAACACACACACACACTCTGTCTTGTCAGTTTTTATTTGGTTCAGGTCCATCTGTTCTGAATTTCATACAGAGTTTGGGCAAGCCTGGGTTTGACTCTTGGCTCAGCACATTCTAACTATGGTACTTTAAATGAGTCACTTAGCCTCTTTAGCCTCAGTTTCCTCATCTGTAAAATGGCGATGATAATATCCCCTTCCTCATGAGATTCTCACAAGAAGCAGGGGAGAAATGCATTAAAATTCTTAGCACAGATGCATATGGCAAGTGCCCAATATCTTTTCACCATTATTGTTGTCTTCTTAGTTTCCTGATTTTTGTTTCTGTCATTCTTTTCTAGGGATGCTCTGCTTTCTCCCTGACAAGTTGGAGAGTGAAGAGTCCTACCTCATGCTTTTTGGAAGCAGAGTGAGCCCATCTTGTGTACTCTCATCTCTGGAAGAAAGACATGCATGGAGTCCCCTGAGACCCTTTATCTCTTACCCAGGATTGGGATCCTAAGTGGCACGCTCAACCTTTGTGATTGTCTTTGTTGTGTTGTGTGTGTGTACACATAAGATTGGGTGTATGCATATCTGTGAGTGTAGGAATAGTTGTGTTATGTGATTGCGCGTGACTTTCATGTAAGTGCATATGTAATTAGGTATGCAAGAACACATGCAAATGAGAAATGGCTGTGTGTGTAAGGTCATGTGCGTGTGTGTGATGGGGGTGTAGCTGTTGGATGTATTGCCAGCTCTTCAGCCATCTGCAGGCTTGAGGGGTCCTGGGCAATTCACAAGGTTGCTGGTTGCCAGCACCTGCCACTCTGAGCACCATCCCCAGCCTGTCATTTGGGGAATAGCCACGCTTCAGTGACTCACCATCCTGCTTACTCAGAATTTTTCACAATCTGACCTAAGTGGAGTATCATGAAAATATTTGCCAAGTACACCAAGGGTACTTGGAGGATGGTTAGCTTTCATAAGAAAAAGTTTCCCGGTGCTTTAAAAATTACTCAGTTTGTACTCTCTTATTTATAGTGAATGCTTAATTACCCACGATGCTTATCTGTTCATTAAAGCAATGCTCCCAAGGGACCATGTCTTGACAATAAAGGGTTAGTCATTAATTCGCATTAATTTGAAAGTAATAAAAATTTTGCAGGGTACCATAATTCAGACTTATCTCTAATTCACAAACACCCTCTCCCCTCAATTATTCCAAATCAGGAAAGTTCTATTATTTAACAGAAATACATACAATACTCAAGGGAAATAATTTCTATGTCACCATTTAGAATTCAATAACATAACATCTTCATCTGAACAAAGCTGAATTTTTTCAAAGCATTCAGCCTCCTATTGTTTTCTCTGATGCTCATAACAGGTCAGAGGTGATGATGCCCATTTGTCAGAGGGAAACAGGTGCTCACAGTGGTTAAGTGAACTGCAATCCAAGCTCACAAAGCCAACTAGTGAAAGCAGTCAGAATTAAATGCAAGGAGTCTCAGTGGCCTCAGTTTCTCAAAACACAGTGAGTTGACTCCAGAAAAAGTCAGAAGGAACTCTTACTATTGACTTGTTCAGTCACCAAGTCATGTCTGACTCTTTGCGACCCCTTGAACTGCAGCTCGCCAGGCTTCCGGGTCCTTCACTATCTCCCGGAGTTTGCTATAGTTCTTGGCAGTTTGTTATTTCGTCTGCTCCAGGGCATTGTTTCAGGAGATAGTAAGCAGCAAGAGATTTTAACAAGAAGAAGAAGTGCCTCAAAACCTGTCCGTTCTGTGCCTCCTGCCATTTGTTTCTGCCTGTGCTCAGTTATCTCCAAAACACCTACTGTGTGTGGGCCTTGTGCTAAGACCAAAAGCAGGCTCCCAAGTGAGTCTTTCAGATGGCCTCAAGGACTTCATGGTCGAATGAAGAGAGGAAAATACATAAAAAGCAGTTATTCCAACCTAGCATGCCCTGTGCAGGTGGGGCAGGCAGTTCAAGAGAGTGCAGAAAAAGAAAGATGCCCCCTTCGGGGTGTGGAGTCAGAGAAGGGGAGGGCTAGGGGATCGAGTTAGCCCGGCCAGATGCTAGGGGCTGAATTGTGTCCCCAGGAATTCATATTTAAGTCCTACCCCAGCACCTCACAGTGTGACTGTATTTGGAGACAGGGCCTTTGAAGAGGTAATGAAGGTCGAATGAGGTCGTATGGAAGGACCCTAGTCCAATATGACTGGTGTCCTTATAAGAAGAGGAAATCAGGACACAGACGTGTACAGAGGGACGACAGCGTGAAGACATAGGGGAAGACAGCTGTTCACAGCCAAGGAGAGGGGCCTGGAGCAGATCCTCCCCTGAACCCTCGCATACTCAGACTTCTCGCTGCTGGAACCAAGAGAAAACACATCTCGATTGACTAAGGCATCCAGTCTGGTGCACTGTGTTATGGCATTAAATGAGCACAGGACAGAATCTGGGGTGGACGGGAGCTGCAAGTGCTTAGCTGGCCGTGGGGCACCCCTGCTGGGGTCAGCAGGGCAGATTAGAGAAGGGTGTCAGGATCAGGAGATGGGGAGGCTGTGTATGCCAGGCTCAAGATTTTAGACTTTTCCTAAAGGCCATGTGGTACCATGAAAAATTAAGCTAGAAGCGGGTCTCTAACTACGGTGCCCAAAAGGGGGGAAAACCAGCAAGACCATGACAGAACAAGCGAATCTTGGAGTGAGGAGTAGCTCCTGGAGGCTCTTAGCTCATAGAAATAACTCCAAAGAAGGCTGGCTGGCAGAGAGGAAAGCCTACAGGCTTTGAAGTCACACAGACCTGGATCTGAATTTTAGTTCCACTATTGTGTCCGTGCACTCATTAACCTGCTTGGCTCACAAATATTTTTACTGAGCACCTGCTATGTGTTCTAAGCGCTGGGAATACATCAGTGACCAAAACAGGACGCCCTTGCTTTCAGAGAGCTTACATTCTGCCATTCACAATAAGCAAATTCATCAATAAATATGTAACAGATCAAGTGATGATGAGAGCTGCGGGGAGAATAAAGCAGGGAAATGGGCACAGAGGGGAAGATGGACACTTTTTTCAACCAGGTGGTCAGGGAAACAACAGTGAAGCAGAAACCTGGAGGAAGTGAGGGATTGCATCACGTAGAAATCTGGGGCAAGAGTATTCTGGGTGGGAGGAATGGCAGGAACAAAAGTCACAACAGGTGTGGCAGACAGACTCGTAGCTGCTGCCAACCCTTCCAGAACACAGAGGCCAAAGAGCCAAAGACCACAGTACTTGCGCTGCAGGGACTTGACCAGAGCATCCTCAGGAGTGATGGGGATGCAGGCCAAACCAGGTAGGCTGAGGAGTGAATGGAAGAGGAAGGGGTGGAGATGGCAGCTCCAGACGCTCTTGCAAGACTCTTTGCTCCAAAGGAGATCAGCCAGATGGGGCAGTGCCTGGAGGAGGATGTAGGGTCATGGGAAGCTTTTCTCCCAGGAGACATCACAACGTGCTTGTGTGATGATGGATGGATTGAATGCAGCAAGAAATGGCTGGCTCAGGAGGGAGAGGCAGTATTTGCAAGGGTCCAATCCTTGCTGGGTGAGAGAGAAGGGTTCTGGGGCATTCCCCTGTAGGCATCAGCCTCACGAAGAGGCAGGGGCAGTGGGGAGCACTTTGTGAGAGCAGGGAAAGTGGAGAAGGAACAGATACACTGGTGCAAGCAGGTTGGAGGGCCTGGGGCAGGTGGATTCAGCCTGGTAGCGCCCCTGGAGTTGGCTCAGAAGAACTGATGGTTAAATTTACAGGAACCTTTGGTGAATTGGTTAGTAAACCATTGGCAGCTTGAAATAGGCTACAGTGGGAAGATTTAAATCATGAAAATTGGCAGGTGCTACAGATCAATGTCTTCTTTTCTAAACTTTTTTTGGCTGCGTTGGGCCTTCGTTGCTGTGTGCGGGCTTTCTCTAGTTGCAGCCAGCAGGAGCTACTCTCTAGTTGCTGAGCATGGGCTTCTCATTGCAGTGGCTTCTCTTGTTGGGGCACACAGGCTTCGTTTCTCTGTGGAATATGGAATCATCCTGGACCTGGGATCGAATCCGTGTCACCTACATTGGCAGGCAGATTCTTAACCCCTGGACCACCAGGGAAGTCCAATGCCTTCTTAACCAGAGAACCATTATTTAATATTTTCCAACATCTCCAATCCCAAGAGACAGTTCTCTTCAGATTGCCTTACATCCTCAGGGAGGCAGGAAGGCAAAGTGATGAACTGAGCATGGGGGAGGGGGGAGAGGGGGAGAGCATTAGAGAAATGAGGAGAAAGGCAAAGATATGTGACCGTCATCTTGAAGTCATGAAATAGTCCTCTTGACCAGAAACTCTCTTGCTTGCACAGCAGTGCTGGGCTTGCTTGCTCTCCTGGGCAATTTGCTTGGCCACTTTGAGTCTCACTTTGCACATCTGCTAAACTGGAGTCCTGATTCCAAGGTTATCGGGAGGATGAAGTGAGGTCAGGCACGTAAAGAATGTAGACAGAGAAGGGGGCAGCAGCTGCATGGGCTGTGTTCTGGATCTTGGGTTTGCAGAGGAAGGAAAAGCTGAAGACAAGTCTTGCTTTTGGGTGCTCAAGGAGATTGCCTGGTGCCCCTTCCCTTCACTGACCTCCTCCATGGACTGGGATGGATGGAGTCCAGCTGCAGGCTCAGAACATACTGCCCCAACTCCCCCCAATCTACATATTTATCACAGTATTGCAACTGCAGAATTTAAAGTGGGTGTTAAAAAATATTCCAATGTGTTATGTGATTTTTGCATTCCTGGGTGAAGAAAAATTGCTGCAAGAAGGTGGTTAATTATTTCAAAAGACGAATTCCATGAAATAAAATAAAAATAGACTCCCTGTCCAGAGGGAAAGTGAGAAAAAAGGGGGAGACATGAGGAATGGTCCCCTCTAAATAGAATGTGGATGTTTCAAGTAGTGAGTGAGGACATGGGATGGAGGCAGACGCTGGGCACCTGTCACATGGCCAGGAGAGAAGAGGACAGCAGGTAGAGAGGGTGCCAGCAGGGAGGCCAGTGAGGGAGCTGGGATTGCTCGGGACACGGTGGCACCTTGGACAAGGGAGGAGGTTGGTAATTGAGTGACGTGATTGAGTCTGAAATTGTCCAGTAAGCATTGCATTGATAAGTGTTGGTTAAACTTGAGGCATGGAGATGAAGAGGCAAGGTGGGATTTTTATTTAAGGGACAACTGGACAGGGGTGCCTTTTGCTGAAGTTCTTGATGAAGTTCAATAAAGAACCACTTTCTTCCCCATCTGATTTCTGATCAATTTAAGAAATAAGGTCAAGGCTGACGAAGGCCAGATGCCTCCTTGGTTCCTGATGAAAGCCAGGTGAGGGAGTATATTTATGGGTGAGAGTCAAACAGATCTGCAAGCCAAACCCCAGAAGGTCCATGTGCCCCTGGGAAGTGCTGACATGGGGAGCTGGCCCAGGAATCTCCAAGGGCAGAGAAGAGCAGCAGAGAAGTCCTACTTTCTGTTGGCAGCTTGCTCACAGAGGATTAAAGGGCAGACCAAGCCAGTTGATTCTCCCCCAAGCTAGCAGTCAGAAAAGCCACTCTGCCTCCTCCGGGGTAGAAGAGGGAAGGGCGGGAGGGAGCCAGGAGGTAGACTCCCTAAAGCATGAGGAAGGCAGCATTTGGCATCACCCCCAAAACACCTTGCACAGAAATGGGGCAGCCAGGGCGACAAGCAGGCTTTGGGGAGGGCGACAGACTCAGTGTTGGCTGCGGGAGCCCCGGGTGGGTGGAGAAGTTTGCTTTGCCATAGGATCCTGGAGTGCCTGAATTGAAGCTTCCCTCGCAGTTGCTTCTAAATGATTTCTTGAGCAAAAGAGAAAGAAGCAGGACTTCTCTGGTGGTCCAATAGTTAGGACCAGGCACTTACACTGCAGGGGGCCCAGGTTCGATCCCTGGTCCAGGAACTAAGACCCTGCAGACCACACAGTGGGACCAAAAGGAGAAGGTATGGGGAGGAAAGAGGGGGAGGGAGGGAGGAGGAGGAGAGGCTTTAGGAACATTTTGTGGCAGGAACTTTGCATAAAGCCTCTTTGCTCATCTTCTCTCTCCCGCACTGCACTGAGGTCGGTTGTGTGGTGTGTTGCTAACTCACCACTTCCCTGCTTCTGATTCTTCTCTACCCTCTGCTTCCAGTCCAGAGGAGCCTCCCAGAGGTCTGCTGAATGAACCAATCACTGATGGAGAGGAGGAGGCGAGTCCTCTCCGCAGCAGTGTGAATTATCCTCCGGAATCAGATGAGTCTGTCACTGAACACAGAGCTGCTTGCCCCACCGCAGATAGGGGTGTGGGCTCATGCCTCCATTTCTTCTCCAACTCAGGCATGGCCTCAGCCAGGGGAGTTAGATCAGCATTGTTGTGTGGCGGGTGGCAAGTCCTGTGTCCTGGTGCGGTGAAATGGCAGAAACTGTTTTCATGAAGGTGGCAGGAGCTGTGAGCAGGCTGGCCTGGGAGGGTGCAGGCGTCCTTCTTGGGGAGCTCTGCTCCTTTGTTAAGGCAGCATCCTATGGGCCAGTTTGGTCAAGGAAGGCCTCTGAGCAGGGCTCTGGGGAAAGGAGGTCAGTTAGTGAAGTGCCTCAAAAGGAACTCAGAATGGCTCAGGGGTGCTGAGAAGGAGGGGCTAGAAGAGTCTAGAGAGGGGCCCCCCTGTGATGGAGAAGATGGCATAGAACAGTGGGAGGGCCAGCAGGGACCACAAGCAACTTTCATGAGAAACTGCGTCCTGTGCACTCAACGGCCTTGTGTGGGTCATTCTTCGGGGAATGAGGAAGAAGGTTGGCAGCGCCAGGGCACGTTGCTGTGCCCAGCAGCCTGGGGAGCGGTGGCCTATGAGGGAGCTGGGCATGAAGACACGGAGCCACTGGAGAAACAGGCTGCAGTATGGGCTTCAGACAAGCCGTATCGCCAAACAGAGTGAAGGAAAGTGACAAGGTGACTGTGACAGGGCAGAGGCAGGAGGGGGACTAGGTCCTGCTCTTCATGGAGTGGGGGTGGTCGTTTTGTTTAGATATTAAAGTTAAAGCTGACCCCAGGGCCCTAAAGGCCTCAGAGGCCAACAGATGGCACTAATCATGAGTCATGGGCCTGACTGTTTAGGGTCATGGCTATGATAACATCATTTCCCCTCGCTGGCCTCCTGTCACGACTTCTTGAGTGCGAGAGGAAGGGTGGGCATTTCCACCAGTGCCTGCAAGTGCCAGGGTGGGAGTGAGCGGCTCACACAAATGTCACACATCATGTTTGTGACAGTGGAGAAAAGGTTGTGTCTCACTGGCGTGGACAATAGACAAGGAGCCGGGTTGGTGGTGAACATGGGCAGGTTTGCTCATCTAGGGGGCTTCCTCCAGTCCCTGCAGACGGGCAGTTGTGAGAACCCATGAGTTCACCAGCCCCACCGCAGGCCCACAAAGAAGCCATCCCAGCCCTGCCACTTGGAGGAGCCCGGGAGGAGTTCTGAGGCTGAGATCATGCTCAACCATGCTTGAGGTCAGTGTGAGTGGCTGTTTAAGGGGGGAGGTGATACAGCTGCATCCAAGGGAGAAGACATGTAGGTGGTGAACACACCTGTGTGCATGAGGGTCCCCATTTGCATGTGTGATCACATGTGTGTGCGTGTGACTGTCAGCTGAGAAGGCAGGCAAGTATTTGGATGTCTTCATCAAATGTGTGTGAGTATCAGTAAGTAAGTGTGAGCATGTGGGATGTAATTGGAGGGGGGCAGGCTTGTGTGTGTGTGTGCTAGTGTGCGGGTCAGTGCAGTGGTGACCGTGCATTACTCACGAGTCCTCTGTGCCTTAGTCTCCTGGTGGGTGAAATGGGATGGTGAGTGCCCCCCTCCCAGTTTGTTTCAAGGCTCTAACGTGCTTAGAGGTGTAGCAGAGGGCCTGGCGCACGGTAGGGGCTCTACCAGCCCTCGCCACTGTTGCTGCAAGTGTGGCTTGCATTCGCAGATGAGCATTTGCCTATGTGAGTGGGTGTGTGGATGCCAAGGGGCGGGGGTGCCCAGGTCTCAGGTGGTGATTCCTGGCACAGGGAAACAGGAGACAGACGGATAGGAGCCCTGGGACCTGGGTGAGGCACCAGCGAGACCCAGGCTCAGCCCATGTCCCCAAAGCACTGAGCCCTTATCCACTACCTCCTGGAGGACTGAGAGTCTGGCCAGACAAGGGTTCTAGGGGCCTTCTTGCCCTCCTGCTTCTGTATCTACCCAAAGATCTGACAGGAGGTGGGGGCTGGGCACAGACCAGCCTAGGGACCTGTCCCTCCCCTTGCAACCTGACAGCTGTGGCCCAATTAAAAGCAACAGTTCACAGGTGTTCCTGGTAATGACTCAGGCACAGGAAGCTTCACTCCCTTTAGGGCTCTTCTAAAAAATTTTAGAGCTCTTTAAATTTTATTCACCCCCGACATCAAACCCAGGGAGGAAGTAATGAAAGAGTCTGGGGGGAAGAGGCACAGCACACATATGTGTGCACGCACACACTTGCTCACTCATAGACACATACATATACTAGCACATACACATCCCTTTGCCACTCCCACACACAGACCCAAACATTCACACACCTAGATGCACACTCAAATACCACAAACACACATTCCAGCACATGCCATCCGAATCCACACCCACTCTCTCAAATGCCCGGAGTGGCCCACACCTTGCACCACTCAGATACACGCAGCCCTACTGGTGTTCTCTCACTGTATAACAAATGCCCGCACAAAGTGGCCTAAAACCGCGCATATTCATTATCTTACAGTTTCTGTGGGTCAGCAGTCTGACGTGCCTTAGCTGGGTCCTCTGCTCCAAACCTCTGAAGGCAGCAGAGAAGGTGGCCCCTGGGCTGCATTGTCATCTGGAGGCTCAAGTGGGGGGAAGTCCTTCTCTGAACTCATTCAGGTTGTTGGCAGAATGTGTTCCTTTGCAGCCCATGACAGAGGGCCCCAGCTGTTTGCTGGAGATTGGCTGAAGGCTGCTTGCAGCTCCTTGTCTCAAGGGACTTACTTACTTCAACCCACCAACATGGAGGATTTCTCTAGCTCATGCTAGCGAGATGGAGCTGTCTGCACGTGTGTGTGTGTGTGTGTATTGTGTGTGTGAGTTGGTGTATGTACCTAATCACAGGAGTGACAGCCCATCACCTTTGCCATGTTCTATTTGTTAGGAGAAACTCAGAAGTCCCACCTCACCTGCTCACATACACTTATTCACCCTGGATGTACGCACTCAGGGATCACATACCACATAAGACCATCCATCAACCCCCTTACCAGCCCCTGTACACACTCAGCCATCTCCAGGCCACCCTGGAAGCTTCCACATAGCCTGGTCAGACAGATGAACATCTGACACTAAAGCCACCCTGGTAGCCAAACACCCTCAGAAACTAGAAGCAAACCCACTGCCCAGCACCTGCTCCCCGTGTCGCTGCCTCCTGTGGCCTTTTCTGGCTTCTGGGCTTCTGGTCCCACCTCTTCTCCACCTTCTGTTTACACTCTCAGCATCCATACAGACCTGGTCTCTGAACTCCACCTCTGGGTAGATATTCATGACTCCTCCCCCTAGCCTTAGTCTTGCCACAACCTGGCGTGACTGGCAACTCCTTTACAAGTAAAATCAAAGACACTTTTTTAAGTCCCAGCACTTGTATCATCCCTTCCAGCTTCACATAAGCACAGATCCATTTTGGGGGGTGTCTTTGACAAGTCTTTTCAATTGTCTGAAAATGATTATTTAAATGCAGAGCCTGGACTTCCCTAGTGGCCTAGTGGTTAATACTCCACACTTCCAAAGCAGAGGCATGGGTTTGATCCCTGGCTGGGGAACTAAGATCCCATATGCCATACAGAAGAAAAAAAAAACAAAAACAAACAACTCCCTCCCCCAAAACACAATGCAAGCCCTATAGCCCATCACTAGGGACCTCTCCAAAGGCTGATGCTTTGGGAGGAAATGGCAGAGATTTTAGACCCCAGGAACCTGGACATCTTAGGGAGAATCACTTCTCACTGAGCCTTAAGCCCCCTTGTTTATAAAATGTGAATAAGAATTCCTAATCAGTATCAGCTAAAACTAAATCTACATCTATTCCATGTCCAGAAACTCCACTTCTAAGTATATCCCACAGCAATGTGCGCATGTTTCCATCAAAGCATGATTCCAGGCTGTCCATAGCTGAGCTATTCATAACAGTCCACACTGGAAACCACACAAATGTCCATCAGAATAGAACGAGTTCCCTCTCTCTCCCCCTTTTCTCCTTCTCTTTCTCGATACACACACACACACACACTTTTCTGAACTAATATAAGGATATTCTCTTTCATACATTTTTCTTTTTAATCCTGATTGAATGTGGACTGTAGAATAGAGGGAGGATAGAGACTAGAATGGATACACACATCGTGCCGGATTCATAAATATAGCAATGGAAAAGAACCGTCTAGAACTGCAGGCACCAGTGTGTGTGAGTCTCATAATACCGAGTGAAAGAAGCCTGACACAAAAGTGGACATACTTTGCAATTCCATTTACAGGAAGTTCAAAAAGGAGCAGAACCAATCTAGGGCATTAGAAGTCAGGGTAGTGACTACCCTTGGAGGAGACAGTGGCTGGAAAGGAGACACGGGGTGGGAGGTCACATGGGTGTGCTCAATTTGTGACAAGCTGCTGAGCAATACACTTATTATTTGTGCAGTTTTCTGTATGAATGTGTTACAGCCACCAAAAAAACTAAAATAATGATAGGCTGATGCTGGATGCCTGGTACATAAGAGCCACTCCTGTTAAGACTAGCTCTTCCTTCTCCTTGAATACCATTCTCCTTCATGAGGGGCAGGAAGAAACCAGAATGGTCGTCTTCCTTAGCATTGCATGCACACCGAACCGTGTCTCTATCTCGTATCTCTCTCCCCAGACCACCCTAAAGCACCTTTGGTTTTGTGTGAAACATTTTTCACAAGCTCAGACTCCCCCCAGCCCAACCTTCAAACCTGGAAACCCTCGTTCGTACCCTGTCGTGCTCCTCCAGGTCCTTCTTAATTACCCTTCTCCTTCCATCCTGGCTGGGCTGGGTAGCGTGCCCGGGGTGTTCGTGCTGATGTCTCTGGCTGCCCCTCCCCGCCTCGCCCGGCCCTCACAGTCGGATTGTCAGGATTTCCTCTCTGCTGTTTCATTCCGCAGCTTCATAATCAGCCTCAGCCTTCCTGCGAATGCTTTGACATCCACTCTCCAGGGGAAGAGAAGGCCCAGGGAGCAATCTGATCCAGGCGCTGCCAGGATGCTGGCACAGCTGGGGACACCCAGGCATTCTATTTGCGTGAGGACTCACCAGGCCTCCGGGGATACAACCTGGTAATGACTTCAGAACTGACAGGTAGGCCCTGGTAAACCAGGACTCACACTTTTGAATTAAAAACAGAGATTTTAATCTGTGCATCCCGGAGGCTGTCTGGGTCTTACTCTGCGGAAGAGACTTGCGCTCCTTGGTCTCTGGAGCTGGGTGACAGTTGCAATGAGTGGTAGCTGGGGCAACTGAGATGGAAAAAGAGTCAGGCAGCTTTCACTGTAGCGGGCAGATAGTAAAAATTTGGGGCTTTGCTGGCAAAATAACCTGTAAATCAATGAGTGGGGCTGTGTTCAAATAAAACTGGATTTTCAAGACAAGTGTAGTTTGTTGACTCTTGATAAAGATGTTCAGCCTTTGAGAAATTCCCTGAGCCTCCTGGCTGTGGAAATGCCAGGCCCATATTCCCATATTCCTACATTTGCAAGATTAACAAGATCATAGCAATATCTTTCTCCTGGTACCGAGGATTAATCTCAGCTCTCCTCCTCTCTTCAGCCATCCTGGGAAGGGATTCAGGTGGATTCCAAGTGTGAAATGTTGGCCTTCTCCAGGGTTCTGACTCATCACCCTTCCCAGGAATGACTCCCAAATTATGATTGGGGCCCTAAGTCACCAAGACCACAGTCGGGATTCACCCTGACCCCTCCCTGTCACTCATTCCCCTGTTGATTTCCTACATCCCCACCCCTCTTCTGCCCGCTTTGTAACCCTTAATATATCCTCGTCACTTCTGTCCTGGAAAACTGTAGTGACCTTCACTGGTCCCTGCCTATTCCTTCCTCTTCTTCTACACACCTACTGGAATAATCTTTCCTCATTCAGATCGGCCTATGCCTCCAAAACCTCCCATGGCTTCCCACAGCCTATTTACAAAGCCCACATTCCTCAGTTTAGGCTAGTGGACGCCTATGATTTGGCTGCCCAGCCTCTTCTCATTTCTGGGACTTTTGTCCTCTTTTGGAAACTACCTCTTAATCTCCGATTCCTAACCCAAGCGCATTTCTCCCGCAGCATTAGGGCACTGGCAACCTTATTGGGAAGCATGACCCCGCTCCAAACTGCAGTTGATTGGTCCAGCCTGGGCACGTGACTCAAGCTCGCTCAATCAGAGGCCGTCCCTGGATCAGTCAGACCTGAAAACTGACAAGAGGTCAGGCTCTTCGGATGGCTAGACCGTAGGACACCTACATTTAGGAGATCTTATTGGCCATGCACTGCCATGAGGACCCAGGAGAAGGCAGTCAGAGAGGGAGAGGAGCAGAGAGGCAGTGCAGAGAGCGGCACGGCGTGAGACAAAGCTCGTTTCCTGGGCTGGATACTAAGGGTTCCAGGCCCTGGTTTTGTCTGCATCAACCCCTGACTCAGGGAGCCAGCCTGGTCCTCCAGCTCACCTGCAGCTGGACTTGAGTCTCCCAGAGGTGCCTTCTGTTCCTAGCAGCCAAAAGTGACATTCCCAATCCTTAACAACTGGACCATGTGGCCCTAACTATCAGTGACGGTAGCCCTGAAGCAGGGTCCCCAAGGTCACCTGGTAGTCAGGACATGAACTCTTCAGTTGCTTGAGGATGAAACGATCCAGCAGTTTGAGGGAGAGCCAGGATGGCCTGGCGTCAGGGCTGGGTGGCCTGGTATCAGGGGTGGCAGTGGTTGCTGTCCAGGCATTTGGGCCAGCAACTGTTTACCAACCAAGCAGAAGTGTTGCAGTATCTGAAGAATTTGGCAGCAGAACCAATGAAGTCAATGCAGCCAGACTAGTCAGCGTGGGGGCCATAACAAAAGACCATAAATCATGTTCTCACTCCTCCGGAGGCTGGGAAGCCGAAGATCAAGGTGTCATTTGATTTGGGTCCTTGTGAAAGTCCTCCTCCTGGCTTACAGATGGCCTTCTCACTGTGGCCTTGGAGAGCCGAGGGAGAGGAAATAAAAAAGAGAGAGAGAGACATGGGAAGATGGGGGGTGGGGGGAGACGGACCATGAGCCCTCTGGTGTCTCTTCTTATAAAGACACTAATCCCTTCATGAGAGCCCCACCCTCATGACCTGGTGTGTGCATGCTGTCTCTATGCGACCTGTGGACTGTGGCCTGCCACATTCCTCTGTCCATGGGGTTCTCCAGCAAGAATACTGGAGTGGGCTGCCATTTCCTTCTCCAGGGGATCTTCCCGACTCAGGGATCAAACCCCATCTCTTATGTCTCTTGCATTGGCAGGTAGGTTCTATTGCCCCTAGCACCACCCAGGAAATCCTCATGACCTCAACTAACCCCAGTTGCCTCCCCAAAGCCCCGTCTCCAAATACACTGGGGTCAGTATTTCAACATGTGAATATTGAGGAGACACAAATATTCAGTCCATAACCCCACACTACCTTCAATATTCACTCAATAAACATTTATTGTGTGCCAGGTGTTGGGAATCATTAGCTGGGCCCTGCCCCCTTACTCCTTATTGTGGTTCTGCTGGTCTGGTCAGCATGTCCCATGGCACTCCCTCCAGAATGCCCTCTCCTTTCTTTCCTGACCTTGTATCAGTCTCCAAAAGTCCTCCTCCTCTCAGAAGCTCTCTCAGAACCCCTCTCTGCCCCTTTCATTCCCATCACACATCACACTCCTCTCCCCAGATCTACTGGACTCCATCTCCTATTCATGTTCTCTGGGTATCTGTCTCCCGCCACCCCTCACCCCAAACACACACAGGTCACGAACTTTTAGAGGATGGGTCAAAGTCAATGTTATCTCCACCTCACCCAGCAGCAGCTAGCTCTGAGCTCTGAGCATGGTTGGGACTTGATTGCCTTCCTCATTGATTGCTGGTATTGAATTGTATTCTGCAGAGATGCTTTGCTGATGGGGTTTGGTGAGAAGATGAAGCAAGGGGGATGACTGATAATTTTATCAAGCAAACCTGATTACTCTCTCCCCACTGTAAGCTTTTCACTGCTTTCCATACCCTTTCTTTTTGGATGAATGTCAGTTCCTTGAACCTTAAGGGCCAGTAAGCTGCTTTGTAATCTAGGTCCTGCTTACAGATCCAGCTCCGCTTGGAAACTCATCACCCTGAACTCCTCGCCCTTGCTTCCCTCTCTTGCCTCTGACCCTTTGCACATGCTATTCCATCTGCCAGCATCAGTCTCCCCAGCATCTCTCCTCTTTCTTCTGGCCAAAACTTGGCTTGCTCTAGGAAGTTATTCCTGACACCCTCCCACCACCACTCCCAAAGCCTGATCTGATGGTACCCTGTGCACTCCCGTGGGGCACTGTACTTCTCTTGTTGTAACCTTTATCATGATCATCTCCTGTTTAATTGTAAGATCTTTGTAGGCAGTAACTACCTCTGCCCAGCCTAACTTGGTACCCATGGGAACCAACAGTGCCTAGAACCTTGCCTTTCAAGTTGACAGCATCAGCATCACCCATGCGCTCCTTGGAGAAGCAGCTCTCACTGGCCCTTTCCCAACCCCCAACCTACTCTACCACCATCTGTACTTTAACAAATCCTGGGGAACTTGTGTGCACATGGAAGTCTGGGAAGCACTTATCTAGGTCAGTGATCCTCAAACACTAGGGAATTTTAAAAGCTGATGCCTGGGTCTCCCCAGCCCTGAGATTCTGACATACATGTTTGATCTGAGGGGAGGGCTTACATATCTGCAGTGTTTAAAGCTTTTTACATGATCTGATATAGCACAGGGCTTAGTAACCCTGGTCTACTCAGTAAATACCCCTCGAATGAATGAACTAACATCTGTTGAGCATTTCATAGAATCCTCATGACAACTCTGTGGATAGGAGATTATACTGTCCCCATTTCATGGATGAGGAAGGTAAGGTCATGCAGGGGGGAAGAATTGCCCCAAGTAGGGGCTGAATCTGAAGCCCACGATCTTCCATTTGCTCCGAGCTGCCTCCCAGGACAAAAATGAGGACAGTCCTCAGGAAGGAGACTCAGCCCCATCCTGCCTTGTTCTCCCCATACAGGCAGCAGCCCCTGTAGGCACATGGGAAAACAAGACCCTGGGGACACCAGGAGGCAAAAACACACATAAATAAAACTTGAACCCCAGTGCCTGCCGTGAAGATTAGGCATATATTTATAAAAACCACCAGAGCCACTGTTCCTCGGTTTCGTGTTTCATTTACGGCGAACACAAATAGCTTCAGCACGAATATCTGGGATCAAAACAGAGCTGAGGTTCCGGAGCATCTGTGCTATAGGAGGTGCAGTATGCACTGAGATAATTTTAGCCGAATGTGTTATAAACAAGATCTGCAGAACCGCGCGGCGGGCTGAGTTTTGAAAACTTAGGATTCTAAATGTATAAATTGTTTGGAACATTTAACATCTAGTCATTAAGCAGTCACCCCCTTGCCCTTCGTTTTCAGCAAGAAGCTTGCAGCACGGCAGCCTCCAGCTGACACCGCCTTTCCAAGTATTAAATAGGGACCACTAGGCTGTGATACACACATACACACACACACACACACACACACACACACACACAGAGGCACATGTACACGCCAGCTGGTCCAGACCATTCCTTGGAAGGCAGAAACAGCACCAAGGCAAAACATCCGTTCACCACTGTGCAGCAAAGACTGTTTCTTAGGGACTGAGGCCTTTTTTTTTTTCGATCGAATTTTTAAAACAGTCTTACACCTTGGGTTCCAAAAAGCCTCCCTAGAATGTCAGGGGGAAAGCGGGGAGCTGGGGAGGGAAGAAGAAGGGCCCTGGGATGTTTATACATCATGATGTAGTCTACACTGCCTGACTAGGCAAGGATATGGTTCCCTTTTTACAGGAGATAAAGCTGAGGCTGGGAAAAGTGGCATGCCCAAATCAAAGACCTGTCAGGAAGCAAAGCTGGGATTTAAACAGAAGGGGAAATTATTTAAATGGCAGCCAGATGGCAGATAGGGAGCCTCGTACCCACTTGAGTTGTTCCTTTTAGAATACCTGGAACCCTTATTTTTGTCTATTAAACAATCCCTTTTGAATCACAGCACTATGCCTACATAGTAACAAACGGTACAGAAGAGGCTGTGATAAAAAATAAGTCTTCTACCCTTTTCCATCCCACCCCCAACACCCATCTCACCTGGGAAAAGCAACTTTCAAAAAAAAAAATTGTTTGTCTTTCTGACTCTCTAGTGGGTAACTCAATATCTCTAGCTAACTTGCTTTTTTCCCCCTATTTCTTGGTTTATCATCTTTGTACCATGATCAACCCCATGATCTAAAAGACGGGAATTTAGCTCCCTTAGTCTACCTCTTTTCTTTTCTTCCAGTGTTTGAAACAAGTAATTATTTTAAGTCTTCCAGTTGTTACCTTTGAAACTTTCAATGGTATGTCAATAATTTACTTTAAACCATTTCTTGCTTACTACTCTTAAACCACTTTTTAAATGAGTATTCCTTGACTCCCCAGTTTGGATGTGAGAACTTTTCACCCCTAACTTGTCCCTCTTTTCTGCCAGCTACACTCTTATTTTCACATTGTCAAGGTTGCTAGGACTTCTATTCTTCACATATAGTACTTATATCCTTCAACCACAGCCCATACCTCTGTATTTCATCCACAGTTTTACTCTAAATACTGAAATTCAAGAAAGAGCATTTATATTATCGTGAGTGTGTAAACATTATTCACTGATGAGTCAAGTAATAGCTTAGGATTCCACTTCTTGTCCTAAAATCCAGTATCAGAACTCCAGGCCACTGGTAGGAGACTTGTCCTAATATCACAAACTGATTCTTTTTCCTAAGCTCTCTCAAACACTCAAAATATTGCCATATTTTAGTTTGCTCTGTATTTGGAACATGACTTTCTTACAAATATTTGCTTTTCCTGGAGTTTTTAATTGCTTTTTTCTCCTTTTTTACACTGTATTATATCTTCCTTTTAAAAAAAAAAAAAATTTCTATCACTCTACCAGTCTATCAAATTCCCCATTTCCTCTTCCTGACCCAACCAATCTCCTCTCCCTTCTGTTCAAGTGTTTTCTAACCCTGCAGCCTCATGGTCATCCTTCCACCTTGGGTTGGTCCACTGTTCCTGAATCCCATGTCTCTCTCTTCCTGGGTTTGTTTCCTTTTTATTGCTGGTGAAAGTTATAGTCACTCAGTTGTGTCTGACTCTTTGTGACCCCATGGACATGGGATTTCCCAGGCAAGAATACTGGAGTGGGTAGCCATTTCCTTCTCAAGAGGATCCTCCCAACCCAGGAACTGAACCTGGGTCTCCTGAATTGCAGGCAGATTCTTTACCATCTAAGCCACCAGGGAAGCCTTTATTGGTTAGAATATTTCCCTACAGGGAGTACATAGAACTATGAGTCATTGTTTGTCTAAAAAACTCTCTCCCTCGTGTTTGACTGATAACAAGGAGGGGTTTAGAATCTAAAGTTGAAAATAATTTTCTTTCAGAATGTTGAAAGTATTTCTCCTTCGTCTTAGAACCCAGTGTTGCTGATGGAATGGCTAGTGGTAGTCTGATTCCATTCTTATGTTGGTGGACTGCTTTTCCTCTCTGAAATTATTTAGGATTTCTTCTTTACCTTGATAATTCACGAAGATGTGCATTAGATATGGGAATTTTCTCATTCACCATGCTGGGTACCTTTTAGGTCCTCTCACTGTAAAGATTCTTTCTGGGAAATTCTCTGCTATTTCTTATTTTATTTTAATTATCTTTTATGTGGGTATTAGTTGTGGCACACAGGCTTAATTGCCCTGTGGCATGTGGGATCTTAGTTCCCCAAACAAGGATCACACTCACGTCCTCTGCATTGGAAGGCAGATTCTGAACCACTGGACCACCAGGGAGGTTCCTCTGCTGCTAGCCCTTTGCTATTTCCTCTCCTCTGCACTTGTCTTTATAATATACATTAAACTCTGACTTTTTGCTCTGTAGTCTGGAATGTGTTTTCAACCTTATAATTCCACGCTTTTTGATGAAGTTTTCTCTGCAATTGTAATTTTAATCCTTCAGTTATTTCTTGTCACCTGATTGCTCATTTTTTCACGACAACTTGACTTCGTTTTATGGCTATATTTTCTAACTGAATATATGAATTAAGGGATCTTGTAAAGTTCTCTCCATTCTCTGAATTAGTCTTTTTTTCCTCCAGGTCAGTTTCACTGTTTAGCTTCATTTTTCTCTTTCACGATGCTGGTTCTCTTCACATGCTTGCTGCTCCTTGGGTGTCTGTTCATATTTATAAATGGAATGGGTGGCTCGTGTGGGTTTCCTCTGCTATTTTGTAAAGAGATTAGTTTTCTCTGAGGCCTCTCACCAATAGAAGATTTTGACTGTGTGGTCTGGTGGGGAGAGGTGGGTTATGTGACTGGTGGGCTTGGTTTTTAAGGCCAGTATGTTGAGAGCCAACTGGAGGGCCCCCTCAAATGTCAGAATGGGGAGAGTTCACTGTAGGTCACCAACATGCATAGGAGGAGCTTCAGCTTTCCCAGACAATATGCTTACGCTCTTTACAAAAGAGCTTTCTGCTTTCCAGCCTGGGGTAGATGCTGTGGGCTGCTTTCTACAGAAGATAAAGTGCAGGGCTGGAGAGCCCATCAGATGTGATCCCACGTGCAGACCTGCAGGTAAGGCGTTGCCTTCAGCCCCCTCTCCTGCCTTGACTCGAGGACAGAATCTCTCCCTGGTGCTCCATTGCCACCTCCTCTGGGACCCTCTCAGAGTGTATTCTAGGATGTGCCCATTCCATCCATCGGCCCACTCCCATCTGTTTTCTACCTTTCACACATTTGTTGAAATTCCTGGTTTCCAGAGAAAGATGGTGAACCCTCCCCCTCTCAACAGTTGCTCTTGTGGACTTATTCTTTGTTTAACTTAACTTTTCTCCTTCTATTTTTATTTTATCAGGATAGGAGTTGGGAGACAAAGGCATGGACCCAGTACATCTTGGACTGGAAGAGCTGAATATCAGGAGTGACTGATGAGTACTATATTTTACAGGTTCTAAATAGTAATAACTTTATATTAAATAACTTTGTATAATTTAATATCAAACAATTTACATTAAGTAAATGACTCTCCCTCAAATGATGATGCCTTTAGGCAGTTGAAGTGGATTTCAGGTAGATTCCAGTTGTAAGGGCTGTGGGAACTACATTTACCATGTGGCTTGTATTTCCTCACCACGTTGCTTGTCACAGTGACCCTGTGAAGCAGGCATCGTGGCCCACTCTCTGCAGATGAGGGTACTGAAGCTCAGAGAGGTTACTTGCTCATGGTCACACAGTCAGCAAGCAGCATTCCCCAGGGAAGTTTCCAGGATTTAGCAAATCTGAGATCAGATGGCATCTGGAAGGAGAGACTCCAACTTAAGAGAGAATGAACTCACAAATGGGAGAAAATATTTGCAAATCATATATCGGATAAGGGGTTTGTATTCAGAAGATATAAACAATGCTTACAACTCAATAATTTAAAAACACAAAAAGATTACAAACTGAGCATAGACTTTTTTTCAAAGAAGATATACAGTGACTGATATGTGAATGGCATCTCAATAGAGCTGTTTTTAAAAAGAGAAAAAGCAGATGGGAAAAAAAGAGGGAATGAAACCAGAATATCATCATTTCATTTGTGGTGCGGTGCCAGGACGGAGCAGGCAGGATCTAGGCCAGCTAAGGAGGAGGGGACAAGTGGGACCTTATTATGAGTGGGGAGGTAAGGAGAACAGGAGAAAACTAGATAAACAGGGGAGGTCAGTGAATTCTTTCAACAGTTACTCCTGACCCTTTGGGTGGCTGCACCTGTTTTCAGGTGACAGTAATCCTGTGTTATAGGGTGTAACCCCAGCCTAGGAAAGCTTCCCCTACCCACTCCCACCCTACCCCTCCTCTTATAATAACAGTTAACATTAGTGGCAGGCACTGAGATAAACTCTTTCAAAACGTTTTTATGATAGAAAATTTCAAGCATACACAAAAATAGGATGAACTCCCACATATTCATATACTCACTTCACCAGCTATTGATGTTTTGCTATTCTCACTCCATTTAGGCACCTCTCCCCAGCATGTTCTAAACTCTGTACTTACACATGTAGTATTTACCTTGTTGAATTCTCACACCAAACCCATGAGGTAGGTACTCTGATCATCCCTATTTTTTAGATGAGGAAACTGAGGCTCAGAGAGGTGCTGTCGCTTGCCTAAGGAAGTGGCAATGCTAGAATTTGAATCCAGGCCCATCTGATTCCAGATGCTGTGTTTTATATTAGCCGCAGCTGTGTGTAAAATAAGAGTAGAGAAGGATGTCTCCATCCCCCCACAAGCAACCCCCAATCTCAATACTGCCTCCTGCCATCTTGCACCCATCTTGGAAAGAATGTTGACTCAAGGAAGCTAAGTGCTGTCAGTGCCAGGGTGGAAATAGCAGAGTCAGGAGCAGGAGGTGTGCTAAAACTGACCCTGTGACCTTGGCTGAGTCACTGTCGCTCTCTTGACCTGAAGTTTCTTACGTGTCACGTGGGACTGACTCCCTACCTCACAGAATTATTGTCAGATTTCACTGACACAAATAATAAAAGTGCCCGGCACATAGCAGGTGTTCTACAGTTGGTAGCTGTTCAGTTTTTCTGGGTTTTGGGTTTTTTTTTAGCAACAGGGAAGTCATATGGAAAGGAGGGTAGGCAATAGAATCTAGAAGTTACTCTAACCCAGGGGCTGTGGTGTTGGGTAAGCAAAGGAAGCAAGGACAAAATCTGTGGGGAGCCCTTTATAGTTGGAGTCAAGTGAAATCAAGGAGCTTTTTCTCTATGTTTTCTTCTTGGAGTTTGACGGTTTCAGATCTTTAATGTATTTTGAGTTAATTTTGTGATTGGTGGGAGGTAGCGGTATAGTTTGTTTCTTTTAAAAAATATATAGTTTTTAAATTTATTTGTGACTTTACTGGGTCTTTACGCTTCCCTGATAGCTCAGTTGGTAAAGAATCCACCTGCAATGTGGGAGACCTGGATTCAATCCCTGAGTTGGGAAGATCCCCTGGAGAAGGGAAAGGCTACCCACTCCAGTATTCTGGCCTGGAGAATTCCATGGACTGTATAGTCCATGGGGTCGCAAAGAGTCAGACACGACCGAGTGACTTTCACTTTCACTTTATTGGGTCTTTGGTTGCAGCAAGCAGGGGCTGCTCTTCATAGCGGTGTGCAGGCTTCTTGTTGCAGTGGCTTCCCTTGTTATAGAGCATGGGCTCTAGGGTGCACAGGCTCAGTAGTTGTAGCACATGGGCCCTGGAGCATTCAGGCTTTAGTAGTTGCAGCTCATTGGCTTAGTTGCCCTGAGGCATGTGGAATCTCCCAGACCAGGGATCAAACCCATGTCCCCTGCAGCTGCAGGTGAATTCTTAACCATTGGAAGACCAGGGAAGTCCCTAGTTTCAATCTTTCGCATGTGAATATCCCCAACATCTTTCGTTGAAGAGACTATCTTTTCCCCATTGAAAAGTATCATTCTTGGCTCTTTTGTCAAATATTAGTTGACCATATATGTGTGGGTGTGTTTCTGGGCTTTTGATTCTGTTACATTGGCCTATGTGCCTGTTTTTGTGTCAGTACCATACTGCTTTGATTATAGCTTTGTAATATAGTTTGAAATCAGGAAGAATAATGCCTCTAGCTTTGTTCTTCTTTCTCAGGATTGCTTTTGGCTATTTGGGATCTTTTATGGTTCCATACAAATTTTAGGATTTTTTGTTCTATTTCTATGAAAAATACCCCTGGAATCTTGGTAGAGATTGCATTGCATCTCTAAATTGTCCTGGAAAGTAAGAACATTTTAACAATATTTATTCTTCCAATTGATGAACATAGGATATCTTTCCATTGGTGTTTTCAATTTCTTTCATCAACGTCTTATAGCTTTTATTTTCACCTTCTTGGTTAAATTTACTCCTAAATATTTTAAAGTATTTTATTGTTTTTAATGTTACTGTGACTGGGATTGTTTTCTTTATTTTTCTGATAGCTCATTGTTATTGTGTTGATATTTTGATTTTGTATCCTGAACTTTAGTGAATTTGTTTATTCTGTATTTTTGGTGGCAGCTTTAGGGCTTTCTACACATCCCGATTATTTTAAACATCCCATTTTAATGATGTATAAGCTGAGGCTCAGAGTAATTAAAGATCACGCACAGTGTCATAGTTAGAACTCATGTTGTTGCTCAGTTGCTAACTCATGTCCGACTCTTTGCAACCCCATGAACTGCAACACACCAGGCTTCGCTGTCCTTCACTATCTCCTGGACTTTGTGCAAACTCATGTCTACTGAGTTGATGATGCTATCTAATCATCTCATTCTCTGCCGCCCCCTTCTCCTTTTGCCTTCAATCTTTCCCAGCATCAGGGTCTTTTCCAATGAGTCAGCTCTTCTCATCAGGTGGCCGAAGTATTGGAGCTTTAGCTTCAGCATCAGAACTCATGGTCCTGACTAAATTCAAAGTCTGCCTAACTCCAAAGTCTTCTTGGCACAAGATATTGCCTCTGCTGTTAAGTCGTTGAAATAGTATGAAGGACTAGATGGTACTCATTGTCGCGAAGCAACAGAGAAGCAAGTTCAGATTATACACTTTAGCACCTGTGGCTTCTTCTCCATCCCAGCTGCTCTGCCCCTCGCTGAATGTATATGTGAGGAGTGGTTGTCTGCATTGAGATTGGGAGTGACCATGTGCGTCTGTGTATGCCTCTGGGTGTTTGTGTATCCGTGAACACATGGTACATATGTGTGTGCTGCCACTGTGGCGTGTGTTGATGTGTGTTTGGGCGACGTGTGAGGGGAAGCGTGTGTGGTGGGTGTTTTTGTGTGGGGGCGTGTGGTATGTGTGGAGATCTGTTTGTGTGGGGTGGTGTGGGTCTGCAGGGCACAGAGTGCAGTGCCTCTGTGAGGGGAGAGAGGAGGGGGGAGTGTAACGCAGGGTGTGCTCCAGGAGAAGAGATCCAGTGACTGGTCTCGGGCATGTTTTCCGTCCTCGAGCGTCCCGGCATCTTGCTGACACTGATCTGGGTCTGGGAACATCTTTCCTGAATAAACATGATGTCATTTCCATTCCATTCAGCCTGCGCTGGGACAGCTGCTGTCAGCATCACTGAGGGAAATGCCACCTCGGCCCTGACAGCTGCCACTTGGCACACTTTGTAGAGAGCTTCTCTGAGAAGAAAAAAAACCAGCCAGTCATGCAGATGCTATTTAAAGTATGTTGCATCTTGATGAGAAATGTAGAGGAAGCTAAAGTGTGCTGGAGGGATCGCTCAGGACCCTGGGCTGCGAGAAGGGGGAGACTTGTGTGTCCTTTGCTCTGGATCTGTGTACCTTGAGCTAAGTCTAGGCCTGCCTCCCATTTTACAGATGAGGAAATTGAGGCCTAGAAAGGGGAAAGGGCTTGCCCAAGATCAGAGAGCAAGTCAGGGTCACAGAATGGAAGAGCTAGAAGTCATGGCCAGAATTCTCAGTTCTAAGTCCCACATTAGACCAATGGGGAAACTTTGGCCCAGAAAGGAGAAGCAGTTTGCCCAAGTTCATTCAGCAAATCAATGGCAGAGCTCAGGTTGGAACCAAGCTCTCAGGCATGGGTATTTGACCTTAGGCTTGATGCTGACCGGGCTTCCCTGGTGGCTCAGACAGTAAAGAATCTGCTGCAATGTAGGAGACTCAGATTCAATCCCTGGATTGGGAGGATCCCCTGGAGAAGGAAATGGCTACCCACACTAGTATTCTTGCCTGGAGAATTCCAGGGACAGAAGAGACTGGCAGGGTACAGTCCATGGGGTCGCAAAGAATTGGACATGACTGAACGACTAACACCCTTTTTTGATGCTGATCATCTCATACAGCATACATATGCATCTCATTGCATACAGTAGGAGTTAAACAAATACATGTTAATGAGATTTACATTGCCTTCAATGGCTCAGAAATACATTGAATGATTCTTTTCTCATCCCTGCCTTTCACAGCCAGGAATATCATGTGCCTGCCTTATCTAGCTTCCCTGGAGCCTCTGACATCCTGGAATTAGTTTCTACTGCAGCAGGAAGTAGATAAGATCCTCCTGGTCAAGCTGGGAACTTCTCACTCCTTTAAGTTGGTGCCTAGAGTTCAGCAAGCCCAGGCTTGAGTCTGAAACTTCCCTGATTCTCCTCCCTGTCCAAACTCCTAACAGTGACATTCAAGGTTTTTCACCACCTGACCTGTTTCCACCTTCCCATGCTATCCCCATCTCTTCCCACTAACCAGTAACACTGTAGTTTCTCATTCTCCCTGAGAAAGCCATGTTCTTTCACACCCCTGTATGTTTTTGCACATGCTTTTGTATAGAAAGACCTTTCTCCGCCCGCCAAACTTCTACTCATCCTTCGAGACCCTACTCTAACACCATGGAATAGGCGGAGTAGCTAATCTTGGACTCACCGCCTCTTGGAAATCCCTTGGTCATAAATCTTACCACAATGAGTTGAATGTGGTGGTCTGACTCCCCTACAAGATCAAAAGCAATCAAGGACAGGAACAGAGGTTGAGCAGTGTCTAACACCAACATCCAACTCAGAGCCTGAAATTTAAAATGTTCTGAGGAAATGTTTATTGAATGAATGCCCCACACAGTGACTTGCTGATGGGCCATGGCAGAAACCCTGGTCCAGAAGGCTAGGGAGAAGTGAAAGAATGCATTGAATTCCAGGCCAAATGAAGAAATTACCCATGAGCAGTTCATACAGTTCAGCCAAGTGTGTCTTTAAGATTTCACCTCTACCCTTTCTGGGCCACCCCTCCCACTGTCTGACAGCTCCTCTCTCACACCCAGTCCTGCTACCTCACTGATACCTAAAGTATCCACCAGGCTTGCTCTTTCTTGGTGCCCCAAGGTTCTTAAATAACTTATTTCTCCCTTAACCTCCAGAAAAATTCCATTATTCTCATTGGGATGGATTGTCTTGGATGCTGGGAAAGCAACCTGACTCATAATGATATGTGAAGAAGTAGGACTTTGTCCATCCTCCTTAGAAATCTTCTGCAAAGAAAAAAAGAGCGAGAAATATTAGTAATAAAGGGATTTAACAATAAAACAGAATTGGAAGTGAACTCAGACAAGGAGGACTTTCCTGTTTACAAATGCTTTGAATGGCCAGAAATTTACACAATAGATTCTCTATAGTTCCTTTGCTCTTTCTATCATCTCATCTGACTGCTTTAAAATATCACTGACATTGGCATCTTTCTGACAGAAACCAGTCTCTTTGATATGTAAAGTTCACATAATCCTTGGAATCTTCAACAGTGCTTACTTTTAACTTATGGAAAACTTAATATCTTACTAATTTTTCTTTTAACGTATAGCATAGGCAACGCCCTTGGACAAGATAGGAATAGAAAGCTCTCCTGCCTCTTTTGAGTTTCTTTCTCTCTCCCTTTTTAATTTTCATTTTTAAAGCATGTGAAATCCCAATTCCTCAACCAGCGATCAAACCCATGACCCCTGAGAAATCTTAACCAGTGGACCTCCAGAGAAGTTCCTCCTTCTGCCTCTTTTGAAATAGATTATCATGGTCATGAAAAGGCAGAATTGGGAGAAGACTAAAGAATATAAGACTGAGACTTACAAAATATTTGTCAAAGTATTAGGTTAGGACTCAGAATCAGGTTAGGACTCAGACATTGACCAGCTCCAATTACATGGATCACTATGTGATCGATGAATTCTCTGTATATCTATGAGTCAAACAATCTCAGACTTAGGTCTTCCCAGATTTCCCTGGGTCTCACAAATGTGGGAGAGTGAATGACAGAGAGGACTGATCTCATTATTTCTAAGTAACAGAGTAAAGGAAAGCATTGATGAACAGCCCTTAAAGAAGGGGTCATTGGGCCATAGCTGGAGAAGAAGAGAAAACAGTTTGAGTTGAGAACCTATATGATGCCATATATATATATATATATATATATATATATGTTCACAGTTATTACAACATCTCATTAAATAGGGTCAGCAATTTTCAAGGTATGATTTGCAGACCCCAGACATCCCCAGGACTGTTTCAGAGATTTTGCAAGTCAAATATTTTAACAGCAGTACTTAGAAGTTATTTGCCTTTCTTTCCCACAGTTTGACGTTAGCACTGACATTGAACAAGCAAAGGTAAATCAAGGTCGTGTGAAAAACTGTACTAATGACCATTGTATTCTTTATTACCAAATACCACAGTTTAAGAAATGATCGTGATGAATCAGTAAAAGTTACTAATATTATTAAGTTTCAGCCCTGGAGTAAATATCTTTTTAGGGGGCTTCCCTGGTGGCTCAGATGGTAAAGCGTCTGCCTGCAATGCGGGAGACCCGGGTTCGATACCTGGGTCGGGAAGTTCCCCTGGAGAAGGAAATGGCAATCCACTCCAGCACTCTTGCCTGGAAGATCCCATGGACGGAGGAGCCTGATGGGCAACAGTCTGTGGGGTCGCAAAGAGTTGACACTACTGAGCAGCTAAGCACTAAAAATGGGGAGTACACAGGAAACCCTTCTGCTACATATTTCTTGTTTTGATATTTATTTATTTAGCTATGCCAGGTCTTAGTTGCAGCATGCAGGACCTTTTGGTGCAGCATACAAACTCTTAGTTGTGGCATGGGGGGGTCTAGATCCCTGACCAGGAATTGAACCTGGGCCCCCTGCATTGGGAGTGTGGAGTTTTAGCCACTGGACCACCAGGGAATTCCCTCTGCTACATGCTTTAGTACAAGGAAAAGCAATGTATGACTGTTTGAGTTGCAAGCTCAACTACCCACTTTTTTCACAGAATACCATTTTCACTTGAAAGTTCTTTCACATGATATATAAATTTTAGTTAATCAGATTTGGGCATTTGACAGACATTTCTTCAAAAATGAAAGAAATGAGCATGTCACTTCCAGTACAACAATTCTTGGCATTTGTTGCCAATGATAAAATTGAACTTTCAACAGAAAACTGAGTTTGATAGCTTCCTTACAATTGTAGACTAATGAGATGTTGTCAAGTATAACTTTTTGATATTGTATATTGAGCTATGTCACTATTTGGAAGATGCCCAATATTTTCCAAGTGATAATGCATGATATTACAAAGTCATGTGTAGGTAATAGATTCATTTAAAATGCAAGACCAGCCAACAGATTTTTATAAAACAGAATATAAAATGTTCATCAATATGATTCAGAGTTTACATTGCAACTAACCTTTTGAAAATGACTGCTTGTCAAGTTTTGGTGTAGTAACAAAGAAGAATATCCATAACTATCTGAAAAGGCTATTAAAATACTCCTCTCTTCAATTACGTATTTGCATGAGATCAGATTTTTGTATATAATTCAACCAAAACAGCATATCACAACACATTGACTACCAAAGCAAATATGAATCTATTGTTTTCCTGTTAAGCCAGACATTAAAGTGATTTGCAAAATGTAAAAGAATGCCATATTTTCAACATATTTTTGTTTTAGAAAACATATTTTTCATCAAAATTATGCTATTTATGTTAATAGATAATATATTTAGTGCTGTTCTTTTTCAATAAATAAATATTCTTAAATTTTTACTTTTAATGTTACTAATAATATAGTAAATATCAATACATTAGAACTAACATGGCTTCTCTGGTGGCTCAGCAGTAAAAATGCACCCTGCAAAGTAGGAGAAATGAGTTCAGTCCCTGGCTTGGGAAGATGCCCTGGAGAAGGAAATGGCAACCCATTCTAGTGTTCTTCCATGGGAAATCCCATGAGCAGAGATGCCCGGCAGGCTACAGTCCATGAGGTCACAAAAGAGTCAGACACGACTTAGCGACTAAACAGCAACAACAAATAACTAACATAAATTAAAACTCTTTTTGTTTGTAAAACAATAATTTTAATATAATAATAGAAGATGATCAATAAATATTTGTTAATTGAATGAAAGTGTTAGAAACAGTCAACTGTGAAATTTCCAAATCTTGGGAAGAACAGTAATTTTTAAGAGTGTAAAGGAATCCAAAGACCAAAATGACATCCACTGTATAGAGTTATTATCTCCACTTTACAAAAGAGGAAACTGAGGTTTAGGAAGGCAGAAGGACTTTTCATCAGTCATCCAACTACTCGGTGAGAAACCAAGATTTCCACTCATCTGATTCAAAGTCCACATTCTTCACCATTGCTCTCTACATTATTGTCTTGACATTCAACAAACACAGAATCCTCTTTTGTAGCTTTCAAAGAGTATTTACTGGGAGTTCTCTGGGTGCCCAGTGATTAAGACTCTGTGCTTCTACTGCAGGGGCATAGATTCAAATCCTGGTTGGGAAACTTAAGATCCCACATGCTGTGCAGTGCAGCCAATTAGTTAATTAATTAAAAGACAGGCTAAAACACTATAACTACTTTTGTTCTTCAGAACAATGAGTTGATTTGTAACTACTCAAATAAATTAGCTTTCCTACACACTGAATGATTCATGTGCTGAAAGACAAAATTTTCATATCGTTTGTCTTAGTTTGGATTCCTCAAGACAATGAGTTGGGCACAAGTAGCTTATCTGGGACATGATCCCAGGAAAGATGGTGAGGAAGTAGGGAAGTGACATAGGGAAAATAAAAAGCTGATAAATTGTCTATCATTGCAGGGGTGATCCAGAGAAGGCAATGGCAACCCACTCCAGTACTCTTGCCTGGAGAATCCCATGGACGGAGGAGCCAGGTAGGCTACAGTCCATGGGGTCGCCAAGAGTCAGACACGACTGAGCAACTTCACTTTCACTTTTCATTTTCATGCATTGGAGAAGGAAATGGCAACCCACTCCAGTGTTCTTGCCTGGAGAATCCCAGGGACGGGGGAGCCTGTTGGGCTTCCGTCTATGGGGTCGCACAGAGTCAGACACGACTGAAGCGACTTAGCACCAGCAGCAGCAGCAGCAGGGGTGATCGCTATGTGCAACTGGAGCTTAATCCCATTGAGGATCCTCAAGAGGATATGCCTTAAAAGTTTCCAGCTGAGGGGCTCTAGTTCCGTGCCCTCCTTGTTGAGGATTTCTGCTAGGGCACTTTTGACTGCCCACAGGTGGGCTGAGCATGACCAGAGGACACTCTCAGGTAGAGGGATAGAGTAGGCCCTCAACTTTAGGGAATTGTCTGCAGGTGACCTTGGCTGAAGGGACATGGGTAAGGCACTGGCAACATGTGCCCAAAAGCCACACCGTTCATTCCTTTATTCAACAAATCCTTATAGGAGCTTCCTCTGTGGCAGGTCCTGCCCTGTGCACCCGGGCAACAGAGATGAATGGCCGACTCAAGCCCCAGCCTCGTGAAGTTACACTTGGGCAGGCTCTCGCGACTGTACTTCACTTAGAAGAGTAGATCGCTGGTTGAGTGAATGGATAACAAACACTTATTTTATTTAAATGATACCTCTGTGAGCCTGTGCCTGGGTATTTTATTTAAAAGATACAGTTGTGAAAGATTAAAGGCTCAATTTTTAAAAAAGAGCTCCAGGTAAAGGGTAAAAATAATGCAATAGATGGATGTTTAGTGTGTCATGATATATAAATGGAAGGTCTTTTTTTTTTTGGTGGTGGTGGTAGTTGGTGGTTTAGTTGCTAAGTGGTGTCCGACTCCTCTGACCCTCATGGACTGTAGCCTGCTAGGCTCAATGGGATTCTCTAGGCAAGAATACTGGAGTGGGTTGCCATTTCCTTCTCCAGGGGATCTTCCCGACCCAGGAATGGAACCTGGGTCTCCAGTGTGATATGTTTATAGATATAAGAGAGGCTGATGATGATCGTTTTGATAAAAGCAATAACTACCATTTTGCTGTCCCTATTATGGGACACTCTGCACACATTATGTCATTTAACTCACACAACCCTGATGGTTGGGAACTGTTAGCTCCATTTTACAGATGGGGAAACTGAGGCTCAGAGAGGTGCAGTAACTCAATCAAAAATATAGCAGCTTAAAACCAAAGTTGATCTAGATTCCCTGTCCTGGCTCTTTTCCCCAGCCACGTGGTAGAAGGAAAGAAGGAGAGAGAAGAAATGGGTGGGAGTTGGGGGAAGAGGGAGGAGGGAGAAGAGCAAGAAGAAAGAAAGAGAAATAAGACAGAAGAGGGAGAACCAGTGGGGAGACAGAGCCACCTGTTACCTAACAGTTGTCTTCATCTAAATGAGGAAAAGGCACCCCTCTGAGCCATCACAGCCCTTCAAACTTGGCTGGGAGAAACACATTGTGTGTAAAGAAAATGCCTCTTCCTACTGATGGATGAAGTTCTTATCAAGGCATGCAACTTGGCAGGCAGAATGAAGGCTGGATTTCAGGCATTCCTTGCCCCTTGCTTGACAACTTTGAGGGAGGTGAATCAGAAGAGAAAAAAGGCTCAGGTGAATGGGTTCAGGAGAAATAAGAGAGCTCCCAAGGGGGCTTGTATTTGGAGGTCTCTGGAGTCGAGTCATGAAAATGCTCAGTGTCTAGAGGTGACAGGAAAGCATTTGACAGAGAGAAATCCAACATCCTTCTCTCACCCACACTTCCACCTCCCGTTCATGTAAGCCATCTATCTACCCACCATCCACACTCTCACCCGGGCTTCCGTCTCCTTCCCATCATCCGCACACCCATCCCTTCATTGTTCAGTCACCCCCCAAGCCCTGTCAATCTGCTCTGTGAACACATCCCAGCTCTGGGAGCCCAGAGGTGGCTCAGTCAAGGTCCCTGTGCACCCTACAGGAGCGGGAGACAGAGGTTGTCAAGAGTGCAAGGCCTCAGGGCCTTCCAAGAGATGCAAACAACAGACTTTAGGAGTCAAAGGAGGAAAACAGAGAGCAGGGATGGGGAGGGAGGGAGGGAGAAAAAGAGGGAGGGGCAGAGCGAGAGTGGAGATATCACGGTCCAGAGCTGTGCAGGGACAGGGAGGTGCGGGAAAATGACACAGGAGGCGACATCGGGTCTAAACGCTGAAGAATGGGTAGGATATACTGGGCAATGTATCTCAAAACCACAGTGAGGTGTCACCTCACACCTATTATGATAGCTACTACTAAAAAAAGCCTAAAATAACAAGTGCTGGAGATGATGTGGAGAAATTGGAACTCCTGTGCATTGTTCGTGAGGATGTAAAATGGCACAGTTGCTGTGGAAAACAGTAGGAGGAACCTCAAAATATTAAAAATAGAGTTACCACATGATCCAGCAATTTCACGCACATTCATTGAAAGCAGGGTTTCAGAAAGATATTTTTTACACTCATGTTTATAGCAGAATTATTGACAAAAGCCAAAAGGTGGACGCAACCCAAGTGTCCAGTGATGGATGAATGAATTTTTAAAATACAACATATACATAAAATGAAATATTATTTAGGGCTTCCCTGACAGCTCAGTTGGTAAAGAATCCACCTGCAATGCAGGAGACCCTAGTTCGATTCCTGGGTCGAGAAGATCCTCTGGAGAAGGGATAGGCTACCCACTCCAGTATTCTTGGGCTTCCCTTGAGGCTGAGCTGATAAAGAATCTGCCTGCGATGAGGGAGACCTGGATTAGATTGCCTGGATTGGGAAGATCCCCTGGAGAAGGGAAAGGCTACCCACTCCAGTATTCTGGCCTGGAGAATTCCATGGACTGTATAGTCCATGGGGGTCACAAAGAAATATTATTTAGCCTTAGAAAGAAAGAAAATTCTGATGCATGCTACATGAGTGAATCTTAAAGACATTGTGCTAAGTGAAATAAGCCAGCTACTAAAGGGCAAATACTGTATGATTTCACTTATCTGAAGTACCTAGAGCAGTTACATTCTTAGAGACAGAAAGGAGAATGGTGGTTACCAGAGTCTGGGTTGGGGAGAGGGGAAGAGTGAGTTGTTGCTTAATGGGTTTAGAGTTTCAGATGTACAAGATGAAAAGAATTCTGGAGGTTGGTTGTACAGCAGTGTGAATGTATGTAACACTATTGGGCTGTAGACTTAAAATGGTAAGGTAGTGAATTTTATGTTATGAATATTTAACCACAATTTTTTTTTAATGTGTAGGATTTAGACATATGGAGATGGGAAAGAAAGAAATTCTAGGCAGAGGCAATGTTGAGAAAGTCCTGAAAGTGCAAGATGTAACCTGAAGGCAGAGAGATACTCACTTTGCTTTCAGCATAGACAAGAAAGAGGCATGACACAGACACAAGCTTCCTCAAGGACCTGGGCAGGTGGCAGAAAGAGGGCTTGGATGGAACTGACAAGGATGCAGGCACAGGACCATGCCTTGATAGAGAGGGCACAGGAACCATTGCTCCTCAGAGACCTCACGAGGCCTGGGAACCTTGACCAAGTCATCTCAGTTGTTTCCGGTAAGACGAGGATGGGGATACCTGCCTCATGAGTCTGTTTGTGACTGTCGATAAGCTCAGGACTGGGAAAGGGTTTTTTATGCCAGAAATTCCAGAAGAAGAAAAACTACTGCTATTATTATAGAGCAGATAAGCCCAAGCCAGGAATGAGTCTGGTTGGTTATGGAACTTCTAAACTAGCCATCCTTAGCATGGGTTGACATCATGGAAGTTTTAGTATTGTGGTTGTTGAATAAGAATAAATTATTTGGAGACATCTTTGGTGGTGTAGTAGATGACAATCCCCCTGCCAACGCGGGGAACATGGGTTCTATCCCTGGCCCAGGAAAATTTCACATGCCGAGGAGCACCTTAGCCCATGTGCCACAGCTACTAAGTCCGCAAACCACAGCTACTGAAACCCTGCACCTAGAGCCTGCGCTCTGCAACGAGAAGCCGCTGCAACGGAAGGCAGTGCACTGCAGTGAGTGTAGCCCCCACTCTCTGCAGCTGGAGAAAGCCCGAGGGCAGCAACAAAGACCCAGTGCAATATTTCATCTATAAATAAGTAAATAAGAAGCAGCATGTACATGTCAAATTATTTTGGATGCAAAAGATCCTAGGAAATAAAGTGGATGTTCTAAAGACCTTTTTAAGTCCTGTATTAATCAGTTATTGTTATAATAAAGCTGCATAACAAACAGTCCCCAAACTAGAAAGTAACAATACGTATTTACTTTTTACTCATGAGTCAGTGACTGTACTAGCCCTGCTGGGCTCTCCTGATGTTGGCTGGGCTTAGCTCCAGGCTGTAGGTCAAGTTTAAGTCTGCTCTGTGTGTCTCTCATTCTGGGAGAAGTGGCCAGCTACCCAGGGTGTGCTCCTCTCATGACGGGTGGCTAAGCCCAGAAGGCCAAGCAAACAACAGGGGTACTTTTAAAGCTCTGCTGGCATCATGACTGCTAGCTCTTCATTGGCTGAAACCAATTGGTTTCCAGGAAGAAACCAAACTCATTGGTTACCAGGAGGCCCAACCTCACAGCAAGCTGGAATATACACCACTTGCTCTCCTGGGAGGCACTGCAAAGTTGGGTGGCAAAGGATGTGCCTGAGTATTCACAGAAACAGTGAAGAGTTAGGAACAATAATCCAGTCTTCTCTAGGCCTTTGTGCCAAAAGGATCAGCCCAAGAGACTGAAGGAACTGGGTTTGGGATAGATCCAATGAGGCCCTGGCCAGGTAGTGCCGCTTCTGGGCCCAGCAGACAAAAAGTGACCCAGAGGTAGAGAAAGGGGAATCCTGCTCCCCTGCCCACAGCCCCCATTTGTCCTCCATAAACCAGAATGCAACTTGGCTACCTTGAGGGGTCCTGGCAGCAGTGGACATCAAAAACTATCTTGCTGCTGTGTCTGGCAAGTAAGGGATGATCCTCTCATCACTGGGGATGAACCAAACAGGTGGGGAGTCCAGTGGCATGGCTGAAGCCTTGCAGGCAACTAGGCAAGGACCAGGACCTTTGGGACTTGGGGGCTAAAGTCAGTGGGATAGCATATTTATGTACGGGCCGGGGAAGTCTGGGGTGGCCAGGCTGCCACTACAGTTCTGCTCCTAAAATAGCCATTTAAGTGAAAAAAATGCATATGTTCTTTGGCCCAGCAGTGCCACTTTTCAATTTAACCTACGGAAATACAACAACGGAGAAGGAAGTGGCAACCCACTCCAGTATTCTTGCCTGGAAAATTCCATGGACAGAGGAGCCTGGCAGGCTATAGTCCATGGGGTCACAAAGAGTCGGACACAACTGAGCTTTGAGCTTTATTTTTAATACAACAGAGACTAAAACTATGTGTAAATAAGGATGTTCATTGCACTATGGCTCGTAACTTGATAAGGCTAGAGACAACTTAAACATCCCTCATCAGGAGGTTAAATTCATTCTGGGAATTTATCTAGTGACTTGGAAGGTCACAGTAAGGTCACAAACCCTAGGGACTGCTGTGGGGTACCCAGATGGAGTTTTTGTCGCAACTGCTTCCTTTCTTCTGCTCAGGGCCTGGGACCATGGCTCCAAACAGGAGGTCAGCTGCAGGACCCTCCATGGGGCACTCACAAGGGGCCTGGAAACTGGTTGTTAAAGGCAGAGTCTTTTTCTGGTTTCTAGAAGGATGTTTGGCAACTGGCAGTGCCGCTGTGCCCGCAGTACTTAGGCGTGTGTATTCAGTGATTAAGAGCACAAACTGTGGAACCAGACACCATATCAAACCCTGGCACTGCGCTCTGAAGAGCCAGAGAAGGGGACCATGCCCTCAAGAAGCCTCACAGTGCAGGGAGTCAGACCCTCACAAGTCAGGGTGAGAAGTGCTATGATGAGCTATAGAAGGGTAGCGGCCAGAGCCACAGGTCACTGAGGGCCCCGTGGGCTAGACCAAAGGCCTAAATTGTTTCTCATGCTCCTAACAGCCCTGACACATGTTCCAGAGAAGTTATCTTAACTGATCTGCATTTAACCAACATACCGGGTTATTGGCGGCCCTCCAGTCCTGGTCAGAAGTGACTGCTGCTGCCTACCAGTGCAGATGGCTCAGACGTCTACAGCATTCTTCACCCTACCCAAGCTCTGTTCCCACTGGCTGAATCAGGAGAGTTTGTTCCCCAAAGTTTGGAGTTATTTTTATTTTTATTTTTTTTTTTTTTGGTGTGTGTATGGCATGTGGGATCTTAGTTCCCCAACCAGGGGTCAAACCCATGCTCCCTGCAGAGGAAGGGCAGAGTCTTAACCACTTGACAGCTAGGAAAATGCCTGTTCCCCAAAAGTTTGGACTAATTTGCATTTATTGTTGTAATCATATAATTTATCTAAATAAAACAAAACTCATGAAATCTGATTGCAAGAAAGAGAAAGTAATGTTTTGAGAAAAACTAAGTCCGTGCTTTGGAAATATGCAATAAAGATGAACTGCTAAAAATAAATCTGCTGATTTCCTTATGGCAGAGATTCTGAGTGGGAGGGGATAATAACAATGTGGAATTCCAAATTCAAATTGCTTCACAAGTGTCCTTGCATTCCACTTAAAAAAAAAAAAAAAAAACAGAACTGGAAATCTTCAGCGATGTTCTGTGTGTACAGGCGAAACAGACAAAGCTGAACTCCAGCCAGAGGACTTGAACTCAAAGCAGCAGCTTTGGCCTCGACTGATTGCTTTATGTTAGAACATATTTAAGGTATTTATGAATTCACTTTTAACAACTGCTTTTCTTAGCCAGCCTTTTGATTACCTAAACAACTGCTTGAACCAATCAAGTTAACCATGAGGTTTCTACTGGACTGTCGTGCCCATTTTACAGATGAGGGAAGTAAGGCTGGGAGAGGCAAAGTGTCTTGTTCAAGGCCATACAACAAAGAGGTCCTAAGTGGCTGGTGAACCAGGATCCTCCCTCTTCACTCATGATCTCCAGTGGGTGGGTCTATTGAGTGTGAACTGGAGATTGTATGTGAGAGTATGAGTGGGACAATGAGTGTGTATGTGTGTGTGTGCGCACGCACATGTTTCTGACACAGGCTCAGTGCCAGCCTGGCCCACCTCCTCAAGTTTCGTCTAACAATGGTGCTCAGACACCAGCCTCGGTCCCACCAGTATGGCTTCCATGCAGAGACAGGTCTAAATAACCTGGAGGAAGAGCCTAAGGAATCTGGGCTCCAAGAAGCAATCTTGTACATAAACCATCACGACACAGGGCCTAGAAAGGCCCTGGCTCCCGTGTCCTCCTGGCCCGAAGAGGGTGGTCAGCCCTGCTGACTCCTATACCCTAAGGAGGGGCCCAAACACAATGGCAATCCCAAACTCTGCCCCCTCCTCAGCCTCACTGAGGCTGCCCACCTGGGCCCACAAGAAACCGGCACCTTCCCACGTAGCAGTCTCGCCCTTTCCTGAGAGCAGTGGCATACCTTCTGTATGGACTCCCTGCAGGCTCAAAGGGCCCCAGTTTGGAGCCCCTACGCTCTGCTATTCTTCCTGAGAGCATGCAGGTCCCAGGGCAAACTGGGATGGTGCAGGAAAAAAGCCAGGCAGACCGGGTTAAACTCTCCTCTGTCCACTCAGGGAGGCCTGGGCAACTTGGGCACTTGTCTTCTCCAAGGCTCAGTCTCCTCATCTGTTAAATGGGAGTGGCAGCCCACACCTTACGAATGGCAGGAAAACCTCACACTTGGTCCAAACCCCAGGTCCAAACTCTTGTTCTGACACTTGCCAACTGGGTAAGCTTGGGCAGGTGACTCAATCAGCCTGTGATGCAGCTTTTCTCATCTGTAAAGTAGGGATGATAACAGTACCCATTTACTGGGCAGCTGTGAACATGAATTAATTAATTATGTGAAATGAATTAATATGTGTAAAAAATTTAGAATAAGCAGACTAGACACATAAAGCTATATCTGTTTGCTATTATCATTATAATAATTATTTTTAACCTTATGAGTAAGAAGGAAATGAAAGGGATCCAACTCAATGCCCGTGTGAGCCCAGGACATCTTGGCTGCTCCTCACAGCCAGGGCAGAAGTGGGGAAGACAGTGACGATAGACCTGGGAACTAACTGCCTCCTCCTGTATCAGCCTCTACTGTACTTTCTACGTGTCCTTCCCGTGCTTGGTATAAATGTCCTTCCTGTGCTTGGCATAAACGTCCTTCCCGTGCTCGGTACTGTCTGCTCTGAGCTCATTCCATATCTTCTCCCTCCATCAGTCTAATAGCAGACCTCCGAGAGATTCTCGTCCCCATTTTCCAGACTAGGTAACTGAGAAAGTTTCCAGGATGTTTTACTGCCACCCAGAGGTTGGGATCCCAGAACATCTGAGTTAGAAAGATCCTGAAGGCTCATCCACACCAAGGGTGGTTTCATCTCCCATGCAACTGGGGCAGACTGGTCTCAGAGGTTTGCTTGAGAAGGATTTGGAAGCTAGACAGGACCTAAGACAGAAAATATGCTGACTGATTAGTGATGTCTTCCACGGATGCAGACGTGTGATGTGGAGATGGCATCACTGATCAACCTGTCCTCAACCATCCCCTTGACTTAGCGTATGGCTGAGAGACAGAAGCCACTTTCCCGTGGTCTCAAAGAAGACAGTACACAGTGGGGACAGACCCTGCCCAGCCAAGGCTCCGTCCCACATCTGGCGCTGGGTTATTCTTCTTTATTGGGGAGGCATTCATTCAGTGCTTCTATTGTCTGTGGTTCTGGCTTCCAGAAATCAAGGCATTCAGAGTGGACTGAAGAGCCTGTGGGAGGCAGCCCCTGCCTCTGCCATTGCTCCTGCTAAGTCCAGAGGAATCTTATGCGGCTCCGAGGGCTCCCACCCTGGAGGCGTTTGTTATCCAGAAGATTCAGGAGCTGCCTCCGGGGAGAGGTATGAAGACAGCAGGTTTCTGATACACCACCCAGCTGTACTCATCACGCAGGGTCACTGGGTGCCCCAACAGGGCTGCTCCTCCCATGTTACAGGCCAATGTGAGCAGAAGATGCTGGCAAGGCAGCCAGAACAAGCAGGAACGTGGGAAATACACAGAAATGCACACACCCTTAAGTGAAGGCTTTAAATTCACTTATGTACACAGATACATATATAGCCACAGTTACACACTCAGTGACTAGAACCCAGAGAATATAAAGTAACAAATACCCACACACACCGCCCACCCTGAGTTAATAAATGTAAATGATTCATCATTTTTGCTTTAGACATTTTTAATAAAAGAAACAATGTTGAAGATTTTCAAATTTAAGTCCTGTTTTAATACCCCTTCCCAGTACCATCCCCTTCCTTACACAGAAGCAAACTACCATCAGGAATTTGGTATGCACCCACCCAGTCCATTTTTTAAATCCCCCAATAATACATAATACTATTGTGCTTTAAATTTTATATAAATGATGTCATGTGTATTAGTAATTTATTAATTCATCTCATTTATTTTTCTGTATGGTGTGAGACAGGGTTTAATTTAATTTTTTTTTCCATTTGGAAAGCTTCTCCAAACCCTAATTTTGAATAGTCCATTCTTTCCCTCAATGCTTTTTGATCGTACACCAAGGTCCCGTATAATTTGGGTCTCTTTCTGTGTTCTCTTTTCTGTTTCATGGATTTATTTGTCTACCGTTGTGCTAGTAACCAGGATGTGTTCATTATCAAAGCTTCATAATAAATCAGGACTTTTAAAGATTTATCTTTATTGAAGAAACATTGGTTTATAAATCAGGATTTTTAAAGATTTTTTTATTGAAGTAACATTGGTTTATAGTGTTTTATGTTTCCTGGGTATAATGTTATTAATATATTGCATATCTGTTTCTATGGGCTTCCCAGGTGGCTCAGTGGTAAAGAATTTGCCTGCAGTGCAGGAGATCCAGGTTCGATCCCCGGGTCAGGAAGATCCCCCTGGAGAAGGAAATGGCAACCCATTCCAGTACTCTTGCCTGGTAAATCCCATGGACAGAGGAGCCTGGTGGGCTGTGGTTCACAGTGTCACAAAGAGCGGGACACACTTGAGTGGCTGAGCACGTATGCGTATCTGTTTCTGTATATCTAAGACTGTGCTCACCCCCAAAATTTAGTTTTCATTATCACAGTTGATCCCCTTTACTCATTTTATCCTCCCCCAACACCTCTTCCCCTCTAACAACTACTACACTGCTCTCTGTATCCCTATGTTTGTTTTTGTTTGGTTAGGCTTGTTCATTTCTCTTTGGTTTTTGCTTAGTTATGAGTGAAATGAGTGAAATCATATGGTATTTGTCTTTCTCCATCTGACTTATTTCACTTAGTATAATACCCTAAAGGGCCATCCATTTTGTCACAAATGGCAAGATTTCATCCTTTTTATGACTGAGTCGTACTCTGTTATGTAGACATACCTCGTCTACTTTCTCCATTCACCCACTGAAGGAAACTTGGCTCGCTTCCATATCTTGACTATTGTAAATAGTACCATAGTGAAATATAGGGTGCATATATTTTTTCATGTTAGTGTTCTCTAACTTTAGATAAATACCCAGCAGTGAGAGAGCTCAGTCATATGGTAGTTCTGCTGTTAATTTTTGAGGCACGCCCATTCAATGTCCCATAGTGGCTGTACTAATTTACATTTCCACCAACAGTCTGTGAGGGTTCTCATTTCTCCACATCCTTGACAACTCTTCTTGCTTCTTGTATTTTTTATAATAGCCATTCCAACAGGCATGAGGTGATGCCTCACTGTGCTTTTGACTCTGATTTCCTTAATAACTTGTGATGCTGAGCACCTTTTCATGTGCCTACTGGCCATCTCCGTGTCTTTGGGAAAATGTCTATCCAGTTCCCTCTGCCTGTGTTTTAATTGGATTGTTAATTTGTTGTTGAGTTGTGTAAGTTCTTCATATATTTTGGATACTAACACCTGGTTAAATATATCATTTGCAAATATTTTCTTTCATTCAATAGGTTGTCTTTTCATTTTATTGATAGATCCTTTTGCTGTGCAGAAGCTTTTTAGTTTATATGAAGACTCATTTGTTTATTTTTGTTTTGGTTTCCCTTGCCTGAGGAGACATATCTAGAGAGATATTGCTAAGACTGATGTCAAAGAGCATACTGTCTATGTTTTCTTCTAGGAGTCTTATGGTTTTAGGTCTTACATTCAAGTCTTTATCCATTTTGAGTTTATTTTTGTATGTGGAATGAGATAGTGGTCGTTTCATTTTTTTGCATGTGGCTGTCCAGTTTTCCCAATACCACTCATTGATGAGACTATCCTTTCCTCACTGTATGTTTTTTGCTCCTTTGTCATAAATTAATTGGCCACATATGCATGGGCTTGTCTCTGGGTTCTTGATTCTGTTCCGTTGACCTATGTTTCTGTTCTTCTGCCAATACCACGCTGTTTCGTAAGTTAGGATATTTGTTACTCCATCTCAGATTTGTCTTAGCTATTTGTGCACTATCACCTTTCTGTGTGAATTTTAGGATCAGTTTAACAAGTTTAATGAGAAATCTTATGGAAATTTTAATTGAAATTGCAGAGACCTCATCAATTCATTTGAAAATTCAAGTATTTATGATCGTGAGTCTTCCTTTCCATGAATGTGATTGCTGTTCAGTCGCTCAGTCGTGTCCTACTCTTTGCAGCTCCATGGACTGCAGCACACCGGGCTTCCCTGTCCTTCACTATCTCCTGGAGTTGGCGCAAATTCATGTCCACTGAGTCGATGATGCCATCCAACTATCTCATCCTCTGTTGCCCCCTTCTCCTCCTGTCTTCAATCTTCCCCAGCATCAGGGTCTTTCCCAGTGAGTCTTCTCATCAGGTGGCCAAAGTATTGCAGCTGCAGCTTCACCATCAGTTCTCCCAATGAGTATCCAGGGTTGATTTCCTTTAGGATTGACTGGCTTGCTCTTCTTGCTGTCCAAGGGACTCTCAAGCGTCTTCTCCAGCACCACAGTTCAAAAGCATCAATTATCTGGCGCTCAATCTTCCATATGGTCCAAATCTCACATCCATACATGACTACTGGAAAAACCATAGCTTTGACTAGGCTGATCTTTGTTCGCGAAGTGATGTCTCTGCTTTTTAATATGCTGTCTAGGTTTGTCATAGCTTTTCTTCCAAGGAGCAAGCATCTTTTAATTTCATGGCTGCAGTCACCAGCCACAGTGATTTTGGATTCCAAGAAAATAAAGGCTGTCACTGTTTCCATTTTTTCCCTCATCTATTTGCCATGAAGTGATGAGACTGGATACAATGATCTTAGTTTTCTGAATTATTATGTGCATGTGTGTATTCTTCAATAATACTTTTTATTTCTTCATGGAGAAACATCTTTAGTTAGTTGATTACTAGAGTTTATAGTTTAAAACCTATCCTTTTCCTGTTACATTTACATTTTATAACTGGTTATTTCTGGTAGATAGCACACTATGGATTTTCTGTGTTGGTTTCATATCCAGCAACATCAGTTTCTTTCCAGTTCCAGCCAGGAAGACCAGGAGCTTTGGACTTGGTAAAATGCAGGTCCCTTCAGTCGCTCAGTCGTGTCCAACTCTGTGACCCCAGGGACTGCAGCACGCCAGGCTTCCCTGTCCATCACCAATTCCCAGAGTTTGCTCAAACTCATGTCCATCGAGATGGTGATGCCATCCAACCATCTCATCCTCTGGTGTCCCCTTCTCCTCCCGCCTTCAATCTTTCCTAGCATCAGGGCCTTTTCCAGTGAGTCAGTTCTTCGCATCAGGTGGCCAAAGTATCAGAGTTTCAGCTTCAGCATCAGTCCTTCAAATGAATATTCAGGACTGATTTCCTTTAAGATTGACCTGATAGCTCAGTTGGTAAAGAATCTGCCTGCAATTAAGGAGATGGTGGTTCGATTCCTGAGTCAGGAAGATCCCCTGGAGAAGGGAACTGCTACCCACTCCAGGATTCTGACCTGGAGAATTCCATGGACTGTCTAGTCCATGGAGTCGCAAAGAGTCAGACAAGACTGAATGACTTTCGCTTTCCAGTATAGGCTGGATGTTTAGAATATGGCCTTGGCCATCAGATAGGTGAACCTGGGTTTGCATACTAGATCTGCCACTTACTACCTGGGTAAGTTATTTGATCTCTCTGGGCTAATGATCACATCCATTCCCTGAGTTATTTCAAGTAATAAGGCAGATAAAATGCATAAACGTGCCTAGCACAGAGAAAGAACTGATACCAGTTCTTGTTATTATTACTAAGTGGCTTCTCCTGTGTAACCAGGGAGATAATTACCCACAGTAAAATAAATCAATTCCTGCTTCTATTAATCATGGAGAAGCTACACAGAGATGCCAGTGTTTGAAGCAACTTGGTCACAAATTAACTCCCATGTTCAATGACTGATTTGGAGCTCTTATTTGAAGCCCATTCCTTTTCTCTGTCTGTGCCATTTTAATACAAGGCCCCCCAACCAGACAGCAAATGGCCCGCCATTGACCACCAGTCTGAAAAACTTGGAGGACACCTGCCCATCTTTCTGACCCTGCCCCATGCCCCTACACCCTGAACCACTCTGAGTAATGTGGTGAACATCAAGTGCTGTGGACTGAATGTGTTCCTCCCAAATCCATATGCTGAAATCCTAACCCCAGTGTGATGGTATTCGGAAGTGGGACTTTTGGGAGGTGATTAGATCAAGAGGGGCTTCCCTGATAGCTCAGTTGGTTCAGTTCTTGGGTCGGGAAGATCTGCTGGAAAAGGGATAGGCTACCCACTCCAGTATTCTTGGGCTTCCCTTGTGGCTCAGCTGGTGAAGAATCCACCTGCAATATGGGAGACCTAGGTTCGATCCCTGGGTTGGAAAGATCCCCTGGAGAAGGGAACGGCTCCAGTATTCTGGCCTGGAGAATTCCATGGGCTGTATTGTCCATGGGGTTGCAAAGAGTGGGACACGACTGAGCGACTTCCACTTCACTTCATTTCACTTCACTGGATCAAGAGGGCAAAGCCTTCATGAATGGGGTTAGTGCCCTTCTAAAAGAGCTTTCCCGAGAGCTCCTTACACTTCTGCCACGTGATGACACAGTGAGAAGATGGTTGTCTTTGACTCAGGAAGAGGTCTTCACCCAACACCAATCTTCTAGATCTTTGATCTTGGACTGACAAACTGTGAGAAATAAATTTCTGCTGTTTATTAGCCTAGTATGTATTGTTTTTGTTATGACAGCTTGAGCGAACTAACATACCAAGTCCGACCATCCTAAATATACCCTTCAAACAATTCATGTGGCTATTTCTTCATAATGCGGACACAGACAAATATCCAGACATGCAATAATATCAATTGTATTTCTATTATTGTTTTGTTTTCTTTTTAGTGGCTAAATGATGTCTGACTGTTTTGTAACCCCCATGGACTGTAGCCCGCCAGACTCCTCTGTCCCTAGGCAAGAATACTGGAGTAGGTTGTCATTTCTTTCTCCAGAGAATCTTCCCAACCCAGGGATCAAATGGGTTTTTTACCACTGAGTCACCAGGGAAGCCCCATTGTTATGATACTATTGTTATTATTAGTGTTATCAATACTACTCCTGATACACTCTAATCAGCTGTTTACACAGGGCTCAGGTCCAACAGTTCTGAAACCCAGTGCCCAGAAGAACTGGACAGTGGGTGTGGTTGACAAAGGAAAGCCCTGTGAGGCAGGACTTTGTAAACACATTCAAAGGAGAGCTGGAGAATATACCTAAAAAGGACTCTGAAGGGTCCCATACGCTTTCAAGCTGTCAATAACACTCACGTGCCTTATATATAGAAGCCCTCCCTGGTCAAAGCCCCAGCTCCCAGGACTGCTTCCCAAGAGCTATGTGATCCTACTGCAACAATAGAATCTGGTATCATTGCTGATGGTGCAGAGAGAAGCACTTTGTAGACATCATCTCATTTAATCCTCCCAACAAACCACCAAGGGAGTGAATACCCCCACAGAAGAACCATAGTTCAAGGAGGGGCAGGGAGAGGATGTTGACCCAGAGCCATTCTGAGATTTTTAGTTCAGTTTTTGTTTTTTTTTCCAAACGAGTGAATGCTACCGTGGACTGCTAAGCATTATTCCCAGATTAGTGTGTCTTCGGCTGGCACCTGTGGGTGGTGGTGCTGGGCTGTGGAGTCACTTAAATGCCCCGCTGACAGTTTTCACCAGACCAAAGAATATCTGATTGGGCTGGTGAGGACTTCTGCTCAGCCACTAGGAGTGGGGGCAAGTCCTGAGCTCATTTGGGGGTGATCTGATCACCCAGATGTGGCCAGGGCCCTGCTTCTAGCATCTCCCTTGAGGGTGCCCCACTGGCAGAACAACAACTTCCCAGACTCTGCACAGCAGCTGTTCTGACTTCATGGAAATAGCTGAGGCTGGCACGCCTCACCCCTTCTTCCCTTGGATACCCCGGGAGCCTGAGGCACAGCTGAGGCCTGGGTAGAAGGGGAGGAGGTCTCTGGGGCTCTGATCACAGAGTTCACCCTAGCAGAAGCTGTAGAGCTCAGGGACCTTCCCCCTAACCCTTTAAAATCTTCCAGAGTCAATACTGCCTCAGACAGCAGCCTGGGGGGCAGAGGAAAGGGGCTGAAAGAAAAAACTGTCAGGCAGATGCTCAAAGACCCCAAAGCCTCAGAAATGCACTGAGTCAACTCCCCAGACCATTGCACGGGTGGGGAGAGTGAGGCCCCAAATCAGACTCTTTACAGGAATCTCATAGTGTCTCCTTAGAGACAGTGTGTTGGGTGACCTTGTCCTCTCCTCCCTGGGAGGGGCCTAAAAGGTCCCGACACAGCTCATGTCCTCCATGCCTCATCCTGCATGCCTGTCTCGACCTTCCCCTCTGGAATCCAACCACACACCCTGGACATTAGAACTGGGGTGCCAGAGAGCTCTGAATTCCCCTCCCATACAACACTCTCTATATACCCCTTTTAAAGTGACAACAAATCATTTGTCAATCTTTCCAAGCCTATAACAAAGATAATACCAATACATGCTTTTCCACTCCTGGGTGTATGCTCAAGACTTGAGTACATACGTCGACAAAAATACCTGATACATGTGTTCATAGCTGCTGAGTTCAAAACGGACTCAAACCTGGAAAGGACTAAATGCCATCAACAGGAGACTGGATCGTTGAGCTGTCGTGTATTTCTGTGACAGGGCGCTACACAGCCATGAGAAGGCAATGACCCACTGGCAGGCGCAACATGGATGAGTCACATCTTTACTGTGTGTACCAAGAAGCCAGATGCAAGAGAATACTTACTGTATCATGCCGTGGCTATGGAGGTCAAGAACAGACAAAACTATCCGAGATGATAGAAGGCAGTGGTTACATTTGTCATATACTAAGTTCCTCTAGGCATTTAGCTACTATACCAGTTTCCCAAGGGCTGCTATAGCAATTAGCACAAACTGGGTAACTTTAAGTAGCAGAAAGTTTTTCTCTCAACGTTCTGGGGCCTAGAAGTCTAAAATCAAGATGTCAGCTGGGCCAGGCTCCCTCTGGTGACTCTGGTGGAACAAATCACCCAATTAGCCTGTGGTACCTTCTGGTAGTTGCCTTGGCATTCCTAGGGTTGTGGCAGCAGAATGCCAATCTCTGCCTTGGTCTTTACATGACCTCTCCTCCAAATTTCCCTCTTCTTATCAGGACACCAGCTACTGTGTTAAAACCTAATCCAAAATGACCCTAATTCCATATGACCTCATTTTAACTTGATTACATCTGCAAAGACTCTATTTCCAATAAGATCATACTTTGAGTCCTAGGGCTTAGGACTTGAACATATCTTTGGGGGAGATAGTTTTACCCACTACAAATATGGTTTCACATTTCCTATTCTGCTCTATTGATCCATCAGCTTAAAATGCACCAGTAGCAGACTGTTTAAAATATTGTAAGCATGTTGCTGTTGTTTAGTCGCTCAGTCATGTCCATCTCTTTTGAGACCCCATGAACCGTAGCACACCAGCCCCTCTGTCCATGGGGTTTCCCAGGCAAGAATACTGGAGTGGGTTGCCATTTCCTTCTCCAGGGGATCTTCCTGACCCAGGAATCAAACCCAGGTCTCCTGCATTGGCAGGTGGATTCTTTACCACTGAGCCACCAGGGAAGCCCACTGTAGATTCATGCTGTGCTCTCATATCTGTCAAAACCAGTACCCTCCATTACTCCTCTTTTTCAGGTTCTCAGAATTCCCTGACTTATTTTGCCATAAGGACTTTAGAGTCAGCTTGCTTCTTTTAAAATTCCTATTGATATTTTACCAAAATTCACACATATATATGTAACATTACTCACCAATAACAAAAAGGTGAATTATTCAATAAATAGCAGTGGGACAGCAAAACAGACATCCAAAGAAACAGCTGAACCCCTACTTCACACTGTATACCAAAACAAATTCTAGAATAAAACTTTGGAATAATTGCAAAAGGATTCTCAGAGTAAGAAAGGCCTTAAAAGTATAATTAAAAAAAAATAAATCTAGGGACTTTCCTGGCGGTTTCATGGTGAAGACCCAGTGCTTCCACCGCAAAGGGACAAAAGGTCAATCCCTGGTAGTGGAACTAAGATCCCACATGCCATGGAGTATGGCAAAAAACAGAAAAAAAGAACCCATAAATGAAAGGATTGATAAATTTGGCCACAAAAAAATATTTTAATTCTTCATGAAAAGTAACATAAACAAAGTCAAAAGGCATATATATTATAGACATATCATATATTATTGAGAAAGGGCTAATATTCTTGCTATTTTCAGAACTCTTACATATCAGGAAGGAAAAAAAAACAACCTAATTAAAATATAGGCAAAGTATATAAACAAACAGTTCCCAGAAAAGGAAATGTAAATGATTCTTAGTCATATGAAAACACGGTCAACCTCCCTTGTAGCAGGAGAAATGAAATTACAGCTACGAGATATCATTTTATATCTAACAGATTGACAAAGATCAAAAAGTTTGATAACATGCTGTGTTGGCAAGGGTGTGGGAAACAGGCATTCTCATTCATTGCAAGTGGGAGGGCAAATTGGTACAACCTCCCTGAAGAGAGATTTGGCAATATCTAAGTAAATTAAAAATCTACATACCCTTTAGCCCAGCCAGTCTATTTCTAGGAATTTGCCATACAAATACACTTGTACACATGCAAGTTGATGTATGGATGTGGCTATTTGTTGCAGCTTTGCTTAGAATAACAATAGATTAGAAACAGCCTAACTTGCCATCCGCAGAGCAACAGTGACATGAATTGCGGAACATCTATTTGGTGTAATGCTATGGACGGTGTTTTTACTGGCATGGAACAGTTTTATATTTACAGTGTGGAAAAATCTATGTAGCTAAGGGCAGGGAGGAAGCAAGGAGCAGAATAACATGAACAAAGCAATACCATCCGTGGGGAAACAAGGACACCGGCATAGAGTATTTCTGAACGGATACACATGAAACCGGTAACAAAGACTGCCTTTAAGTAAGGAGCTAAGATACTAAAGTTAGGAAACAGCATACTTAATGCCTTCCAATACTATGTGCAAGTGTGAATAACGCCCCAAAATCCAAATGTATTAAACACAAGAAAATCATAAAGAAGGAAAAACAGTGAGAGTTTGCATCTGAGATCTGAGTTTAAATGTCAGCTCCACCACCTTCTTGGACAAGTTATCTCAGCTCTTAAACCTTAGTTTTCCCCATCTGTAAAGTGGGAATAATACATAATACCCATCTCAAGAACTGGAAGGGGAGAGTATGGAGAGCAAGACAGCAAAAGCAAAAGTGCAAAAGGCTAACAATTGGTGACTCTATGTGGAATTCCTTGGAGGTCCAGTGGTTAAGACTTCAAGCTTCCATTGCAGGGGCCACAAGTTCCACCCCTGGTCAGGGAACCCAATGTGCTACACAATGTAGCCAAAAATGAATAAAAAAATAAACAAACAACAACCACACACACAAAAAAAACAATTGGTAATTCTTAAGAATGTTGTTCTTCAAGCCAGGCTTTAGCAATACGTGAACCGTAAACTTTCAGATGTTCAAGCTGGTTTTAGAAAAGGCAGAGGAACCAGAGATCGAATTGCCAACATCCACCGGATCATCGAAAAAGCAAGAGAGTTCCAGAAAAACATCTATTTCTGCTTTATTGACTATGCCAAAGCCTTTGACTGTGTGGATCACAATAAACTGTGGAAAATTCTTCAAGAGATGGGAATACCAGACCACCTGACCTGCCTCTTGAGAAATCTGTATGCAGGTCAGGAAGCAACAGTTAGAACTGGACATGGAACAACAGACTGGTTCCAAATAGGAAAAGGAGTGTGTCAAGGCTGTATATTGTCACCCTGCTTATTTAACTTCTATGCAGAGCACATCATGAGAAATGCTGGGCTGGGTGAAGCACAAGCTGGAATCAAGATTGCTGGGAGAAATATCAATAACCTCAGGTATGCAGATGACACCACCCTTATGGCAGAAAGTGAAGAGGAACTAAAAAGCCTCTTGATGAAAGTGAGAGAGGAGAGCGAAAAAGCTGGCTTAAAGCTCAACATTCAGAAAACGAAGATCATGGCATCTGGTCCCATCACTTCGTGGCAAATAGATGGGGAAACAGTGTCAGACTTTATTTTTGGGGGCTCCAAAATCACTGCAGATGGTGACTGCAGCCATGAAATTAAAAGACGCTGACTCCTTGGAAGGAAAGTTATGACCAACCTAGACAGCATATTAAAAAGCAGAGAGATTTCTTTGCCAACAAAGGTCCATCTAGTCAAGGCTACGGTTTTTCCAGTGGTCATGTACGGATGTGAGAGTTGGACTGTGAAGAAAGCTGAACACCGAAGAATTGATGCTTTTGAACTGTGGTGTTGGAGAAGACTCTTGAGAGTCCCTTGGACTGCAAGGAGATACAACCAGTCCATCCTAAAGGAGATCAGTCCTAGGTGTTCTTTGGAAGGACTGATGCTAAAGCTGAAACTCCAGTACTTTGTCCACCTCATGCAAAGAGTTGACTCATTGGAAAAGACCCTGATGCTGGGAGGGATTGGGGGCAGGAGGAGAAGGGGACGACGGAGGATGAGATGGCTGGATGGCATCACCAACTCAATGGACGTGAGCTTGAGTGAACTCCGGGAGTTGGTGATGGACAGGGAGGCCTGGCGTGCTGCGATTCATGGGGTCGCAAAGAGTCGGACACGACTGAGCAACTGAACTGAACTATGTTGTATGGGAATTTACTGTATTAAAATTACTACTTTTCCTGTAATTTTGAAGTGTTTTCTAACTAAAAAGTTCTTATTTTTTTTGTTGATAGTGTGTCCCACCCCAGACCTATTAAATCAGAAATCTCTAAAGGTAAGGCTTGTGAACCAACCTCTTCTCCCAAGCAAGCTGTATTCTGAGAACCACTGGATCAGCACAAACCTGGGGTGACTGAGCAACCCCAACACCTCACTGCAGCCCACTTGCCTCCCTCCGTGGGGCACAGGTACAGTGGGTACTTTACCTGATGGGCATGTGCAGGACTGGGAACACGGAACTGGAGTCTGGGGCAGAGACTGGCTCCCCCTGGTTATCTTGGGGGACAAAGGGGCCCGGTGCCAAGCCCAGCCCCCCACCCACTGCGGGGCTCTCTCCACGGGGCCTGTGCCGGGACACGCAGGGAACCCCGGCCCTGGCAGAGCCCCCATCAGATAAGGCCGCCTCCCCAGTGCTGGCAGCCTTCAGAGCCGGCGAGGAGTTTACGTAAGCCTGTTGTTGATGGAAAAACAAACGCACCAGCAGGCGTTTCCTGGCCTGCTCAGAGCCCTGGGCCCCAGACGCTGGCTCACCCCGGAGAGGCTCCGTCCTGACAGCTCCCCTGGGGGCTCCGGCGGAACTCTGGGGGTCCCATGTACTAGAAGCCCGGCTCTTTGGAGGCCACCCAGAGCCCCTACCCTCAAGCCCAAGCCACCCTGCACGTGAGCCCAGCATGCAGGAGGCATTTAATTAATGCTAATTCTTAACCACTTTCCTGTGGCCCTAGCACCAGCCTGGGCCTCCAACTCTGGCCCTATCCTCGCCCCAGCCTGGAGCCCAGGAGGGGCTGGTCCAGGCATCCATCAGCACCACTCCATTGAGGGCTTGGTGCATGCCTGGCCCTGCTCTGGGGCAACGTGGTGAGGGAGGTATGGGAACCAGGGAAGAACTGAAGATGGGCAGAAAGAAAGTGAAGTCTCTCAGTCGTGTCCGACTTCGAGGCCCCATGGACTATAGCTCACCAGACTCCTCCATCCATGGAATTTCCCAGGCAAGAGTATTGGAGTGGACTGCCATTTCCTTCTCCAGGGGGTCTTCCTGACCCAGGGATCAAACCTGGGTCTCTCGCAATGCAGGCAGACGCTTTACCATCTGAGCCACCAGGGAAGCAGAACTAGCAAGAAATTAGGGGGGAAACCTCATCTTCACATGGCACCTCTTTTCTTGCTTTTAAAACTAGGGAGCGCTAAGGCACCTTCACAGAGGTGTTGGACAGAAAGAAATGAGACAGCTGAGGGGTTTTCTTACCCACTCCCTATCCCCTTTCCATCTTTGCCTGGAGGAAGGGAGACAACCAAGGTTGCAATTCCAGCTCCAGCAGCTCCAAAACCTCATCAGCTTATGCCCAAGTCTCTTTATAAAATAGGGCTATTTTTTTAAAATTATTATTTTTGGCCTCACTGCATGGCATGTGGGATCTTAGCCCCTCAACCAGGGATCAAACCCGGGTTCCCTGCATGGGAAGGGCAGAATCTTAACCACTGGATCACTAGGGAAGTCCCTAGGATAGGGCTAATTCTTGTACCAACCTCAAGTACTGAGAATTAAATGAGACATTTTGAGAATTAAATGTGATAATGACTATAAAGCTTTTTTTTTTTTAATTGCACCATGCAGCTTGTAAGTATCTCAGTTCCCTGACCAGGGATTAGACCTGCGTCGCAACAGCGGAAGCCCAGAATCCTAACAACTAGGCGACCAGGGAACTCCCTAAAACTTTTAAATCACACCTATCATTGTTATGTCAGGCACACAGTATCACACAGAAACAAGTCACCATAGATGTAAATATATTATGCCCACCTGCCTTTTCCATCTCGACGCAAATATCTGCTTTTCGCGATACCCTTTCCTGACCCCCACGGAGGGCTAGGTAGGTGCCCCACTTACATTCCCTCCCAAGTCCCCGTCCATCCGCTCCTTCTAGCGGCCCTCTTCACCCATGTTACCACCCCCAGACTATGCACTCCCTGTGTGCCAGGCTCCACGCTGGCCTTGGGCACCCAGAGGTAAATCATGTTCTGGCTCTGTCCTCTAAGGGGACCCAGCCTAGAGGGTAGAGATAGATGATTACAGAGAGCAAGGAATCACTAACCAGCACAGCATTGTAATTATCCTCCAATTTAAGATAAATAAAAATTTAAAAAGAGAATATTATATGAATTACAAAAGCTAAAGTGGGCACACTGCTGGCATGACACCTGACACACAGTAGGAACACCCCGAAACCCTAATTACAGTAAATGATGCTATTTAGGGCTTCCCTGGTGGCTCAGGTGGTAAAGAATCTGCCTGCATTGCAGAAGACCTGGGTTTGATCCCTGGGTCAGGAAGAGCCCCTGGAGAAGGAATTGGCTACCTATTTCAGTACTCTTGCCTGGAGAATTCCATGGACAGAGAAGCCTGGCAGGTTACAGTCCATGGGGTTGCAAAGAGTCAGACATGACTGAACGACTAACACACACGATGCTATTTAACAGGGGAAAGCCCTGGAGTCAGGTGCTGGCTCTGCCACTCGCTTGCTGTGTAACCTTGGGCCAGGCACCTTCTGTGGACTGCGATTTCTCCATTCATCCGGGGAGATGCTAACATTAAATACCCATCTTCAGGCTCTGGTAAGATTCTAACAAGCTAATACACCTTCTGGACTATCAGAGAACTGAGCTTATCAGCTACGTCTGATAAACGACTACCCTATCAAGGCCTGTGTGGGGAACACAGTCTCGGATACAGGCTTTGGTATCAGGCCTGCTCGCAGGACCCAGCCTGAATGCCCTCTTGTTTTGCAATGTATGGCTAATGGCTCAGCCTCAGTTATCTCTAAAGTGAGGGTAATAGTATGTACTTCCTAGGATGCCGTAAGGCACCAAGGAGATCACAATGGTGAGAGTTAGTATTTGTTGCACACTTAATCATTGCCAGACAGGATTCTTAAGTGATTTTTGTATGTTAACCCATCTCCGGTCATTTTACAGCTGGATAAATTGAGGCAGGGAGACTGTAAGACCTTGCCCAAGGGAAGTGTTGGCAAGGGAATCATCCTAGCAGACTGGTTGGCGCCAGAGCCCAAGGTCCTAACCACCCTGCATCACTGCTGCCCTTGAACCTGTTTCAAAAGCTTAGACATGGCACATAGTCAGGCCTCAGCAAACAGTAGCCACTATTATGATTCTATTAATATATGTGTTGGTATCATCACGATCCTAATTACTCATCAATCCCTTCTCTAAGCAGGGCAAGCTGAAGCACTTTGGGCCTGAGTGGGTGCCAGGTGAGAGCTGGCATGATGAGCCCCGAATGTGGGCAAAGTTTTAGTTCCTGGTCACACCCAGTGAGAGTCAGCACATGGGGCGGTGGGGCAGGTGGGTCCAGCACTGGGGCCAGGCCCCAGGTGAGCATGGATGTCACAGGTGGCCCTCTTCGCCCAGCCTGGCGCTGGACACCCACCCAGCTCCCGGAACAGGGCAGGGCCAGGCTGGAGAGGCCAGGGCAGACACTGGGCCTTTGTGCCCTACTGCCCACGCAGCCCAGCCCAGAAACCCATCCCCACCCTTGCCCCAGGCTGGGCGCAAGGTGTGCAGTGCCCTCCTGGGAGAAGAAAGAATTCAGGCCGGAGCTGGGAGTCTGGCCAGGACCCTGGCTCCACTGCCCTCTGGCTGAGAGTCCTGGGCCAGTCTCTCCCTGCTCGAGGCCTGGTTTCTTCATCTCCAAGATAAGCATAGCGAGCTAGACTCAGTATGGGTAGGGCTTAGGAAGAGGGAGGAAAGGAAAGCACTGGTCCTGACGGGCTGCAGTAAGGGGACAGGGTAGGGGCCTGGCCACCCCTCTGTTGGGTACAAACATGGTTAGAGCTTTTCACCCCCTCCTCAGACAGGCCCAGATCACCCTCAGCCCCATAACACAAACCCCCAAACTGCAGCATTCCTACCCCCCACCTGCAGTACACAGACACCCCCTTGAACACCTGTATTCATCTGAACTCTTATCCCTGTGTGAACACACAGATTTAAACACACCCTTGAACAAAGACACACATGCCTAATCACAAACACACACGCTCTGGATCACAGACACAGACACACACTCCTAGTCATAGACACACATGGACAAACATCCCTGAACAAAGATGCACACACCTGATCACAGACACACACATCTCAACAAATACACGTGTGCGCGCGTACATGGTCAGTCATGTCCGACTCTTTGTGACCCCACAGACTGTACCCCACCAGGCTCCTCTGTCAGTGGAATTTTCCAGGTAAGAATACTGGAGTGGGCTATCGTTTCCTACTCCAGGGGATATTCCCCACCCAAGGATCAAACCTGAGTGTCTTGCATCTCCTGCATTGGCAGGTGGGTTCTTTACCACTGTGCCTCCTGGGAAACCCCCAACAAAGACATAGACACCCCCAAATTAACATACACACCAACATGACACAAACAGAAACTGACATCAAAACACACCTCCCCCCAGTCTACACCCAGCACACCCCACACCTGCCTATCCATCACACACCAGGCAGACAGGCCTCAGTCCTCATTCATGGAGGCCACTGGGAAGGGAGGTGCAGAGTGAGCCCCCAGAGGAGCCCAGGATGGGTGCCTGGAATTGGAACTGCACTTCCTCTTCCCTTTTCATACTTGCGGAACACCTCAGGCTTAAGCCCAACATCTCTGCCCAGAGGCTTGCAGGACTGAGCCTAAAAGAAAGGAGGACATTTGGAGGGACCTCCTGGGTGCCAATCCCTGAGCTGTGTGAGTCCATGCCCTCAGAGTCCTGGACGCTGCCTAATGCAGTACCTGGCACACCTTAGGGACTCCAAAGCAGAAGCTGAGGAAAGCGTCCAGAGCCCCAAACAGAAATAGCTCTCAGGTCTCTCAGCTGAGGTTCCCCAGGTGGCTCAGCGGTAACGAAAATGCCTGCCAATGCAGGAGATGAGGGTTCAAGCCCTGAGTCGGGAGGCTCTCTGGAAGAGGAAATGGCAACCCACTCCAGTCTTCTTGCCTGGGAAATCCCATGGCCGGAGGAGTCTGGCGAGCTACAGTCTATGGGATCGCACGACTTAGCGACTTAAACAACAGATCTCTGACCTCCCTGCAGGGTATTTCAACAGTGCGGACCCCACCAGAGCAATGCCGCGGTGCACCGCCAGGGGGCGCGCTTCGCCCGGTCGCTGCGGGGGCTCTGCTGCCCCACCCCTAGCGTCCCTCTTCCAGTCCCCACGGTGCCGGCGCGGCTCCCCCCGGAGCTTCGGTTAGGTCTCCGCGGGCGCCCCCGCAGGATGTCTCGGCTCCCCACCCTGCCGGATCCGACCTCAGCTCCGGCTTCCGCCCCCTCCCCAGTCCCCAGGGGCCTCCTCGAGCAGCTCCAGGCTCCGCAGCCACCCCCTCTGCCCGGAGCCACCCCCTCTGCCCGGAACCGCCCCGAAGCTCACCCCCACCCCAGCCTCGGTCTGAGAAATTCTGAGGCCGTCCCACAGTGGAGCCCCCTCCCTCGCCTCTTCTCTTGGAGCAAAGACTCAGAAAGGTGCCTGAAGTGAAAGACTGAATTGAATTGAATAAATAGCAACACCTCCCCCTCCACCACCCTCCCCGAGCCAAGCATCCTACCTGCCAGGCACTCTGAGTTATATCCTTCAGTATTCACGAAACTCTGTGAAGTAGGTGTTAACCACTACCTCCGTTTCACAGATTTAAGACGCTAGAAGTTCAGAGAGGTTAAGTAATTTCGCCCAGGATCTCAGGAGCCGTAGGTAGCAGCCCAGCGTCTAGGGCCAAAGGTATAAGGGCCAGATTCTCATCCGCCTCGAAGGCCATGCTGACACTTAATCTCTCCAGCATCTAGGAGATGTTTTTTTTTAAGGACCCACCACCTGCCAGGCACTGGGCTGGGTGTGATAAAGAACATGGGGACACTGACTCAGAGCTTACAGTGGTGAGAGAGTAAAATAGTCCTTAAGCATCACCTACATAGTCATCGTGAATTTGCTCACTTGCTCTAGATATGTTACTAGGAACCCCATGTCCAGTGGTGTGCTGGCTGTGCTGACCTAGGCAGGAAGGGGCCAGCCCCAGGGAGCCTGTGGCAGGGTGTGAATGGGGACAGACATGCATCACTGCTTGTGTGGTGAGTTAACTCTGAGGGCCTGAGTTACAGCAGGGTCAGGAGGGAAGAAGGCTAAGCAAGCAAGCGTCCATAAAGGAGGGGGCAACTGAGCAGGAGATTTTGAAGGGAGAAGGGGGAAGGACCCCCAGGCAGAGGGCCCACCCAGTGTATAAAGCATGGGTGAGTTTGGTGTGTACTTGGCTGGCTTTAAACCCAGATATGATCGGGGCCCGAGTCCTGCACCAGAGAGGTGGGCGGAGGCCAGCTCGTGACTGAAGTCTCACACACCAGCTTAAGGACTCACTTGCTCAGGAGGGATGGGAAACTCAAAGAAGAGAAGCAATGTAAATGTCCCAAGTGCCTTTCACACCTCCCTCCTGTGACTCAGGGCCCCTTGATGGGAAGGACGGGTCAGCACTTCGATGTCTTAAAGGCATCATAAATTCCAAATCCCTGGTCATTTCCACCCCCGCCCCCCGACCTCTTCCCAACAAATTTTCCCATTGCATCGAAAGGCACCACCATCCACCCAGTTGTGGCTCTGTCCCCTCTTTCCCTCCCCATAGCCAGCCCATCTCCTCTGCCTCCATGCAGTCGGGTGCCCCATCATCTGACTGCACCTTTATCTTTGTCCCCAACTGCCCTGACATCTTTTCCAGTTTCCTGGTGCTCTTGGAATAAAGATACAGGCAAGTTACCTGGAAAGCAAATGGCCATGTCTCCAGCCCCAAAGTCCCACCATTCAGACTTACTCTGAAAGCTCCAGGCATTCTAGCTACCTCTGAGTGCCTCGGACCTGATCAACTCAGGACCTTTGTACATGCTGCTACTCCTTTTTCTCCCCCTCCCCCTCCCACTTGTGAGTTAATTCCCACTCGTGAATCTGATTTCTGTGACACCTTCCTCCAGGAAGCTGTTCTTTCCCTCATCTGTGTGTATGGTCTCACATACACCTTGTCACAGACATCCATAGTCACTTTAAGGCTATTTTGTCTTGCTTCACAAGACTCTAAGTTCCATAAGGGCAGGGGCTGTCTTATCACTGGTATCCTCAGTGACCAGGACAGGACATGCCTGAAGAAACTATGACAAACCTAGACAGCGTATTAAAAAGCAGAGACATTACTTTCCCAACAAAGTTCCATCTAGTCAAAGCTATGGTTTTTCCAGTAGTCATGTATGGATGTGAGAGCTGGACAATAAAAAAGGGTGAGCACGGAACAATGGATACCTTCAAACTGTGGTGCTGGAGAAGACTCTTGAGAGTCCCTTGGACAGCAAGGAGATTAAACCAGTCAATCCTAAAGGAAATCAACCCTGAATATTCATTGGAAGGACTGATGATGAAGCTGAAACTCCAATACTTCGGCCACCTAATGCGAAGAGCTGACTCATTGGAAAAGACCCTGATGCTGAGAAAGATTGAAGGCAGGAGGAGAAGGGGATGACAGAGGATGAGATGGTTAGTTGGGGTCATCAACTCAATGGACATGAGTTTGAGCAAACTCTGGGAGACAGTGAAAGATGGGGAAGTCTGGTGTGCTGCAGTCTCAAACAGTAGGACATGACTGAGCGACTGAACAATAACAGCAAGATGAACCTGGTTCTGATGCTTACTGGCTGGGTACCTTTAGGCTACGGTCCATCAGGTTGCAAAGAGTCAGACATGACTGAGCCACTGAGCACTGCAGACCTCAATGCCCAGCACTGGGCCATGGAGAAGGGAGGAAGAGAGGAGGGGAAAGGTGGAAAGGATGGTACAAAGGACCTGCTGGCACTCCTAGTCTCCAGGGGCCGGAGGATCCAGGATAGCCCCTCCCTGGGGCTTCAGCTGGCAGATGAAGCCTGGAGGTGTCCACTCATGCCAGCAGGACCCACCAGCCACAGCGGCCAACATTTCCTCTCCAGAAAGCTGGTTCTGCCACGTGGGACTCTGACCTGAGTACATGGTGGGGAAGGCGGTCTGCTCAGGAAAGAGCACGGGGATCAGAGGTATCTCCCCAAGGCCCCCAGGGCCATGCCCCAGCTGGTATCCAAGGTGTCTGTGAGCTGAAGCTGACCCACCTCCCAGAGCACCCACAGCCATCAAATTACTCTCCACCCCCCAGGGTGCTCTGAATCCCCTTGCCTGTCCTGCTGTGTTCTCACCAGGAATGCTCACCTTCTCCCCTTCTCCACCTGGTCACCTTTGGTTTGTCCAAGATCCCAACTCACACAAAACCTTCTTGGAGTCTCTCCCAGCTTCTTCAGACAATTTCTCACCTCTCCCCTGTAGCTCCCTTAATAATTAGTCAGACCACAAATATAGCATTGTGCACACTCGTTTATGGAATCCTAACAGTACCTCTATATAAGGTGGATACTATTGGTCCCGTTTTACAGATTAAAATACTGAGGTTCAGAGTGACTAAGTACCTTGCCAGAATTCTTGCAAGGCAGAGAAGACTGTGAAAGGTCTTTTCCATCTGCCCCCAGTGTCCCTTCTCCAGGGGAAAGGAGACTTCATAGGATGGGACAGGACGGAGCACATTCACAGTCAAGACCTCAGCTCCTGCAAACTGCTTAATTTGCAGTTTGAAAATGGAAATGCCTGTTCCTGGGTGTAGGTCCCAGGAACCAAGAGGCTCTCTGTGTTCACAGCAGGTTGGAGCCCACAAGGCTTTGGTGATGGTCCCTTGGTCCCCTCTGGAGGAGCATAGCGGAGGTGAGAACCTGCCTCAGAGTCTCATGTGGCAATGATGACAACATCTCCTCCCTCCCATCACCAGAGGACAGAGCTGGGCTGGCAGCCTGAGCCCAGACTCAGCCCCTGCCCCACCAAGTGCCTGCCCTCCAACCTGAGTCTCTATTTCTGCTGTCCTTCCAGTGCCACCTTCTCCCTCTCTGTCACTTTTCACCAGCCTCAAAGCGACCGTCCCTGTTTCCCTTGCTCTCTGTGTCTCTCTCGGCTCTCCCTTTCTCTCTCAGAATCCCCCTCTTATCTCTGATTCTTCTCTTCTCCGTCTCCATCTCCTTTCTCTCCATCACGCCATCTGTCCACCTGACTCTGTCTCTTAACCTGGGTCCCTGTCTGTGTCTCTCTGCCTCTTCACTACTCTGTGGCTTCTCTCTTTCCGTCTCCCTTTCCCTGTCTATCAGGGATCTGTCCTTCGGCCTCTCTGCCCTGTATCTTTGTCCCTGTTGGCTTCTCTGTCTCTGCCTGTGTATCTTTATCACTGTCCCTTTCTTTGTGTCCCACCCTTTCTCTGCCTCCCTCCCCACCTCCCCGTCCCTGTCACTCTCTGAGTGTCGCACTCTGTATATGTTACTCTCAGTCTGGACTCTGGGGAGAGCAGAGCCTCCTCTGCAGCGCCCCCGTCCCTGGCCCAACAGCGGGCGCTACTACAAAAGTTGCTCCCAAGTAGGGGGCGGGGGACCCCCGGGCATCATTCCAGGGCCTGCTCTGTCTGGGTGGCAGTGCTGACAGACAGAGATACGGATCAGACTCGGCTCTGTCCGGGCCTGAGCAGGGGGCACAGCCTGGCTATGCGGGGGCGTCTGGGTGCCTGCAAATGTTTGCCTGTGTACACATCTGGGTTTGTGTGCGGGTCTCCCTGTGTGGGGTGGTCTAGGTGCCTGTCTCAATGTATCTGTGAGCGTCTGGGCCTGTTTATGTCTGTCTGCAAGATATGTGGGGCTGTCTGGGAGTGAGCATCTTAGCCTGTGGGTCTATCCATCCTTTTAATGCCTCCACAGACGTGTGCATGTCTGTGGAGTCAGGGTGTGTATGTGTGGCTGTCCACGGGCCAGGTCCTCTGCTTGCATTCTCTTACCCAGTCATCAATAAGGTGTAGACTCTATTATTCTATTTGACAGGCAGAAAAGTTGAGGCTCTTAACCTCCATGCCTGGGTGTATGAGTATGAATGTATCTGTTTGAGGTTGAGAGCTTGGCATCTGGAGACAGATCTGGTTCAAATCCTGGCTCCTCTACCACTAGCTGCCTGACTCCAGGCAAGTTGGTTAGTCTTGGGCAATCCTGAATTCATTCAACAAAAATGTATCGATCAAAACCAGATAAAACTAATCCCTGGTGCTACAAGTCAGAATAGGAGCCACCTTGGGAGGGGCTGACAGGGAGGGGGCCCAAGGGAGACTTCTGGGTGCTGTTAATATCCTGTGTCTCCATCTGGGTGGTGGTTACATGGGTGTGTCCATTTGGAAAACAGTAATCAAGCTGTTCATTTTCAGAAATGCACCCTTTATGCACATTATACATCAGTATAAAAGTTTTCCAAAAATTGATTGATCTCTATTTACCAGGCATTAAATAGCAACACTAGTGTTTTGTGAGTGTGTGTGTGTTTAACATTTCAGAAAGTGAGGCACTTCAGGATTTACATTTCTTCCCTATTCCCTTCCCCAGCCAGCTCCCCATCACGATGGCAGGAGGCGGAAGGGAGACGGATCGCCGTCCTGGGCTGGACTGCTCCCCTGCCCAATCTTGCCTGGCTGTTGTCTCTTCAAAGCAGCCATGATTTTCCCTCCGGATCTTCAAACTGGTGGGCCACTGTGGGGCTTTGTGCTAGATGATGGCTGGTAACAAGAACAGTAAACTGCAGCATGGCTCGGGGCAAAACATGGTAGGGTGTAAGATGCCCAGTGGACAGCTGCCACACCTGCGTGGTGCGTCTAGCAATGACAGGCAGCGCCTGGATACACACATTCCTGCTCTCCACCTGCATGGTCCTGAGATGTCACTTGCCATTCCATGAAATACACTGAGCTCCTGTGGATGCCGGGTCCTCTGCTGGGCCCTTCAACACACCTCCCTTCACCCCCACTACAGCTGTCACATAAGGGTCATGACTGACACCTCGCTGAGGACACTGGGACCGGGAGAGATGAAATGACTTCCTTCAGCTCACACTGCTCAACAGTAGACAGTCCAACGTCATTTGGCCTGGCTCTCGTCGTCCGTCCTCTCTGGATGCAAAGCTCTGGATTTCTGTGATTACCTGAAGCTTTATTAGTAAAAGAGTCGAATTCATTTGGTTTTGCCCTGGTGAAGATTCTGAAATTCTGTGTCTTTCATTAGGAAAACTTGAGCTTAAGCTGCCCTTTGGTGACAGCATTCACTCTGTATGTGAACAGGCCTCCCTCCTTGCATGACACACCCTTCCAGCCCAGAGAAGAGCAGAAGAGGCAGGTGTGATGGCCTCTGACCTTTGCCACATGTATCCAGCATGGCACGCTTATTTAATCTTTGAAAGAACAAATGCATAAATGAATGGCATTCTGCTTACACACTCCTCACTTGGTACATAACACACATGCTGATGATCTGTCTGTCTCTGCCTCCACTCTAAATTCCTTATGGGCAGGATTGTGTCTACTTCATCTCTGGACCCCAAAAAGCAGCCCAAAGTCTGGCACAAAGAGGGACCCCACAAATATTATAAATAAATATTTATAAATTATAATTAGATATCATAAAGAGGGGAAGACTTTGGAATTTATCTCTGGGCTTCAGTAAGACTTTTTCAAGTCCTGTGAATTTCACACCTCACTCAATAGCAGCAGCAACAACTAGTTTCAATAAGTGGTTTTATTACTTGTTAGATTTTACAAATTCTGATATTCGAACAGACTTCCACCTTAAAATTCTAAAACAACAAAGCGACCGTTGGAGGGGGTTTGATTTTTTTCCTTTTTTTTTTTTTTTTTTTTCTGTTTAGGACTATTCAAAGTAACAAATTTTTTTTTTCCTTTTTTTTTTTTACATTTTTGCTCTGGTCATAAATATACAGAGAAAAAGAGGGAGAGAAAAAATGAACAAGTCATCCAAAGTATGGAGATAAAACAGTATTCCTAAGGCACGTGGCAGTCTTTGAAAATACAGAAGCTCTAGCCAACTTAAATTATTTGTTTTTCCTCGCTCAGTCCACAAAACTGTACAGTGACACAAATGTTGTGTTGCAGATAGATCTTCCAAGTAATTCCAGTCCACAGAGCTGTGTCAGCCGGGGGTGGGGGGGCGCAATTATTTTCTTCCTCAGTTTCCAGGCGAGATCCTAAAATGTGGTTAGTTAGTTGCTCAAAGCCTCTATTTTAAAATACACTTGGAATTCAACTAAAGATAATTTCTTTTTTAAAGAAATTGTGGGGCGGGGGCAGAGGTGGGGTGCGGGGCCGAGAGTCATTAGAAAAGGTTGGTAAGAGTCGTTTGCGAGGGGCTGTGAGGCTCGTGGCCCTCCAGGTTGCCAGGCACAGAAGTTAAGACGGACGTCACAGTCGGCAGGGTGGGGCTAGTCAAGTCTGTGAGGGTGGTGGGCGTGCTGGAGGGGCTGAGCGAGGCGTTGGACAGCTCCGAGGCCGGCCCCGACGGAGTCCCTGTCTGCAGCGCCGCCTCCGTCGACTTGTCCACGCCCGTGTTTTCCTGCCGTAAGAGGTTGCGCCTGAACTTGGCCCGGGCGTTCTGAAACCAGACCTGCGTGGGGGAGAGGGAAGGGTTGGTCAGCGGAAGGCGGGGCGGGCAGGACCAGGAGACGAGCAGAGCATCGCCCCGACTGTTTAAGCCCAGAGATGCTAATGGGGGTTCTACCCGAATAGGGGTGGGGGTGAGGATTTATTTAAAAATCTGGCTAAGGACTTCCCTGGGGGTATCAGCCTTCCAATGCAGGGGACACACGTTTGATCCCTGGTTGGAGAGTCAGGGTCCCTTATACCTTGGGACATTAACTGACCCCCCCCCCCCAGTGCTGCAACTAAGACACAACATAGCCAAATAAATTTAAAAAAAAAAAATTTTTTTTTTAAAGGTCTGGCTGGCAATACTTTGTTCTTAATACAATAAAAACATCCTTTCCTCAAACTGCCTGTAATGGGGGTCTCCCCTTCTGTTAGAAGATTCCAGAGCTCAGCCCCACTCTCCAATATCGTAGCCACTAGCCACATGTGGCCACCCAGCACTTGAAATGAGCCTAGCCCCTAAACAGCTGGTTTGTAGCTGAGAACCATGTATCAGAATAGTAGAACCATATCAGAAGGAGGTAGAATATCTCAATGGTCACTTTTATTTTCATGAATATATTTTCTATTGGACAAAGTGGGCCAAACAAGATATAGCCTTACAATTAATGTTACAAGTTTCTTTTTGTTTTAACGAAGGTACTGGGAAATTTTCTATGTAAAATTATTATGTATGTGGCTCAGGTTGCATTTCTCTTCTGTTCTGGAAGATTCGCACAAACCAAATTTCCATCATTTTTCACCATGGTTGAGAGATTTTTCTCAGCAGTCGATTTTAAGCAGGCAAAAGATCCCACAAGTCCTTGTTGGTACCAATTTTCAAGTTTTTCATGGTAAGTCTGGGAAATACCAGAATGGGTGTAAAGAACACACAGGACTCAAGTCAGTAAACAATACTGCTCCTAATCCCCGCCACCATCACTCAGAGAAGGCACCCTGGACCACTGGGTTTCAGGTCTCCGGGCAGAGTGGGAACAACTGCCAGATTAAAGATCCCCCTCTCCCAACCTGCCCTCGTCCCAGCGTCCTTCATGGGGGAGGAGAGGGCAGCTACTGAGCTTGGTATGAAAAGAATGCCCGAGAGAGAATATGGGTTTGCTTTCATCTTTCCCTTGGCGCAGACACAGGCACACGTCCACGCCCACGCCATTGCACATGAGCCTGTACACAGGAAGCATCAAAACTTGTCCACAAAGCAGCACCCCCACCACCAGCAAACTGCACAGAGAGATCCCACTGTACCCTCAGGTCCTCAAAATGCTTTGGGAGAAGCCTAGATTCTCTAGGGGGGTGGGAGGTCCTAGCTTGCAAAGAAAAAAAGGCCAAAGGGCTGGGCGCCTTCACTTCCCTTTGTGTGAGGAAAACACTCACCAGAAACCTCCCCATAAAACAAAGGGGCTTAGGGAATTTTACAGATTCTGGGGTGTCCAGCTGCATATTTCCAGATGTGCCTGCATTTGCCTGTCTTCCCTGTGTCTCAGACAGGGATGGGAAGGGCCAACTCCTGGCCCCACCCTACCCTGGGGTCCACCCCAGGGAGGGGGGCCTGCAGCCTCCAACCCGTCTTTTTGGTGGCCTGATACCACTTGGGCTCAGTTTAAAAGCACAGCCTCAAGAATCCTGGGATAAGGAGAGAGATGGCCACTGTGAAGTTGGGAAACAAAGCTCTCTCCCATGCATGCTGGCTCTTTCCAGGAAGAAAGCACATTTTCCCCTGGCCTTCTGCCCAAAACAAGCCCATCACCTCTTCTGGGGGCTCACAAATAAGGACAGTGCTTCTAAGACCAGCCTCCAGAGGCACTGCTTGGGGTGGGGGCTTCTTCCCTGCTCAACCCACAGAAATCTGCAGAGGTGAGACTACGTGTCTGTCTGGGCCAGAGAATGACCAACAGAGAAAATGATGGAGGAAGTCCCCAGACACCCTCAGAGAGACGACGACTCCCCCAAAGTGTCATTGCAGACGGGGGAGACAAAGAAGGCTGGAGCCTTGATGCTCTTGCCATCATCCTATCCTAAGAGTGTGTGGCCCCATGAGTGCCCTGTGAGTCTGACTCTCCAAGCAGTAGCAGGAGCAGGAAGCCTGGCGGGGGGGTGGGGGTGGGGGCAGTGCATCGCCCATTGGTCTGGGGCTCCAAGCCCTTGGGAAGGGCTGGAACCAGTTAGTTGCTGGCTGTTTGCTATTGCTCCCGCGTTGCCCCTAACAGTGGTTTGTAAACAATGACACCATCTTTCACAACGGCCTTCTCTGCTTTACTGGATCTGAGGCACTGGGAATCTGGCGGATGAAAGTCAACAACTCAAGCAAAAGCCAGTTGCCGTGGGGGTTTATGTGGAGTTTGTTTCTCACCCTAAGCCAGGCGTCACCAGAATTCTCCGGGGTATTTTTTTTTTTTAATCCCCTCCCAAGAGGATATTAGAACAGGGACCCTGTCTAAGCCATCTTCATGTCCCTGGGGCTATCACACAGGGACTGGCAAAGATGAAGAGTCAAGTCATACGTACTGAGTTAATAGCAATACTAACAGATAACATTTACAGACCTCTTTGTGCCAGGCACCAGTCCCTCCTCTAACATGCACCATCACAGCTTATCTCCATGACAGGCCAAGTAGGGGGCTACTGTCATTATCCCCATTTTATAGACTGAAAACCAGAGAGGAGGCTCAGAGAGGCAGTCACTTGCCCAAGGTCACACGAAGGCCAAGCGGAGGTTAGGATTCAGGATGATCTGCCATTAAAAAGTCCATACTCTCCCTGCCACATGATCCTGAGTGAGTCAGCACGTGAGTGAATAAATGAATGAGTGAGTGAGTGAATAAACAGAAGCAACTGTAATGTAGTGGAAAGCACGCAGGTTGTAGCTTCATAACTCCAGCTGTGCTTCTGCCACTGACCAATCAAGTGACCTGTGCAAGTCTCCTACCTCGGGGTCTGCCTCAGTTTCCCTGTCTATACAGGAAGGGGGCTGGTCCGCACTACACCATCCCTATGGCCTCTTGGGGGTGCTAACAGGCTGCGACTCCAGGGCAACCGCAACAAGGAAGATGACCTGCTCTACCCACTCAGCCCTCTCTCTTCATCTCCCGGGGCGGGGGCGGGGTGGCTCAGTCGGTGCATAAGTCCCGGGTGAATGAGGTAGCCCACATGGCTGCGTACCCCCTCCTCAGATACCCACTGGCCCTGCAGGCTGTGCTTTGCCTCACAAATGCCCTTCTTCAGGATTCTTTCATCAAGGAGGCCAGGAGGGCCAGTGGGAAACCCTCTTTGCCCCACAAATCCCCTTCAGAACCACCACTAAGAAAACCAGCAGGAAGACCAAAGCTTCAAGCCCCGAAATGTCCACTGGCATTTTTTCATGACATGAAAACTAATGGCTGCACCCAAAGCATCTGACCAAAGATGGGACAAGTGGAAGTCTCCTCTGTCCATGGAATTCTCCAGGCAAGAATACTGGAGCAGGTAGCCATGCCCTCCTGCAGGGGATCTTCCCAAACCAGGGATTGAACCCAGGTCTCCTGCACTACAGGCAGATTCTTTACCATCTGAGCCACCAGGAAAGGGATGAATGTTACGTGAGGGAAAAAAAAGAATAATGAATCATATCCTCTGGTATCATAACTTCATAAAGCAAATAACAACAACCAGTATTATCCACTCACAAGGCAATGGCCAAGCAATGTTCTAAGCATTTCCCACATGTGAACTCCAGTTAGTGCCATATAAGGTTGACACTAATATTATGGTCAGGCGAGAAGAATGAGGCCCAGCCAAAGAGGCAGAGCTGAGAGGTGAGTCCCTGCAGGCTGGGCCCACAACCCCATCCACTACTTGGCCTCCAAACTGTACACCTGGACTATTGGTTTCTTGTGTCCTCATGAGGGTAATCTTCCCCTCTATTTTTCTAACCTTCCTGTATGGTGGGGCTATTTATAAACTTTAAAGAAAGTTTTCTTGAAAGAATAAAAAATGTGAGCAGTGGACTGGACATCATGACCCCTTGATTCCAGCTCCAGGGCTACAACTACTTTGCTGCGGGGCCTTGGACAAGTCCCTCTACATCTATGGGTTTCAGTTTCCTTTCTTCTAAAATGGGAGATTTGGACCAAATCATCTATAAAATTCCCTCCAACTTCAGCTGTCCGTTACCAGATCAAACACTCATAGTCCTGCACAAACGATGGGCAGAACAATGTTCACTCTCCCCATTTTACAGGTGGGGAAGCTGAGGCTCGATGAACTGAAGTCCTAGTTTAAACCTCACCTTCTCAGTAAAGCCACTCCTGACTACCACCCTCCCCAGGTCAGGGCCTCACATTTATGCTCTCATTGCACCCCTATATTTTTCCATCCTAGCACTTCTTCTATTTTATTTTTGTCAAGAGTTAAATGTGGCCAAAAACATTTAGGAAATGTTGGATTAGACAGCGCTGAATCTCCTCAAGAGTTCTCAATACGTGTACTAGTGCCAATGTCCTCTGATCACCAAGAGAAGAACACAGTCAGTCTGTAGCCTACTGCAAACTTATTTGGTCCTGGAAAGATATTTTAACTATGAGATATTTCAAATATATGGAAAAATATAGAGCTCAATCTTATCACCATTTTAATTATTTATACACTACCTTGCTGGACATTGTCTCCCCTCTGGACCATACAGTTCCAGCCAGGCCTGTTCACCGCTGGAGTCACCGCTGAAGTCACTGCTGAATACTCAGTACCTCATGCCCCGCCCAGAAGATGGCCCTCCGTGTATGTGTTGAAGTGAGTGAACAGAGGAAAGCTTGTATCCTCGGGTCTTGAGCTCTCACATAGGTTAGTGATGACTAATGTCATCTGAAGAATGTTTTTAAACTGTTGATGGTTAAAATGTATTTTCCTTCAAAGTCACACCCAGAACCCCTAGGGAGACCCTCACCCATCCAAATCCATCAGCTCACCAGCCCCTTCCCCAAGTCTACGGCACCATAATATTCTGTCTTCCTGACACCTCTCCAGGAGAAAAGAGAGGCAACAAGGAGGTGCATGGATGTGCTGAGGAGTGGTCTCCAAGAATTGGTAAAGCTTAACGTCTTAATGGACCTCTGTCCCAGTCACTTTGCTGACTGGTGACAAGTATTAAGGCTGTCCTGCTGTTGGTAGTGACAATTCTGAGCACATTTTATGCCCCTAGGGCTTTACAACAGAATTCCCACTTGCCTACCAAGACGGGGCATCCACGACTCACCCCTTCGCTAGTCTCCCTTCTGCACTGCTGCATTCGGCATTGCCCTAATAGCTTAGACAGTAAAGCATCCGCCTGCAATTCAGGAGATCCAGGTTCAATCCCTGGGTGAGGAAGATCCCCTGGAGGAGGAAATGGCAACCCGCTCCAGTATTCTTGCCTGGAGAATTCCATGGACAGAGGAGCCTGGCGGGCGACAGTCCATGGGGTTGAAAAAAGTTGGACACGACTGAGTGACTAACACACACACACTGCTGCATTCAGCAACTAGATCCAAGGGGAGGGGGCACTGAGAATCTCAATCCCTATACTATGCTATATTGGAAAAGCTCTGGAATCAGACCAATCCTGGTTTGACTCCTCTCATCATTTATTAGCTGTGAGACTCAGTGCAAGGATTTTAGCCTCTCTGAACCTCAGTTGTCTCATCTGCAAAATGAAGATCATTAAACTTTTAAATGTGTGCAAAAGGGAATGGTAGCCTGAACCGTGCTAGGTAAATGTGTATGAAATGTAGTATGTATTGAGTCCCTGATATGTACTTTATAAATTACCCATCATGTCATCTTATTTACTCCTTGCAACCACCTAGTGAAGCATTGTTATCATCCTCATTTTATAGCTGAAGCTCAGAGAGGTTAAGTCACTTGCTCATAACCATTCAGGGAGTCAGTGGGAGGACTGAGTCTGGACGTCATATCAGCTTCAAATTCCGGCAGGGATACTGCACCCCAGGCCCACCATGTTGATGGTGCTTATGTATTACAGATTCAGTAACAGCCCAGAACCCCATCCTACATCATCTACTTCTGGGAACACAGCCTCAACCTCAACCTGCCCCACCATGCAGACCACAACCTGCAGGGGGCACCCAAGGCCTAGCACCATTAAGCTGGTGTAGCCAGTGATGAGAAACCATTTCATGGGCACCTACTTTGTAGCAGCAGGCACCATGCTGGAGCCTTCCCATTCATTGTCTCAATTCTCAGGAATTCTCAAGGGGTGAACTATTATTATCTCCACTTCAAAGACAAGGATTTGGGGTCTGAGAGGAGACGTTAAAGTGTCCAAACCACATTGCTGCTATGTCAGAAAGGTGTTACCTTTCAAAGCCCCACAGGCTGCTTCGCCCCAAACTGCCCGCAGCTGGCCCATCAGTAGTCAGAACACCTGGGAGAACCCACCCTGCCAATACTGGTTCCTATATCCTCAAGTAAATCACTTCATCTCACTAGTTAAGCTTCTCATCTGCAAAATGAGCAGGAAAATATTAAGGTAAGGGAGATAGATGACTGACTAGAAAGATAATGCTTCGCAAAGTGCTGCATAATCATGACCCGCTGTGCCAGTAGGGAATATTAAGGATTTGTACAGGAGATTGGGAGAAAGGGGAGGAGGGAGAACAGTGGTCCAATGTGCCCTTCAGGTACAACTGTCCTCACCCCAGCGATGTTTAGGCTTTAAATGATACTCAGAGGCAGTCTCTGCTGGACTGGCTTAGAGGAGGAGCAATGCCCATTGATCAGATGGGCCTGGATTTGGATCCAGCTCTGCTACTTATCAGCAAAGTATGACCTCGGGCAAGTGAAAATCATTTGGGCCTCAGTGTTCTCATCTGTACAGGGAAGGAGAAGGGATCATGATGCCTGATAGAGGACTTGAGGAGTAAATGTATGTCACGAGCCTTTGAACACATAGTAGACACAGGAGACCACTCAAGTATATACTGATTAGTAGACATACCATAACTGTCAGTGGTTCTCTCTCTCTCTGTCAACTAGCCCCATGTCCTGGCTCTTACAAGTCCCCATGTGGAGAGGGCATGCAGGTGCTAACAGCCCTGGCTCAGGATTCTAGGGGAGGAGGGGCAAGCCTAGACCCAGGTCACCGAGGTGAACCTTTCCTCACACACAGGGTAGGTAACTGGTCTCTCCCCTGGTCTTCCACAGAATCCCTCCCCTCCCAGTTGATCACACTATGGGGAAACTAGTCATGGGTCAGTCTTGACACCTAACAGCTGAAATTTGTCAGGGCCAGGGCTGTGGCTCATCCATCTCTGGGTCCCTAGCACCTGATGTCAATAGGTATTTGGTCAGATGAAAGGTAACTATGCTGGAAATGGCAACACACTCCTAAATCAAGCCACCTGCCTTACCAAGGCTGAAAGAGACTGGCTCCTCATTCCACATTCAGACCCAACTACAGGTGCTTACTCTTTATTTCATTTAATCTGGATTAAGTGTGGAGATGTGTGTGCCCTAATGGTGCCCATTTTACAGATAAGAGAGCTATGGCTCAGAGAGAGTAGTTCATCCAAGACACACATCCAATTGAGTATAGGGACAGAAGGGAATCAGCTCTGCCTGACTTAAAGTCCCTGTTCCTGCCCCTGCCTGCTCCAAGGGCTTGATTCAGGTATCCTTTCCATGGAAAGGTGAGATTCACCAATTCACCATAAGGGCATCTTAGAAAGAAACGACTACTAACCAGAGAGAAGGTGGCGGCTGCAGATCCAGTCCAAATTCCCCCAGGGCTGAGGAACAGAGGGGGCACCAAGGAGGGTCCTCTGATCTAACCCCCAAAAGGAGAAGTCCGAGGGAAATGGACCAGCAGGACCCGAGATCCCAACGAGCGGGGACGCGGCAGGGTCCCCGCCTCTTCTCGAGCCCCGGCCAGAGAAACCCTTGGGCATCGCGGACCCAAACGCAACCGCAGGGCTAGCAGAGCTCTGGGGGGAGGGGGAGAGGGGCGGGCCTAAGAGGCGCAACGGCGTCCCATTGGCGGGCCCTCAGTTCCCTCCGCTACGTCACCGAACCGGCGAGACCAAGCTGCCCCAGACCCCACTCCCGGTGCGCCGCGCTGGGCGCCCGAAGTCCACGGTCTCCGGAGACCTGCGGATCCTCACCCGCGCCACAATCCCATCCTGCCACCTCTGTCACCCCCCCAAAAAAAATTTTTTTTAAGTCCTAACAGACTCGCGGGAAAACTTAGGGTGGCTTCACAGCCTTCAGGGTCATCATCAACCCTCATCTACCGGTGTTGCCACCCACCCCCGGGCCCTCAGTCCTCAAAGACTTGGGGGCTGGAAGTTGGGTCAGACTGGCCTGCACTCAAATCCCAGCACCACCCCTCCTATTACGAGACCACAGACTGATCACTTCTTCTCTCGATTTTCTTACCTCAAAACGTGCGTTGTTATCCCTACAATCACATGGTCTGAGGAATAAACTGGTTAAACCGGCTATAAAGGGAGATATTCTCCCACCTTATTATACAGATGAGGAAACTGAAGTCCAGCCACCAGAATAATCGTTTATACTATTTAATATGTTAACTGATGAATCTAGTTAATGTTACTCTCACCCACCATCCACTGAGTGGTAAAGCGCCAGCTACCGTGATAGGCACTTACATTATCTCAATAGCTCCTGTAATGTAGATAATTTTTGTGCCCATTTTATACATAAAGAAACTGAGGCTCAGAGGGGTTAAGTGGTTTAAGGCCTCGGATCACGGAAATGAGTAAGAGGAGGAGCTGAAGATTTAAAAATTGGTGACCCAGGACACTGTCACGAATTTGGGTCACCCTGGACTCCCCAAAGGAGGTTCTTAACATCTTTGAGGGGATGGAGGGACCCTCAGGAAGTCTGGTGAAAGCTCTGGATCCTCTCTATCCAGAGAGCACGCTCACATACAAGCGCAAGGCTGCTCAGTTTCAGAGGCACCCATCTACTTCCACCCAGGGGATCTGCCCTAACCCCTCTCCCTTACCAAACCTTGCTTCTGGGCGAGTCTAAGAAACAACAAAGAAACAGAAGGAAAATCCAGAGAGAGACAGAAAGAAAGAGAGAAACTAGAGAGAGCAAGTGAGGAGCAAGAAGCAGAAGGAGGAAAGGGCCAACAGCAGTTGCCTTGGACAGGCATCGTATAAGGGGCCACGGCGGGGAGGGAAGCTGTGGAGTTATCTGAAATGTTTGAACCTTTTACAACATGAACATATTTGTGTGTCACTTGAGTAATAAATAGCAACTAAGAATTGCTTACAAGACAGAAAAGAGACTGTGTAGACAAAGACGACAGAGGGACACACAGACACAAAACAGAAACACTGAGGAACAAAAACTGGAGGAGAGAGAAGACCTCAGAGTAAGGGCGGGGTGGGGGTGGGGGTGGGGGTGGGGGGGGGGTGTGCTTGAAATACAGCCAGAGATAGACTGAAAAGATGGAGAAAAAGAACAGGGAAAGATAAAGAGATAGGCGGACATAGAACGCAAGGTCCTTTCGCAGCCCACAGCCGCTGTGGGGTTCCACCTCAGGTCCTGACGCCACCGAGGCCCCCACCCTTAGCCCCGGCCCGGCTGACCTGCAGGACCCGCTTGGTGAGGCCTGTCTTTTGCGCGAGCTGCTTCAAGTCCTTGGCGTCGGGGTTGTGGTTAATGGCAAAGTAAGACTTCATGGTCCGAAGCTGGTGGTGCTTGAAGGAGGTGCGCATGCGCTTCGTCTTCTGGCTGCTCGGGTACGGCTGGTCTCGGTCCAGGTGCTCCGCATCGTTCTCGTTGCAGCTCAGGGCTGGGGAGGGAAGGCAGAGGCCAAAGCTGAACCTCCTGGCCCGGCCCCCCCACTACACTGCCAAGTCCACACCCACCCCACGCTCCGCCAAATGTTTCTAGCCTCAGGACCCCACTGCGGGTGCCGCACCCCGCTGAGATGGAGATATGATCCCATTTTATAGATTTATAGGGGAATTTGAGGTTGAGCCATCAGTCCAGGGTCTCTCAGCTAGGAAATGCTGGATTCAAACCCAGCTCTAGGAAATTCCAAAAAACATTCTGAGCCATCATGTTACAATAAAAATAGTAATGACAACAACTTCTCAATGACATTCAACTCCACAAGATGTGCTAATGGGCTTTACATGCACATTTTCATCCTCAAAACAACCTTTTGAGCCAAGCATTATTTCCTCCCTTTTTACAGATGTTGAAATTGAGGCTCCTAAAGGGAAATCACTTGACCTTGGACACAGCAGGCCCATTATCTTCCCGCTTCTCCCTGAACTCCTAAGGAGAAATGCAGTCTGCAGTCTTCCCTGCCCCTTGCTCCCACACAGTGTCAGGGGCAGGCACCTAGAAGTCATAGACTTCCACTCACATTCCAAACCCTCCACTCACTTTCATCTCTCCGTTCCCACACCCAAAGTACTGTAGGACCCCTTAGCCCTGGGCCAGAAGTGCTGGGCTGGAGGTTGGAAATTGTATTTTGTAGCTTCATCCTCACCACTCCTGTGAGGCAGCCACTTCTCAGTTTTACAAACGAGATGAATGAGGCAGATAGGTAGAGAGGTTAAGCGATCTTTGGAAATTTCGAGGAGTGGCACGTACTTAGCCAGTAAGGAAAGGAAGTTGGAGGAAGAAATGAACATGTATTCCACACCCAGGGTACACCTTTGGCCCTATATACACGAGGCGGGGGCGGGAGGTGGGGTAGGGGGGAGGGCTTCACTACTGCTCCAAGAGTTGACTATTGCTATTCACCCCATTTTAAAGATGAGGAAACTAACACAAACGGAAATGAAGCCACACCATTGGTTAAGGCTGAGCCTAGATTCAACACTGCAGTTCTTGCCTCCTTGCTGTTTCTTTCCCCTACACCACAAAGGCTGGCAAAGATGAAGCATGACTCTTTGGGGAGCGTGTCCCTATCCAGAAGGGGCCCAGCTGGGGCTGCCAATGCCTGGAAGGCACTGGGGGTGGGGGATAGGGATGGAAACCTCAGGCCTCAGAAAGTTGCTTAGCAACCTGGTGGCTGATGGGGACATGCAGGACCCCTCTCCAAGATCCCCTCAATACATCCTGAGCCATCCCACATATAAGATCTTAGTTTGGGGAATACCTCATAGGAGATTAATTCAGTCCCCCCTAAAGTGGGCAGCTGGGAATATATCTCCTATTTCATGCCCATAATAGAGCTGCCCATAATAGAGCTGCAGATTTAGCAAATAAAAATACAGGTTTTCTAGTTAAATTTGAATCGCACATTAAACAATGAACAATTCCTTAGAATGATATCTGAAATATTGCATGGGACATATCTGTACTGAAAATTAATCTGTCGTTTGCCAAAAACTCAAATATTGCACTGTATACACTTATACTAAAAAAAATTATTCATTGAATTAAAATTCAAATGTTGTGTGGGATACACTTACACGAAAAAAAATGTATTTTTCCTTTATTTAAAAATGTTGTAAGAGATACACTTACACTAAAAAAAAATAAAAAAATTTTGTCGCTTACCCAAAATTAAAATTTAACTGGGAGTCCTGCATTTTATCTGGCAATACTACCTCAGAAGCACTCCTGCTCCCCTGGTGGCCTACTCCTCCCCTGCCCAACTGAGGAGTAATGCCTTGCAGAAAAAGTGTGCAAGATGCAGGTCTTATCCCTAACCTTGAAGTTGTCAGCAAGGGGCTACACTTCCTAAAGGCCCCTTCCCACAGGCAACCAGGCACCCATGTTCTCCAGCTGGGCTTTACTCTCACTGAGGGCACCCAGAGTAAAGAATGGGGATCCAGCAATTTAAAGGGGATCAGAGAATGACTCCAAACGGGATCCATGGAAACTGCCCTGCCCCCTGCTGTGGGGAGAGACCCACTTCTTGCCCCTAGTCCCCAGCTCCACAGGGGGTAGGGGGCATGGGGGGTAGGGCAGGCCTCCCCACAAGGGATCTCTGGGCCCATTCCTCCGCCCAGTCCCTGCCTGGGCCTTGCTGCTGTTAATGAGCTCCATGGGGACCCTGGCGCCCCACGCACCCAAGGGACGTGCCCTGAGCTCGGCCTAGATGGGGGGGGGGGGGATGGTGGTTGGGGGAGGAAGAAGGAAAGGGCAGAGAAAGGAGAAAAAGAGACAGATGTAGAAAAAAGAGAGAATGGAGAGAAAAGGAGAGATGGGGGCGGGGGGGGGGGGGGGGGGGATGGGGGAAGATGGGCAGAGCCAGGAAAAAAGAGGAGAGGGAGAGAAAAAGAAAGCAGTGGATATGGAAGAACCAGAGAAAGACAGCTACAAAGACAGAAAAAAATCAGGAGAGATAGAGAGAGAGCCAGAGAGGTCACCAAGGCCCAGAAATAGTAGGGATGCAGTGTGGTGAAGGGTCCAGGTTAAGGAACTGAGTCCCGGTCTGGGAAAGGCCGGGTCCCTTTGGCGTGGCTTTTTCAAAGCCGTTACAGGCCGGGTAGGGATGAAAAGGGGAAGGAGGAAAAAGGAGGGGAGGGCAGAAAAGAACTCGGCCCAAGGTAGGGAGGCCCAGGCAGGCCAGCAGCAGGGGCAGGGGACTGCACTAGGGGCAAAGGAGCGGCTGTTGGGCCCAGATTCGGTTGCTGCCCCAAGTTCCCTCACTCTGGCCCCCAGCTTCCCGGCCCGGTGGAGATTCCCCAGGATCGGATCGGGGAGGAGCAAGGGGATGAGGGGAGGGGGAGAACCAAGCTTTCTCTCTCTCTCTCTTTTTTTTTTTTCCTCTCAATTAGGCCGATTCAATGGAGCTAAAGAGCTCGTAAAATCATGAATAATTTACTCGTGATCTGTTATTAACCCATCGGGTTTCGAGCTCTTGTCGCTGGGACTGAACCTGTAATCAAATCTGACTTCGCCTCATTTTACTAAAGACGAGATTGTAGGTTCAATTGTCTAAATAATGGATTGGAATCAAATCAGTAATTACGCCGCCAGGCGCGCGCGCGCGCGCGCGCGCACACACACACACACACACACACACACACACACACACACAAAGCTGGGGCTGGGGGAGAACTGGGCATCCGGCCGGTCCGCGCGGGACTCCCGTGGCCGCGGCGCCCAAACTCGGACGCAAAGCGCAGAGTCCGGGGCCCCTGACCGGCTCCGGCCGCCTTGCCGCGCCTGGGGCCGGGGTGGGGTAGGTTTCAGTTCCGCCTCCGGGACCTGAGCTAAGATCTCGGACCAGAGGGGCTGCCAGAAGAGGGCCAGCCGCGGTGGCCACCGCCCCGGAAGGACTTTCCGACCCTGCGGGCCCCGCCGTTCTAACTGTCCTTCCCTAAGCGAGGGCCGGACGCACCGACGGCGCCCCCTCTCACTCTGCCCGAGCTCACTGCCCGGTAGTAAGGTGCCGCTGCTCCTCCACCGACTGTCCCCCACAGAGATGAGCTTTCCAGGGGGTTCATGTGGCTGGGCCCCTGGGTGTAGAACACTCACACCGACAAGCTCGAGTCCTCACAATCGGAATCACGCACGCGCACACACACACACACGCACACACACTTGCCCAGACATACCACCGAAATCACAAGCTCCACAGGGCCCTCTTTCCAGTCCCAACAGCCCGAGGCCCACACTGTGGCCCTTTCTCTTCAACGGGAGCAGGGAGGGGAGAGGGAGACCTGGTCGGGGAGGCGCCCCGATTTCTCAGTCTAGTCTGGGGAGCCCGGAATAAGCAATCTGCACAGCCGCGGGCAGCGCGCCTTGCTCGGGTTCCACCAGCTTAGAAAGCCCCAGCCAAGGCCAGAGACACGAACACCGGAATGGAGAAAGAGACAGGAACTGAGAAACTTGGAGACACACGCAGAGAAAGAAAGGGGAGCCTAGAGACCCGAAAGGAGAAAAAAAGAGACAGGGACCAAAGAGAAAAGGAGAAGGCATGTGTGGGGCACACTTGCAGAGGTGCCAGCTTCTCTGAGACTCAGCCTCCAGCCACATCTTGCTCTGAGTTGCGCGGCCTCCTCAGGGAAGGTGGAGGAGCAGCAAAAAGCACAAATAAATCACTGTACCGTCTACCTTTCCATTGCAAACCTGTCTGCCCAGGGAAAACATAATCCTGCTCCCCACCCATCAGGAGCCCTGTGGCCCAGCCCGCCTGCTGCTTTCTACTGGAGGCCGACCGCACTTGATAAATAGACCCGCTTTGTTTTGGAGAACCAGATCTGGACTCAGGATAGTCTGTTCAGGGTTGAGGGTGACCGAGGGATGCAAGTTTTAGAAAGCCGCATCTCTTACAGAGCTTTCAACAAATCTTAAATCTGCCTTGCAGACCTCGCTGCAGCCACCTCACCATTTACCAGACTGGGGGCTGTATTTTCGTCCCAGCTCCGCACACCAAGACATGCCCCATGATCACCCAACAAACAACTTCGTTGGAGCGAACAGAGGACCCCCACCCACCTATCATTCTCCACCCCCTGCCCATGCCAGCTCAGATTTTTAAGGATGAAAATAATCCTGACTTCTTCCCCACCACAGCCCTCTCCGCACAGTTCAGGGGTTTGGTTTTGTTTCCACTTGCGCATTAGACTAAGGGGAAAAGGAGGAAGAAAACAAAGTCTCTGAATCCGATTCTGTCACAAACGAAAGAAAGAAAGTAATTGCAAATAAACTCTATCAAGTTCAGAAGCCCAGGGAGTCATAAACCTTCCCGGCCGTGCAGATTTCGGGCAGATGTTGACGGGCCTCAGAACCGCTGCAGCTGTCCCGAGCTAGGAGGGACGTGGGAGGGGGCAGAGCCTCTCCTGGAACGACCCAGGGTTCAAAGACGCCGGAAATGCGAAACAAGTCCTCCACCCCAACCCGGCGCAAAGCCAGGCCTTCCCGGTCCCATCCTGGGACGCCAGCTTTGGAGGGTCGCAGCTCTTATCTCGGCGCCCCGCTGTCACCCAGAACTCGGAAGAAGAACGGGGGTGGGGAGGGTGACGGAGACCTGGTGGAGCAGGAGGATCGGGCAGGACACTACAACTCGCTTTCGCTCAAGAGGCTCCTGGGCCCAAGTTTCCCGAGCCTGCCGCCCACAGCACACTTTACACGACCTGGCCGCAAGCCAGGCCAAGCTCGGTGGCCCCGGGCCACCGCCAGTCCTTTCTATTGGGACCCCCGCCGCTCGGCCTCACTCATCCATCGCCCCAGATCCTCTCCCTCAGCCACACCACCCTACAGCCTGTGTGGTGTCGGCTCTGCCATGCTTTCTCGATACTTGGACTTTCTGCTCAGCCAAGTGGGTAAAAGGCCCAAGACAAAAACCCTCTAAAAGATTCCTCGGCTTCGAGGTACTGCATCAGGAGCATCCAGACCACTCCAGCCGAGGGCGCACAGGCTGGAGCGCAGGGAGCTAACGGCGCTTCTGCCAGGTCATCTGGTGGGCCTGGGGAAGCCAAAGCCCAGAGTGCCCAGAGTGACAGAAGCAAACGTGTACAGCACACTGAAATTCACTTTGCTCTCAGCCTCGGACTCCGTGCACCTTCCCTCAACCCGTCGGGGCGCGCTCGCGGCTCCTCGCACTCACCAGCGTTGTAGGCGGCCAGATCCGCCCCAGGCCCGGGGCTCTTGCGCTTCCTCGGCCGCCCCTTCTGCACCGTGCCCACGCCATTGTAGTAGGGAAGACCCAGAGGGTTGGCCCCGGCTGCACCCAGCCCAGCGCTCTTGGCCGCTGCGGCTGCCGCAGCTGCAGCTGCCACGTCGGCGTGGTTGAAGTGCGCGGGGTACTCGCCCTGCAGCAGCGCCTCGAAGTGCAAGCGGCAGTAGACCAGGCTGTCCTTCATGCCGAAGTGGTCACCCGTGGTCAGCATCTTGTTGCACGTGGTACACGTGAAGCAGTTGAGGTGATAAACCAAGTCCCGAGCTCGCATCACCATCTCCGAGGCCGAGATGCCCAAGTGGCAGCGGGCGCAGCGCTGCACAGAGAACCGCCTGTAGGGACCATCGAGGGAGGGACTGTGGGGACACACGGTTGGGTACCCCCCATATCCCTCCTCCAGATACCGCTGCTACCGCTGGCAGAAATCCACTCAAGATGGGCAACCGGGTCTTAATGTGGAGGATGGGGCAAGAGGGAACTAGATTTTGGCCCAGATCTGGTCCTACCTTGAAACATAGTTTCCCTTAACCATTTCCGTGTCTACAAAGGCTTTACTTTACCCAGAGTCTGAGCAAGCCCTAGGAAAGCTTTGCTGGGGAGTAAGGGAAACTTCCCATTAATCCCTTCCTCAGTCTCTACCCCTGCCCTCCACACCAGTGCCTGGGCATCCTACAGACCTTTGTAATTCCTAGGAAAGGGAGACAGGGAGAAAAAGACAGGGGCAGGGGAAGGGGAGGTGGGGTTGAAATAAGCAGACCTAACCCTAAACCAGGAGAAGAGAACCAAGGAGCCTGGAGCCTGCCTGTTAGTGATTCCGGTTCTTCAATCCTGACCAGCTTTCACTCCCATCTCCAGGAAAGACCCGGAAATGCACCCAATCTGATCCCCAGCTCTCTCTCCAACTTTGTTCCACACCAGTCCAGACTGCCTGGGTCTGGGGGTGCCTGTTTCAGTTCCCCCCAGTTGACCCAAGAAACTTCAAAGGGAGAAGGGTTCTCAACTCAAGCTTATTTTTGGTCTAAGCTAAAAAGAGGGCAGCTTCTGCTTTTCTCTGGGTCTCCACCGACACTTCACAGATCTTTCCAAGAGTTATTGTTGCTTAAAAAGGATGTCAGTCAATTTGTACTGGCTTGGAGAAGGGGTGAAACTACGTAGGGAACCCTCCCTTGGGACAAGACTGGATCTGAGACCAGGGGTCCTGGCTGCCCCGGGAGGTGGGTCCCGAGCTGGGGGCTACCTGTAGTAGTCTTCCTTGCAGTAGATGCTTCCATCCTTGCTGAAGCAGGTGAGCTCCGACTCCAGGTTGAGCTTGCACTCGCAGCACTTGAGGCAGCGCATGTGCCACTGCTTGTCCACCGCCAGCAGGTAGTAGCGGTCGGAGATCTTGCCCCCGCAGCCGGCGCACAGCGCAGCGCGGTCACTGCTGATGGACGGCATGGTCTGCGGAGGGAGGGAGGCGCGAGACCGCAGCGCCTGCGTCAGCCTGCCGACCCCACCGCCGCCGCGCCGCGGGGAAACAGGCACGCACCCACGCTCCCTCGGTGGCTCCAGCTAGCCCTAAACGCAGCGGGGTGGCTGCCAGGGTGTGTGGTGGGCTTCCTCCACGCCAAAAGGCCCCTATCCAAGGCGCTCAGAACCCAGGTTCGCCCATGCAGCCCAAGTCGTTGCAGGCCCGGGACCGGCTGCTGGCCTGGATAGACCTTCCTCCTAACTTTCCCCCCTTCCTGTCCCCTCTGCTCTTTTCCCGAAGGGCTCATGCTTCGTTGAGGGACTGGGGGCAGTCGTGGCTACTTCAGCCAAGCCCTCCAAAGCTGTCCCCAAACTGTTTCTTAAAGGAGCCACTCTGCTGGGCCCCAAGAAAAGGGATAAGATGACCATTATAAAAGTCACCCTCCACCCAGACTCCTCTCCAGAGACTAGGTCGAGTTCTTGGCCCCTAACCCCAGTGATCTCTGAATTCTTAAGTCGGAGGCTTAGGCCAGGGCAAATAGCGCGCGGCTACCTCCTCCGCCACATTGGCTGGGGCCCTCCTAGGTCCTGAGAGAGGGTGAGTGGGGTGCACGGGCACCCTCAAAGTCTCACAACGCAGGACAGGCCCAATCCAAATCCTCTCCTAACCAAACTGACAGGCTGAGTGGGTACAGCTCCGGAAGAAGAGCTTGGAAGCAGAAGCACTGGGGCTGCTGTTCTCGCTTTCCAAGCAGAGACGCTTCGCTGCTGCTCCCTACCTCCTTGGCCTCTAAAGGTCACTGCGGGGCCTGGCTTGGGCAGTGTCTGTTTTTCTGGCCCCCAGGGAGGTCGGAGGCAAGGAATTGGCTATTTGGGGCTGGGCTGGTGGAGCCAGGTGTGGAGATTCGAATGGACTCTCTTTCCACAAGAACCAGGCCAGAGCCTGAACGGCCAGCCCTAACCGGGCCGAGAGAGGCCAGCCAGGAGGCCCCAGATGCGAACAACGAAGAGCGCTGGCCTGGAAGACTTCGACCTCTGAAATTGCGCTGGGACGGGAACCCCGATTGCCAGGAGGCGGAGAGTAGCTCCAGTCGGCTGGAGACCCCGGTGCTGCCGGGTTGGTTCGTCCTTCCCCGCGCCGAAGGCGGCCAGAGCCGAGGGCTGGAGGAGAGCGCAGGGTTGGCGACCAAAGAGCCCCTTGGAGTGAGAAGAGAGCCATTGGGCCGCGGGTAGGACTTCGCTCCCACTTCGGAAGAAATGCTCTCTTCCACCTTTAGGGTCTGAAATTTCGGTCTCAACCTTGTTTCCCTCCTCCGCCCCAGCAGCGGGGCTTCCCATGAGCCGGGAGCTCCGGGCCTTGCATCCTGTTCGCAGATCCCCAGCGTCCAGTCCCGCGCGGCACGAAGGACACTCCCCAAAGTGCCCCCAAACTTAGGAGAGCAAAGGCGCAGACCGATCCGGCCGCGTCCCAGCTTCTGGCCCGGACCCCGCAGCCGTGCGCCTACCGTCTCCGTGTCGCCGCGGTCGATGGCGGAGCTGATGGCGGGAGCCTCGCTCTTGGCCCTGCGGTCCATCTCGTCGATGACCCCGTGCACCTCGGGGCCCGACAGGCTGTGGAACAGCATCGCGGCGGGACCGGCGGGGCCGGGGGCGCGGCTCCTCCGCGGGAGGGCTTGCCCCCCGCCTCAGTTGCCTGGCGCTCCCCGCGCTAACGGGCCCGGTGCATCGCCACCGCGGCCCCGGCCCCGCCCGAGCTCGGCTGTGCCCCCAGGCCGGGCTCTGGGCCCCGGGCGCCCGCGGGCCAGGACGCCTCCCGCCGAGGCGCGGGGGCAGCTACATCGCGGGGCGCCTGGGCGGCGGCGCCAAAGCCAGGGTCACAAGGGCACGGGGCGGGTGGGGGAGGAGGTGGGGTGCGGGAGGGGGCAGGAGACCAGGGCAGAGGTCGGCCCCCGCCGCGGGCGCTTTCACGCCGCGGGCATCGCCCGCCCGGCTTCGGCGCCCCGGGCGCAAAGCAGGAGCGCAAACTCTGCCCGAGGCGGCGACGGCTGCGGTCGGGGCTCACTGGGGAGCGACTAGGTGCCCGCGGCGGCCCAGCTGCCTGGACCTCTCCCCTCCCCGGGGTGTGCCCCCAGCCCAAGGCGACCCGCTTAGGCGCTGGGTCGGCTATGGGAGTAGGGGTTTCTCCGGAGCCAGCGAGCCGAGCGGAGACACCAGGAGAATTGAAGAGGAGGAGGAAGAGGAGGAGGCGGAGGTGGAGGAGGAGGAGAAAAAGGAGGAGGAGCGGAGCGGGAGGAGGAGCCGCCGGCCGCGGGCCCCGCCGCGCGCAGCGCTCTCCCAGAGCGCGCCGAGCCCAGCCCCGGCTCTGCAGTCCGCGCCAGCCAAGCGTCCGCGCCTTTTCTACAGCCGCGCCTGACATCACGTCCTGCCGCTGCGCCATTGGCCGCCCGGCGCCCCGGGCCCCGGCAGCGCGTGCTCTGGGAAGGCGGGAGACCCGAGAGGGAGGGGACCCGCAAGAGGAGGAGAGGAGCGAAGAGATGGTGGGAGCTGGTGGGCGAGGCTGGGGGGCGGGGGCGGGAGCCAGCGAGGGAGGAGGGGGAGCGCGGGGTTTGGAGTTTTAAGCTACAAACAGTTTGCTGCGATTTTCTTCGGGAAGGAAAACTAAACCTTCTCTCCCCGCCGTCTCCATCCTAAGAAGGCGCAGCCGCCAGAAGATGCTTGAGGAAGGGCTCCCTCGGGTAATCCCTCGGCCCGGAGCCGCCCCTCGGGCACCGGCTGGGGAGGCCTGGGAAGACCAGCCTGAAGCAGAGCTCGGGGAGCCTTCGGCCGCTTCCCGCCGAGTCCTGCCTTCCGCCTGGGCTTCGCGCCGCGAGGCTGCGGACTGCCGCGCAGGCCTCCCGCGGACCCGGCTGAGCCAGAGCGGCAGGAACCGGCGGGAGCTCGGGCTCCCCGGGAGAGCGGCCAGTCAGCTTACCCTGGCTCCAAGCGAGCTACGGCCCGATTAATGGCCCGGCATGTAGTTCCCACTCTCCCTTCCCGGTCTCTCTCCAACCTGGAAGAGTGAGTGTGAGCGTGGCTTTACGAACTAGAAAGGCATGGGTTCGGATCCTAGTTCTGCCATTGATTGACTTGCAGTGTAAACTTGGGCAAGTGACTTAACTTCCCTACGCCTGTTTCTGATCTTTTAAGTGAGGGACAAGAAAGCCCTCTCCACATGGATGTGATGAGCGAAAGAGATCACGAATGTAAAATGCCTGGAACATAGTAGGCACTTAGGAAGTTCTTTCATCGCTTCCTTTCCTCTCTTCTTCCCTTTAAAAACTTTCCCACTCTGAGCTACATTTATCAGTGAGGTTCTTAAAAACCACAGGCCCATTGCGCTGTCCGCTGGGTGCCTCATGCCACAGACCAGTTATTGAAGGGCATCCTTCCTGCAGCTTGGCTGCACCACTTCTCCAACAACCTGGCCTGCCGCATGAGTCCCAACTACCACCCCAACCCCCAGACTTCAAGCTCCACCAAGAGACTCTTGGGAGTGACAGGGTGGATGAAGAGGGATTTAGGGAATAAAACGTGATTGTAGAGAAAAACTGAATGAGCTAGTTAGTTGCAGAATCTGTCTCCTGGCTCTGCCTTGGAGGCGGGTTCGTGTGCAATGACTTGCTTGCCAACAGGAGGTGAGGGGCTAGTCAGGATCTGTGTAGTTTACCTTACAGGGCATAGAACTGAGGCTGTACAAAACATACTTTTATACAAATCTTACATAAATTTCAGACAACTACATGTGAGCTTGTAATGCCCAAGCACAGACATGCTTATGTGTGCAAATGCACATGTACATCTTCACTGGCAAACACCTCGAGTGTAAGTATACAATGCCAGGCAGGAGGATGCAGCTATACACTGGAAAATTGCAGTTACAGGTACAGCTGCACTCCCAGACAACTCTATGGAGATCCCTGTGATTCTCTGAGGCCATGTTTTGCATATTTGCAAAACTTTCGAAGTTACAAGAATATGCGTACATGCTGCACATGCACGGATGCCCTCAAATGAGGAACGGACCATCAACCCAAAGACGCGCGTGCGCGAGTGTTCACACAGACGTGTGTGTGCTCTAGCGCCTGCACAAGGCCAGCGCCCAAGCACACTGACGCCTGCACGCGTACACATAAGCATGTTTTACTGACGCATCTGGGGCACTTTCTTTCAAAGAAAGGAGGGAATGAAAATCTAATCTGGGAGTCACCGGGGTTCCTCGGGAGGTTGCTCAACGGGTAGGAAAAAAAAATGTAACACTTGAGCGTTTGTCCGTGGTACAGCTCTGTGCCCAAGCTGGAAGGATGCAGTACGTTTCCTAGAACTCGAGGGGCTGGCTCCCTTCGGAGCTGCGGCGCGGGGGGAGGAGCACTCGGTTACTCTTGCCGCGGGCTTCCCCAGAACGGTGGAAACACACCCTGCGGCTCTTCACTTCCCCAGTATCTGTAAGCACACGCTTTCTTCGCCACCTCTCTGACCAGCAGCCCATACGCACCGCCGACCGACCCCCGAATTCCCTGACAGTCAGGATTCCCTCCGGGTGCGCCCGCCTATGTATCCCTCCGTGTCTGGCTGGGACGCGCTCGGGTCGGCAAAGGGTTCAAACTTCATTTCCCGCCACGGGATCTGGGCACCCCTCCCGCCCCCCACACCACAAACACCCCAGCCCTGAGTTCGGAGGCCGGTAACTTTGCTAATCTCCCCCAGCGGCGAGGGAGACATCGCACAACCGCTGAGCCCTGTCCACGGAGACTAAACAAGAAGAGGAACAGGCTGTAAACACACATCTTGACACCTGAGTGACATTTACACGGTGCAAGAAGCCGCAGCCGCGAGGATGGCGGCGGGTGGGGGTACAGGCATCCGCAGGTAAGCGGAACCTTCGAAAGCGCCGGAAACAGAGGCCCCTCGACGCCCCTCCCCCAGGTAGGGGAACGGACTCCCCAGGTCGCTTGAACCTGCCTTCTGTGGGAGGTGACAGGTGAACGGAATTCAGGTCTGGCTACTCTCGCCGCTGCCTACCTCCCCACCATCTGCTTCCTCGCAGACAGGCAGACCCGGCGCATAATGAGGTAGCAGCCTCCAGCCGGCCACCGTGACTAACTCAGAACAAAAGCTCTCCCTCCACGCCTCTTCCAACAAAGGGGCCACTAGCCCCGGCGCTCCCCGAAGGCTGCGGGGCTCCGAGCTGCCGGCTGCGGAGCTGCCGCTCGGAAACTTCCCGGGGCTGCCGGCGCCACGGAGCCGGGGCCGCGGAGGGAGGAAGCACATGCCGCCCAGAGAAAGTGAGGCCGGGCCTGGCGGGGGAAGAGGGGGCGGGAGCCGGGCAGCCGCGGAAGCAGGGTGATTGATCAGTGCGCCGTTCCCGGCGCTCTGTCCCGTTATTAGAGGCGGCCAAAGCAGGGCCACGCAATAACCTCCGAATCGCCAACTAATTGACGCTGCAGGCAACTACTTCATTGTGCGCGCTGGTTTTATGTCTTCATAGCCGGTGATTGACAAGGTGTAATTAGTCATCTCACTCGGTGATAAACATGGGCACCCTCCTCCCGCGGCATCAGGCCGTGTGTACCAGCAGAGGAAGCGATAGTTGACGCTGATATACCATTAAATCAAAATGAAGACGTTCAGAAGTGTGTGTTTGCTGTGACGCTCTGATGGTTTATTTCTCAAATACGGCACCAACAGATTTACTTGATTTGCAAGTTAACTACAACATTAACTGGTTTTATTTATTTTGCCTCTTCTTTCCTTTTCCTAGGCAGGGATGTTGCTCTTGGAGAATGTGAAGACAGTTTGCTTCTTGACAAGCGAGCGAACGGGCGCCCAGATTTTTGCAGCCTCTCGAGTCTCTCCCGAGGGAAAGGCAGGCAGAGAAAACGCCTGATTTGGGAGCCACCAGGGAAGGATTCCGCGCAGGGGGAGCCGCCCTCTTTGGCCCCAGACCGGCCTGCCGGGGGGACCCCCTTTGGGCACTGCCAGCGGATGACCTGAAACACTGAGGATGGTGCTGGGGGTTGGGGTGGGGAAAGCCTTTTGGATAATAACTGCAAAGAAGAAAGAGGTGAAGACAACTGTTCTTCTCTGCCTTGCAGCAGGAGGAACTGTGTTCTTAGAGCTGTTGGCTGCAGTCACAGGGCCAGGTGCCTGCCTCGGTTCCCTGAGTAAAGTGTAATGTCTCCTGTTCTCAGGGTTGCACCCTTCAGCAAATTATATACCTTGCTCAGCTGTGAAGTAGGTCTTGCTTAGGGAAGTGTGTGTATGTGTGTGTTTATGGGGGTGTGTCTCTCTACAGTGAGGCTGCTACTAGAGGTGCTAGTTATTCATTTCAAAAACCTGGTGGTTAAAAACTTTAAAAAGGGAGGGAGCATCGCTGGTTGGGCTCCCTGGGATTGCTGGGGTCTGTCTTGACTATAATTCTGGTTAGAGAATGAGGACTGAGCAAAACTACCAACAACTGAAAGCCCACTTCCAGTGTATCACACAGGCCCCCAGGAACCTCCCAGTGGGGAAAGCTCCCTGCACTTTCCCCTTCTCTCCAACCTCTGTCTTGAGTTTGTTTAGCAGAGGAATGGTGATTCCTTGCCACCTTGCAGGAATGTGGGGTTGTGGACATCTCCAAGAAGAGACAGGGTGAAGCCGAGTCACAAGGATGACAGAAAAGTCTCATATTTTCAAAAATGACCGCCTTCTAGCCAGGCCTGGGCAGGGGAGGCAAAGAGGGGCGTGTTTTTATACTGATGTGAGAGGCTGTCAGTCAGCGGCAAATCAGCTCAGGCATGGCCAGTTTATGAAATCAACTCTTTTTGCCTTGGTCAAACCTTACCGAAAATCTGCTGGTTACTCATACTGACAATATAAATTAGCTGGTCCTTAGTTTTTTTGAGGAAGAACACCAAGTCTGTTGATAGATAAATGGCTTGGCCCGACTCAGGCAGAGAGGAGCCCAATTCCTCCTCCTCTTATCCTGCAGCGATCTGAACAGTTCCGAAACCGCCTCCCAGGGCGTCAGCTGAGCAGGTTGGGGAACTAACCAGGGCCCTCTCTCTAGGGCCCTGTTAAATGCACTGAACTTAAAATGAAACACGAAGTGTGAATTTCAGGTTTGAACATGATGCATCAGGAAACGTGGAGGTTGGCAGCCCTTTTCTCCCTCCTGCCTTTCAGTAGCAGGTATTAATATTGTATTAAATGTTATGAGAAAGTAAAGGCTGCGGAGAGGAATGTGCTCAGATGCAATTTTGTCAAGGTTTTTATCTGTGATTATGATTCCAGATGTAGAAACTCCCGGAGGAGGGAAATGAGGGGCTGCTGGCGTGTGACATGTGTTTTAAGGTGTTTGGCAGTGTTTCTCAAAGTGGTGACAAAATGTTCAATTTTATTACAGGGAATCGGCAAAAGAAATATGAATAAACTAGGCTGGAGAGTGTTCATCTCAGCAGAGGATTTACCAGTATTGATTAGGGTGGGGAAAGTTTGTATCTGGGTCTGCTTAAATCACATTGTCAACAATGTAAATCTGTCAGATCAGATTATTCTGAAAGCACTATTGTAACAAATACACAATAGCTAATTGCATCTCTCTACCTTCTAATTTCCATGCAAGATGTAAACTGCCCTGGAAGCACACACAAAAAGTAAATATTGCAACGTGTCATTTTTTTAAACTGGTGTACCTACCACCATTGCTTGAGAGTCATTTTTCTTAACCCAGAATACTACTCAGTCCTAGAAGGGACCCTAGTCCTAGAATTTTGCTCATTCTCTTAATCTGGTTGCTTTTTAGGTAGGAGCACAACTAACAGCAATGAATTTCCTCACACAGGGAACCACATTTTGCTAAAAGGAAAATCAGGAAGATTGTATGGGGAAAAAAAGTGGGGATGGGGGAGGAAGCAGCTGAACTCTTGACAGACAACTCTTGTATCTACATGCGCTTGAGTCTGGAAAAATTCCTACCACAGTCTTTTCTCCATTCAGAGACATCTTGCCACCCTTCTCTGACAGCAGTACACCCCTAAACTCTATTTTCAAGCAAAGGTTCCCTCATAAACCTTTTATGAGCTTCACATACACTAATCGACGCGGGTACCCAGCTAGCGCTGACTAGACTGGAGGAGGATTTGGTAAACATTTCCATAGAACAAAAAGAGGGGGTTTTGGCTAAAGATGCTGGGCTTGGCTCTCCCACGAGTCCTCAACCAGAGACTCTCGGCACACACAGGACACATTACCGCATATGGATTGCCCACATCTAGCACACGCAGTCTGGTCTGTCAGCCCATTTCCCGAAGCTCACAAGTATTCAGCCCCAGCCCTTCCCTAATCCTGGCTAAAGAATGTTGATTTTGGCTTCCCAGCCACTGGTACTATTTTACCATCACAAAACATCCTGGTTCCTAGCATAAATCGCACCTTCCTGGGAAGGAAGAAGGCTCCTCTCCTGTGAAGTGGTACATTTCCGAGGGGAACAGTGAGGTTGAACGGAAGGGAAAATGCTCAGCGTGGTCACCATCTCTCCCTGCGCTTTCAGCAGAGCCCTTTCTCTACCCCAGCCCAACTTTCCACTGGCTTGATTAGCAAACCTCTAGTGCTATTTGGGGAGCTGGCATTGTCTCCTTAGGTGAGGAACGAGTCATTTCCCACATAAGCTTCAACCGAAGCCCAACCTCTTGCCCCCTCCCCCATTTTTATTCTTCCATTAATTAAAACAACTAATGTTCCATCGATTATCTTTGCATGAATGAAAATCATTATGGGCCCTTGCAGGTATATGGGAAATTCTGTTTGCTCAAGTATTCACTTTGATTTCCAATAGACTCATTTTCCCAGGCATAAAGAAATTCAAACAAAACAAAACAAAAACAAAAACAGAATCTCCTGACACTTTGCAGTAAAGCATGAAGACTGGTAGTAATGAGCTTGTGCCGATCTCTTGCAGGAAGGAATGCTCAGATGGCCCTGTTTTAGAGCTGAATTGTACTATCTGGTAAAGGCTTCTAGACAGTTAAGGCAAATGTGGATAGGTCATCAGACCTAGATTTTGAATTTGTGCTTGTGTTGAAGCAGATGAGCTCATCCAAATTTACTTTTAAGCTACCATCAGTCCTCAAAAGTAAAAAGGCAGGGGACAATCATCTCTGGAATTTCCCGGCTAGTTGGCCATTTCAGCTTGCATCTCCATTTCTGGGGGCTGCCATAATTAGAGCGATCTATTTTGCATTTACTTCTCTTTGCAAGCACTACATTATTCACTCTTTCCTGTGCTTATTAAACAGTGCCACCTGCACCAAATTCAACAAAGCTCTTCCATCAGTCAGCCCAGTAAGGATCCCGGACCATATATTATCATTAATTGAAGCTCAATTGAATAGCTGACGATAGAGGCATGAGTAAAAGCAATACATTTTCTAGGACCTGCTTATAAGAATGTTTGAGGCAAAAAAAAAAAAATTCCCCAAATTGTCATTTTTACAAACTCATTTCATTCTCTCTGTATAGTAATTCAAGCAGCAATTAGCAAGTCTTTTAATTAATGAACTACTCCCTGTATGTCACCAAGGTGCCTGCAGCACAAATGTCCTTCATAAGGCACTAGCAGATGCAGTCAATATTTTGTCACCCAAAGCCTTCGAAGCTGACCACCTCGATAGCCCTAATGCTATCAAAAGCATCTGAAGAGGCAGGGACAAGGCTGGGAGGCAAAGGACAATCTTGAGAAAACTAGCCGTGGATACCCTGAATCCAGAGAGAGGGAGTGGCAGGAAGAACGGATCCAGAGACAGAAAAGAGAGGTAGAAAATGAGTGTAGGTAGATACCAGCGGTTAAAGAAAAGCCCAGAAAGTTTCTAGCAAAGATGGGACCATCTCTGAGTCTCAGCTATAACAAACTCAATCTAAATGCTGATGGTTTACACATTTTTAAGAGCATCATACCTCCCTGTGCCTTGTGCTTTAAAAAGCTCTCTGCTTTGTTCAAAATACTGCTTATCTTTGGCATTGTCAACAGCTCTGCATCTGGGAGAGATTAATTAAGTGATAGGTCAGGCACAATGAGGTGAAAGGGCATGTCCACCCAATCAGGACTGATTCATCCATTTCTAGGTGAATCAACTTTGTTGAGGGATGCCAATTTCAGTTCCATTTTCAGGGAGGATTTATCAATAGGAATGCCTGAGCTCCCCCAGTGAGGGGCTCTCAGATGGAAAAGCTACTTCCAGACAGAAAAATCTAAAATCCACACTCTCTGTCTTTTACAGATATAAAACCAAAACGTAACTATAAATTGTCTGTATGCTTAAGTTTCACTGATCTAGGTGAAGGCTGATTTTCTTGAACATGACCTTTTACAAAACCACTAATTGGATGATTACAAATAAGACTGCCATGCAACACAATTTTAAAAAATAAAGACTTTGCTTTCTTTTCTCCCCCTTCTCAACTGTTCCTCATTGCCTCTTCCTTTCAAAGTCCACTTTTAATTTCTAGAGGCAAAGTGAAAGAGACAGGAGGAAAGAGAGAGAGAGAATGTAAGAGAAATAGAAAGGTTGTCTAAGTGTTCGCTGAATTTTTCCAGACCAATTAGAGGTTATCTTTAAATCTTCACTCCTCCATGTCCCCCACACTTTTCTAAAAAATCTTTAGTGAGAAATCAGCTAATTGGAAAGGCCATGTGGCCAGTTCACCGTGTTCCTAACCAGAAGGGTTTTAAGGACCTTGGATCCTACTCCCCAAAATGACACTCTCCCCATCTCTTCAGCAGCATGTCAGTCTGGGTCAAAACTGTGGTTGCCTGTGTGTGTTGGGGGGGTGCGGGGGGGGGGGGGGGCGGTGCTGGTGAGAGAGAGACAGAGACAGAGAGGGAAGTAGACTCCCAGCCTGTGTAATGCTCAAGTAAAGTGACTGTTTTGAGTAGACCCCAAACAAAACACTTCGAATATTTTCACTCAGTTGGTGAACACCCCTGACAAATGAAGTTCTCCTTTTACAAGGTGTGGTGGGGGTGGGGTGGGGTGGGGGGAGGAGTAAACAATGGTTTGTGTTTTTCGTCACTGACCAACCATTTCCCCTTCTCCAAAGAAATGTAGAACGCCAGTTTCTTAACTATCCAATTCTTTAAATCATCTGGGATCCATCTATATTTATAAAACTGAGCAGAAACACTTAACAGCCTGATCAATAGCCATTGACCATCAGTGCACCTCACACCCTAACATGCACAGCTTGATCATGTATATTTGATCATCGAAAAATTCAAAGCATCTTGCAGCAGTGTATCAAGCTCCCCATAAAACAGTCTATCTTTTTCTGTGGTCTTAAAAAGTGTTGGTTTCTCTCTCTCCTGATTTCATCTATCTATTTACACACACACACACACCTCCCTTCCTGGAGAGTTTATTGCTCATATATTTGATGAAGAACAAGGTAATTAACTGTGAGGCTGTACATCTGGGCGGTACTTCATATCCACTGTAATAATAAAACATTTTTCCCCCATTTTAGCAGAAGAAAGGCTAGTCCTGCCCACAGATTCAGAGGACCCCAGAGTCTCCATCTGCAAAGCCTCCTTGTTATAAATCCTGCCTCCCTCTTAAGTGATGGCACGCACAATTGCACCAAGGGGCACTAAGTGTATCTGTAAAAAAAAAAAAAAAAAAAAAAGCATCATTGGAAAAGCTTGTCCCTTCTCCAAGATTCAGCATCAGATACTAGGGGTTTGGAACAGACACGGCTGGCTCCTCTGTCCCTAGTCTGTTTGGCAGGAAACGGGAACAGGAGTGCAAAGGGCTTGTCCTGGGAAGAGACACAAGTAGAAGGGGTGTATATTGGGATCTCAAGGGCTGATCTCATGTCCTAAGTACATGCCACTAAGCTCCAATATTCCCAAAAAGGACTCAGCCCTGCAGACTTTTCTGATATTCCAAGGTCAAAATACCAGAAACTGGTTCTAAGTTTCTCCAATCTGTCGAAACTGCTCCAACCATCGGGTCAGAGGAATACCAGCTGGCAAGCCTGCTCCAAGTCTGCAGCACAGCCTTTCTAACCCCAACCCCAGAGACCACCTCCCACCCCCACCCCCAGCCAGCAAAACAAATTACCTGCAGAACCTCCCATTTCTGGAGTCCCCTGCTCTGTATTCCAAATCGTGCCCAGAACAAATTTCTCGGGGCCCTTCCTTCTAAAAGCAGCAGCATCTGGGCAGAGGCTCCCTCCTTTATATGCGGGGGGTGGAGGGGGGAGACTTCATATGATAATACATGTAATATGATATGGAATGACAGAATGCATGACAGTTGCCCATAATACGGAGAAGTCAGTCAAAGGACAGAGGGGACATTTGGATAATTACCATCCATTGGCTAGTCAATCACGCGAACAGAGAGAAACTGCACAAAACCCACAATGGAGTTGGGAAACAAAAGAGACCCGAGCCAGACTCAGGATTAACCGGTCTAAAGCGATCTAAATGCTTTTGTATCTGAAGAACTGAGGCTCCTAGGTTGCCCCCCCCTTCCCACTCCCAGGGAACTAATTGCGGGGATCAGAGTTAAAGCCCTCTCCCTCCTTTCCCCTTTCTCTTTGTAGACTGCTCACCACGCAGAAAAAAAAAAATGATTTTTCTCTCTGTGTTCATTAAACTATTTTAAAGTTAAAGGGGTGGGGGAGGGAGCCTCCATGTGGGCCCTCAGCCCAGAAGCTGGGGTTCTTCAGTCTTGGAAGAGGCTGGGACAGTCTCAGTTGGTGTCAATTCTTTGTTTCTGGGTGAAGTCTTCCCTCCTCGCCCCTGGAAACAGATGCCCCATTCACCTGGGCAGCTGCCCTTTGCCTGGAGGCTAATGGGGATAGCTGGTACCTGTTTTGGGTGAGGAGTGCCCCTAACTGGCTCCTGCACCAGAAACAGACAGGTCCATCCCCTCGTTGAAAACTCAAATGGAGTCAGCATCCTCAGAATTAAACGGTGTGAAAGGGTGATAGAGAAGGAACTCTAGCCTTCATAATGAGTAAGAGAGAAGAAGACGGTGGTAAATTGTGAGAAGAGAAAATCTGCTTCTCAACTGGGGAGTGAGAAAGACGAAGAAAATCCTTCTCAATGAGGCAGGGAGACACTATGCTTACTTGGGGAACGGGATGAGAAGGGATTCCTGCCTGAAAAAAGAGAGAGGCAAAAAGGTGATTCCTCAAAAGAGAGGAAAACGGTCCCATAAATTTATAGAGACTCTGAGATGAAGGTGAGAGAGGAGGCGAATTCCTTAAAAGATAAAAGATACGGGCAGAAATGTCTGTCTGAGAGCGAGACCCCCGAGTTCCAGGGCGGAAAGACGGGCAACTGTCTCACCCATAAATTCCCACCGGGTCCTCCGAAGCGATTCTAACTCGCCCAGCGCCCTCCCGGCCCGCGGGGCGCGCGTGTCCCCGCTCGGTGGCAGCGGCGTCTCCCAGTCCCGGCACGCGGGTGCCAGCCGTGCCCCGGTCCACAGCCCCCTGCCCCTCGGGGCGGCCGGGGAGCCCTCTTACCTTTCCGAGTCCTCCGCCGCTGGTGTGGCCGGCTCGGCGGGCAGCCCCGGGCCAGGGCCGAGGGGCGAGGGGCGGGGGCGCGGGGCTGGGGGGGAGCGGCAGGGTGAGGGCCGGGGGCGCTGGCACGGTGCCCAGGGGAGGCGAGGGGGCAGCGGGCAGCCCCAGGGCCCGCGGGCGAACACGGCCGAGCCGGAGGAGGGGCGCGGAGCGCGGGGCCGAGGAGGGGCGCCGGGGGGCGGGGAGCTCCAGCCTGCGGGACCGGCCCGGGAGCCGGGCGAGGCGCGGGAGGGAGGCCTCGCGCCTGGGGAAGCCGAGGACCCGTCGCGCGGGTCCCCTCGGCTGACAAATCAATCAGGGCCCGCCGAGCCGGGGCACTGCCGCCGTCGCTGCGGGGCTCGCGACTCCCCGGCCCGGCCCGCGCCGCCAGCTGCCGGCCGCCTCGGGTCCGCACGGGCCGGCGTCGCGGGCGGGGCGGCGGTCGTCCGGCTGCGGGCGCGTGCGGCCCGGGCGGAGGCGGGGGCGGGGGCCCGCGCGGCGCCGCATCCCGGCCTCTCCTCCCCCGCCCGCCGCCCGCCGCCCGCCCGCGCCCGCCGCGCGCTCCCCCCGCGCTCGCCCCGCACTGTCACTAGCTCGGGCCGTTCCGTCGGTCCGTCTCTGCCCGCCTCCCCGTGTGTCTCTCCATCTCCCGGTCTCTGTCGCGTTTCTCCGTCTCCCTTCCTCTCCCAGTCCCTCCCGCTGTCCCCAGCTCGCTTGCTCGCGGTGCCTGCTTCCTCTGCCTCCGTAGTGCTGATTCTCTTACCCTCTCTCCTCGGTCGTTCTCACCATTATCACCCACACTTCCTCTTTCTTTCTTTCTGCCTCCCCTCACTCTCCACCCCTCCTTGCTCCCGATGCTCAGGAGGACTATGTATCTCTCCCGCCTTGAAGCAGCAGCCCCAGCCCTGGAATCAGAACTTAGTCCATTTCTCTGCTCTGAGACCTCGGACCAGTCACTTCCTCCCTCCGGGCTGCAGTTTCCGTGTCTGAAAGGAGTTAATAAGTCGCTCGCTCTCTCGGTGATGTGGTTGGGAGGGGCGCCGCCGCGAGGAGGGCAGGCGGGAAGTGTTCCTGGACTCTGGTTGTCCCTCTTGGAGTTCACACTTAGCAAGTGCAGCAGTCAGTGTGGCAGCTGCCTGGCGACTAGGGCTCACCAAGTGTCAAGTGTGCCCCGCAGAACCAGTTGCCCAGCCTCCTGGGCCAGACAGCTACCAAAAGGCCAGTTCAGCAGGGAAGGTCAAGCATGGGGTCTCAAAAGCCAAAGGTGGGTTCTTCTGGGGTCTGGAAAGCCTCTTGCGAGAAACATCTGTGGTCCCCAGGGCAGATCTCAGAGATGGATTCAACATCTCATGCCCTGGCACTTGCTGGTTCCTCTTTCACTGACACCAAGCAGAAGGGCAACACTCTCTCCTGTCCTTAAACCCAAGCAGGAAAAAGCCTACTCCTCCCTGACTTAACACACAGACACACACACACATACACTGAATGACTTTTAAGCTTCAAAGATGTTTCCTGGATGGAGTGTGGCTTCAGAGACAACCTGTCTTGTGAATAGCTGTACCCTCAGTGTAATCCTCATTATGAATCTTTTGAGTAAAAGCTGCTGCTGCTGCTGCTAATTCGCTTCAGTCGTGTCCGACTCTGTGCGACCCCATAGACGGCAGCCCACCAGGCTCCCCCGTCCCTGGGATTCTCAAGACAAGAACACTGGAGTGGGTTGCCATTTCCTTCTCCAGTGCATGAAAGTGAAAAGTGAAAGTGAAGTCGCTCAGTCGTGTCCAACGATTAGCGACCCCATAGACTGCAGCCCACCAGGCTTCTCCATCCATGGGATTTTCCAGGCAAGATTTTCCAGGAGTAGGGTGCCATTGCCTTCTCCAGAGTAAAAGCTACACAGAATAAATAAACTTCTATAGACACATGAGGCATACCGTGAATGATCCCAACCAACCCTAAAAGAGAGGTAGTTACCCTTCCCATTTCACAGGTGACGAAACTGAAACTTAGAGGGATATGACTTGCCCAAGATCACACACTAAGAGGCCTTGAACCCACATCTGTCTGTCTTCATGCAATTTGCAAGCTACCTTGGGAGAGAGACTCTGGATACCAATTCCATAATTATTTCATGCCAGTTGTACAAGTGCCATGAAGGAGTAGAGAGTACAGTTGAAACCAACATCCAGGGAAACTGACCTGGGCGGGGGCTCAGGATGGGTTTTCTCAAGGTGAGACCTGAAGTCAGCTGTGGGGCTTGCAATTTGCAGGAACTGGGAATGTGCTGTTAAAGAGAGAGTTCTTAGAAGAGTGATCAGCATGTTCAGGGGTGGGGTGGGGGTGGGGGGTTGTTTGGAAAGGCAGAAGGGAATATCCCTAGAAAGGCCAGTGTAGCTGAAGCAGAAGGAATGAAAGGGATGAGGCTGGAGAGGTGATCGGGGACCAGGTAGAGTGGAGGAGGAGCTTATAGATGGAGGAGGAGCCTAGCCAGGCCTCAGTGTTTCCATATGAGCCCTGATTTCCCTTTTCTTGACCGGAAGCCAGGTGAAGCCAGATTCAGTCCCCATAAGTGTCCTCTGCCTGGGGTCTGTCTCAGGGAGTTGTCATCTCTTGTCCTTTCCTCTGCCCTGTCCCAGCACTGTCCACCCGCAGTGTCATTGCTTGCCTTGGCATCTGTGCGGCCCCAGGAGCATGACCTCCCCCAGACCATGTATCGGAATGGCTCCTTCCTCTCTGTGCCCTTTACAGTCAGTTTCAAAGCCATGTCCTCAGCTGGCATTTGTTGTTGGAACGAACAGTCAGGAACTATCGAGAGCCTGCTGTGTGCCAAGTTCTGTGCTGGACATTGTCCTTGCCTTCCCAAAGTGCTCGTTTCATGGGGGAGACCCTTTTGTTTGTTTGTTTGGCTGTACTGGGTTTTCGCTGTGGCACGTGGGCTTCTCTGTCTGGTTGTGGTGCATGGGCTGGGTTGCCCTGTGGCATGTGGGATCTTAGTTCTCTAACCAGGGATCGAACCCTTGTCCCCTGCATTGGAAAGCAGATCCTCAACCTTTGGACTACCAGGGAAGTCCCAGGGAAGACACTTTTGAACACACGGAACCATAATGACCATAATGAAGGGGCCTTGGGGCGTGGGACTGGAAGCTGTTTAAGGCCAGGCCTGTTCTGGTCTGCTTACCTTGTACAGTCTTCACGATGTCACACAGGGCCTGGCACAAGGTGGGTACTCAGTAACATGCATAGAGAGGATGGATGAAAAGGAAAAGCGAAGTTTAAATTCAGAAGGACTAAGGATAAACAGGAGGTAAGTGAGGCAGGAGAAAGGATGAGGAGACTTGTCTGTGAAGATCTAACTAAGAGCAATACACGCACAGGAGGAAACAGGAGACTCTGTACAGAGGGAGGAGCTAATGCCTATTGAGCTCCTCCTCTGGGCCAGGCAGGACCTGTGCATTTTGGGGCAGTTATCTTGACTAACCTTCACAGCACCACTGTCTCAGAGACACCATTGCTCTCCCTTTTCTGAGTAAACATTGGAGTCCAGAGAGGTTAAGTCACCAATCTGAGGTCACGCAGCTAGTAAAGCCTGCATCCAGATGTGAACCCAGGTCTGCCTGCTTCTCGCCACTAAAAAGTGGAAGCAAAAGAGGAGGCAAAAGAGGAGGAAGGAGATGCCTGAGAACAAAAGAAGAGTGGTGGTAAAGGAGGGAGCTCTATGAGTAATTTTTCAGCTTAAAAACAATTCCCATTTCCCAGCCCTGCCGAGGCTGCTGTCGGCGGATCTGAGACGCGCCGGCCCTCTGACTCGCAGGAGCCTGCTGAGGGGCCCCAGCGAGCTGCTTCAAAGCCGGCCTCTTCAGTATAGGCGCTTTTAAACTTCACACGGGGAACTTTCCAGGGCTGACTTTTTGCACTTTGTTTCCAAATCAAGAGATGGGGAAGTCCCTGTTAGTCCAGCAGGGAGGAGATCTCACTGAGAGACTGACCCTGGGTTTCTGGGCTTGGCATTAGGCTCTCCCACCTCCCAAGGGAGCCTGGAGGGTGGGGCAAGGGGCAACCTGTCCCCTGCCCTCAGTGGGTTCCCAGGGTGTGGGCTTGGCAGCCGATCCCTCCTAGGGGATGAGGCTTCTTTTCCTGTGTTCTTCCGAGTCTGGTTTCTCACTGGGTTCCTGGCGGTGTTGGCTGACAAGGTGTGACCAGCTTACAAGGGTCATGTGTATGCCTTGCTCTTCTCTGCCCAGCAGCCTCCAAACCAAAACATGCCGTCTGTCATATTCCGATCACTGTTGTGAGAAGCGGCGAGGGTCTTCCTAACCCTCAGCTCTCTCTGATTTTTGGAATTCAGACTTGGATTTTGGATGTACATCAAGAGGCTGGCTCCATGCATTTAATTAAGCTGTCTTTTTTCATTTATTACTAATACACTCCTCTTAACTATGATTTATTTGTTAAACAAAGCACCATAAGCCGTCACTTATTCATCTTAATTTCAACAAAATTAAAGTAGTCGCTGTTAGATTGCACCTAATTGCACTTGCAATGAAGAAAACGGAGATGTTAATCAAAATAAATTGAAGATAAACAATAAAATCATTACATCTTTGCGGCGGTAAGTGTAACTAATCAGTTTTGACTCGAAGCGACCGAACAGGAATAATGAATGTGTCACTGAAGGCACGCTCATTAAGGAGAGCCACAGCAGCCTGGGTCCTCAGGGCAGCAAACAGCCACCCTGTCCAGGTGGCCCTGAGGGTTCCTGCCCCCCTGGGCAGGGCAGAGAGGCCCTGCTGAGAAAAGGGAGCCGGGAGGAGGCTCACAGAATAGGAGGGAGTCCTGGCCGAGAAGCCCCAAGGCTGCTGTGCCTTCGAGGGGTTCTCTCAGTCTGATGAAAAAGCTAGAGGTTCCAGGCCCATTTCTGGACTTTGCAAATAGCTAAGGATCAGGAGAGAGGCCAGGAAAGAAACAGACATCCAGGAGACATGGTCAGACACATGCCAGAGGACACAGGAGAAAGGAGTCCAGCAGAAAGAGAGGAGGAGAGACAGGCAGACGGAGGAGAGAACAGGACGGAAAGAGAACAAGACGAGAGACAAGGGCATAGAGGCACAGCCAGACTAGGAATGGACAGTTGGATAGGATGACAGAGTAAAGAGCCTGGAGTTGTCAAGCAAATTGGAATTGAGGTGAGGCTGGAGACTAGAGACTGAGATCTTGACATGTCATGGCAGAACCAGTGAAGAGCATCCGAGTGGACATTTACTCTTTTTCACCGGTGTTTGCTTATTTGGGGGAGTTTTTGTTGTTTGTTTTGTTTTGGCTGCTCAGCATTCATTTGCTATATTTGAGGTGGGACTTACCTTTGGGGATTGCATCTTCCCCTTTATATCTCTTCTTCCCTCCCAGTCAGTCCATGTGGTTCTAATAGAGGCAACTCCACCTTGAGGCCAGAGGAAGGAACATGTGACCTAGACCTAAGCCAATCAGCACATTCTATTCCTGTGGCCACAGTGATTGGTTGAAGGAAGGCTAAGCAGGCCCAATGAGAGCCAACCCAGTACTTTGGCCTGAGGACTTGACAGAGGTCTTTGAACCTTTCTGCTGGTCCCTAATTTAACAGGATGCAGGGTTTGGGGCTGCTGCCACCATCTCACTGCCATGCAGAGCTTGAAACCAAAGCCAACAGAGCAGAAGGCAGCATGACAGAGCAAAATGAGTCCCAGTGACATTGTTTGAGCCCCAAATCCAGCCAAGATGAAGCTAGCCCTAGCTCCTGGCCTTTTTTGGTTTCATGAGCCAGTAAATTTCCTTTTTGTGTAAGCCAGTTTGGGTTGGGTTTTCTGCCCCTTGGAACAGACAGTTCTAGCAGATAGGCTTCAAACAGGAGTGCAAGGCTGTGATGTATTTTAGTAACATCCCTCTGGCAGTCACAGTGCAGCAGAGGGACTGAAGGGAGTGAGCTTGGCGGCAAGGAGGGTCAGAGGGGAGGCTGGACTGGTCATGCCAAAGAGGGCTTATGTTGAAGAGCAGGCCATGCCAGGGGGTCCCGTCACCACCAGTACATTATGTTCTTACTGCTACCATAACAAATCAATGCAAACTGGGTGACTTAAAACAACAGAAAATCCTTCTCTCACAGTTTTGGAGGTTAGAAGTCTCAAGTTAAGGTGTCAGCAGGGCCAAACTCCCTCTGAAGCCTGTAGGGGAGAATTCTTGCCTGCCTCTTCCAGCTGCTGCTGGCCCAAGGCATTCCACCTCCTCCTCCTCTGTGTCTTCTCATCTTCTGCCTCTTTTAAGGACACTTGCCATTGGATTTAGGGTCCACCTGTGTTATTCAAGAGGACTTCAGCTCAAGATCTTTAACTTAATTACATCTGCAGGCCCATTTCTTCCCCTCAAATAAGGCCATATTCATTGGTTCCTGGACATGAACGTATCCTTTTGGAAGTCACCATTCAACCCATTATGTCATCCCATAATGACAACCCATTAAAACCGAAAGAGGTATTTCCAACTCCAGTCCTCTGTGGGGCCCATTTCACACTTCAGAGCCTCAGTGTCACCATCTGTAAAGTGGGTCAAGATGACCAACACAGCATGTAACAGAATCATGTGAACACTAACATCCTGTTCAAATACAGTGATTTAAAGAGAGATGAGGAGGCAACTTCCATATTGCTGCCTCCTGCACGTGCCCATTTTGATGACATTTTTCTCATAAATGCCAATTTTCTCACAAAAACTCTTCTATTCAATCAAAGAATGATAAAGTTGTAAGGATGACACTTTTTCCATGAGACACAATAAGGCACAATAGTGATATTCCATAAATGCATGCTTCCTTCCCCAACTTCAATTCACAATAAGGAAAGGGAATTTAAATTAAGATAGACCCATGGGGGCTTCCCTAGTGACTCTGTGGTAAAGAATCCACCTGCCAGTGCAGAAGACACAGGTTGGATCCTTGGTCCAGGAAGATCCCACATGCCACGGGGCAACTAAGCCTGTGCGCCGCGACTATCAAGCCTGTGCTATAGAGTCCGGGAGCTGCAGTTAGTGAGCCCACGTTCCCTAGAGCCTGTGCTCGATAACAAGAGAAGACATCGCAGGCAGAAGTCCACACACCACAACTACGAAGAAGCCCCCGACTCACCATAAGGAAAGGAAAACCTGAGCAGCACTGGAGACCCAGAACAACCAAAAGTAAAATTTAAAAAGAGAAAGAAAAGATAGACCCATGGGGAGGAAAGGAGCTGGGCTTCACCAACCTGGAGTCTCCTCCCAAGTGTCCTCAGCTGGGACCTTGAGGCCTGCTCAGAGGTGCTTTGCCATCCCAGCCCTGCCCCCTCCATCTGGAAGCTCTGCCTCCTTCGGTCTCCTGCCAGACCAGGTGAAGATTATGGTCATGACAGCTCCATTTACTGGCTATTTGCTCTGTGCCAGGCAGAAGGCTCAGGGATTTCCACACCTTAGCTCAATTTCCCTATTGCCCCCATTTTATAGATGAGGAGACTGAGGCTTGTAAGGGAGAAGTGGCTTTCTCAAAGTCATAGAACCAGCAACTGCTAGAGTAAGGTCTCCAGTCCAGATCTGTCTGGTCCCAAAACTCATGTCTGCAACCAGGGCACTAACCTGCCGAGGCACAGACCCTGAAAGCCAGTGGGGCTGTGGAGACAATGATGCCCTGGGGTGGGGGTCCCCTGGGCTGGCAGCAGGAAGAGGTAATCCTCCTAATGGTGCTGAGCCAAGGCGGCAGTGATTTAGCTTCATCTAGGGAGCTCTATCAAACAGGAGGGGGCCCCTAAATTCCTCTTTGAAGTGGGAGCCAGAGGCAAGAGCTGCCCTATAAGGGATGGCTGGATGCCATGTGTCAATGGAGGGCCAGAAACACACCAGTTTCTATACCCACCACAGTACAAGTCAGCATAACTCAGAGGAGGCTTGAGTTGGGCACCAAAGCCAGATGGTGGGCAGAGGGAGGAGGGGTGGAGAAGGAGCCCCTCTCTAGCCATGGTGCCCCTGTTTAAGTTCAAGAAATGGAGGCCTTAAAGCACACTCTATAAAAATTAAACATAGAATTACCATATAATCTGGCAATTCCACTCCTAGGTACACATCCAAGAGAATTGAAAGCAGAGATTCAAACAGATATCTCTGTACACTCATGTTCATAGCAGGATTATTCACAGTGGCCAAAACATAGAAGCAGCCCATGTCCACTGACAGGTGAATGGATAAGCAAAATATGGTGTATACATAGAGTGGAATATTATTCAGTCTTTAAAAGGAAGAAAATTCTGACACATGCTGTAACATGGGTGAACCTGGAGGACATTATGTGGAATAAAATATGTAAGCCAGGGACAAATACTGTGTGATTCCACTTGCATGTGGTACCTAGAGCAAGTGCCTAAAATGCCACCTGGTACTTAGGACAGAAACTAGAATGGTGGCTGCCAAGGGCTGGGGGGAGGGGGAATGGGAGTCATTGTTTAGTGAGTGAAGAGTTTCAGTTTGGGATGATGAGAAAGGGGAGAAGGATGGCAGGGATGGTTGTACAACAATGTGGATGTATTTAATGCCATTGAATTCTACAGGTAAAATAGTTAAAATGATCACTTTTATATTACGCATATTCAGTGTAATATAAAAAACCAAAGCTGACATTTCCCCTACTTCTTTTTAATGTTATTTTATTTATTTATTTTTTGGCTGAGCTGGGTCTTCATTGCTGTATGTTGCTTTCTGCAGTTGTGGCGAGCAGGGGGCTACTCTTTGTCGTGGTGCACAGGCTTCTCATTGTGGTGGCTTCTCTCATTGCGGAGCACTGGCTCTAGGGCGCTCGGGTTTCAGGAGTTGTAGGTGGCAGGCACTGGAGTGCAGGCTCAGTAGTTGTGAGGCACTGGCTTAGTTGCTCTGCAGCATGTGGGGTCTTCCTGGACCAGGGATTGAACCCCTGTCCCTTGCATTGGCAAACAGATTCTTAACCGCTGGACCACAGAGAAGTCCCTCCTTTACTTCTAATAAAAACCTTTCCTAGACTAAAAGGCAAAGGCAACCCCCCTCTATTATTGAGTGCTGTGTGCCAGGCTTTAGGCAAATGTATTCCATTCATCATCTATTTTGTCCTTTGCAAAAATCACATTGGTTATTATTTCTCCCGTTTTCCACGTAAGAAGGCAGGGTCTCACAAGAAACTTACCCCAGGCCTTACAGCTAGGAAGGAACTTGAACCCACCCCCTTAACCACTATTCTCAGAGAGGGAAATGCACGTGCCCAGGAATACACAGCCAGAAAGTGGCAGCTCCAGGCTTGTCAGACTCTCCTTAGTCCAGGGGTAGAGTGAAAAGATGGGAAAAAAAACAGAAGACTTTGGCTTATTTAACCTCTGGGCAGAGTGGAGAGGCAGCCTGGAGGCTGGCAGCGAAGGCCCGTAAGAGGCCGGTAGGGAGCCCAGCCTTACAGTGGATGCCTTTCATCTTAGAAAGTCCCTGGGACAGCTTTTCCGCCCTGTGTTTTACTGCCTGCTGGGAGTTGCAAGGAATCAGAGCATGTCCAATAAATGTTTTATTCCATCCTGAGCTGGCCCTCTTGGGCAAAATAAGCTCCTTTCTCCAGGAGGAAATGAAGGGGCAAGCATTTCTAGGGCACCTACATAGGGAATGGTCTCTTTATTTCACACGGAATGACCAGCTCAGAGAGATAAACCAGCTTGCCAAGGGCCACACAGCCAGTCAGCCCCCAAGGTCTGAACCCAGGGTTCCCAGCTTCTGGCCCAGGAGTCCACATTGCTCCACTCCATCCCAGAGCTGTCTGAGAGCTGGGCTGTCTCCTTCTCAGCCTCTGGGTCTCCCTTCTCTGTCAGAGGAACGCTTGGCAGGCTGTAGGCACTGAATTGGTAAGTCATCAAAAATCTCTGAAGGTGACTTTTCTTAGAAAGGCCCTCCGTGATGGGACTCCCTGCCTCCTTCTCCAGCCTCATCTCCCACCCGCCTCTGCCCCATCGTCTTCTTCCTCACTCCAGGCCTTGACCCCTGCTGCTCCCTCTCCTAGTGGCTCCCCGACCCCCTACCTTTGCCAGCGTAACAGTTGTTCACTCTTAGATCTCAGCTTGCATGTCGCTTCTTCTGGGAAGCCTTCCCTAATCCTCACCCTGGTCAGCACCTGCACCCTCTACCACGCATGTGCATGCACACGCTCCTACACACTTACGCATACATACTCACACACACATAGACAGTCATACACTCATACTCAAACACAAACACATCTTATCTAGTCCATGGTTGTGTCCCCAGTGCCTAAAACGCCACCTGGTACAGAGCAGAGCCTTAGTTAATTTGACAGATTGAAAAAGCATACGAAAAGAATGGCATCAGATTCAGTTAACAATCCTGGATTTGTTGCTAACCAGATGAAGAAGCCTTGGGCAAGATGTTTAAACTCTCTGGGACTCAGTTTTCTCATGGGTGAAATGGGTATAAAAAAAGAACCTTCCTCACAAGGTGCATGGAGTCAATGAGTGATTCTATGTAAAGTGCTTTGGGGTGTCCCTGGTGGCTCAGTGAAAAATGAACCTGCTTCCCAAGGCAGGAGACCTCCTGATCCAGGAGGACCCCAAAGCCGCAGAGCAACTTAGCCTGTGTGCCACAAGTACTGAGCTGTGCTCTGCAACAAGAGAAGCCACTGCCATGAGAAGCTCGTGAACTGCAACTAGAGTAACCTCCACTAGATGCAACTAGAGAAAAGCCTGCGCAACAACAAAGACCCAATGCAGCCCAAAATAAAAAAAATAATTAATTAAAAATAAATAAATAAACTGCTTGGCTGTGACCTAGGTCATAGCAGGGCTTTAGTGAACCTTTGGCACTGCTGTGCCTTGAGTCATAGCCTTCAAGTACCCTCTGTTGAGGAGGAAGATCACATGTGCAGAGATCAATATTCACCTCCAAAATCTGTGAGCTGCTGAATTGGAAGTCTGAGGCATATAAGCACCTTGGCCTTCAAGGACTTTGTGATTCAGTGGTGGAGAAAGACCCTAAACAGACAACCGTGCCTTAGCAGACTACGTAGAGGGAGTTCTCACAGGAGCCCCAAGGATGGTCTCGCAGATGATGTGAGGCTGGAGCTTTGCCGGGAAGGAAAAGTTAAGTTTTCCAGGCAGAGATTTGGGTGGAGGGAAGTCCTGTGGGCAGAGGGAAGAACATGGGCAAAAGCCAGAAGTTCTTGTTAGGAGCAGTGAATTGATCAGAAGGACTGATGCCTGCTAGGGGCTGGAGAAGACTCAGGGGAGGGTGAGGGACAGCCGGCGAGGGCATAGGTAGTCTCCAGCCTAAGAAAGCTTTGACCAGCAGGCCAAGGTGGGCCATGGCAAGGTTCCAAGCACATTGAGGGTGAGTATTAGAGGGTGAGATCCTCAGATTTACTGTCTGGAAAGAGTGTGAACAGGGCTTAGCCTGGCAGAAGAGATTCTTTAGAACATGTTCCCCCTAAGTTCATAGAAATTAAAGTCTTTGGTTTAGGGGATCAGGTAGAGCTTGCTTCCTCTGGCTCTGCTCCTTAGAACTGGGTGGCAAGTGGCTTCTTGAGTCTGGAGACCCCATCTGTAAGTCAGAGATAAGAAGGGTGACTTGCAAGGGTGCTGAGAGGACTTGATGAGATTCTGGGTGTGCAAGTGCCCCCATGTAGCAGTCACACCGCAGAGGCTGGCTCCTTCCTCCTTGGGCCTAAGGAAAAATTTACCCCAATTATCCCAAGGACTTGGGTATGACCAAAGCTCCAGGTCTGTTTTGTACCCATTGTGTGTGTGTGTGCTAAATCATTCCAGTTGTGTCCAACTCTTTAGCGACCCCATGGACTGTAGCCAGGCTCCTTTTTCCATGGGATTCTCCAAACAAGAATACTGGAGTGGGTTGCCATGCCCTTCTCCGGGGGATCTTCCCAGCCTGAAATTTTTTTTCTTTTTGGTTTCTGCAAGCTGAAAGCATAGTCACTGGTGCGCAAATATAGTGTGAGGTTAGACTGTATTGTTAGGAGTTGGTATGTGGTGGTGATTAAGTTGATAAGTCATGTTCAACTCTTGCAACCCCCATGGACTGCAGCCCACCAAGCTCCTCTGTCCATGGGATTTCCCAGGCAAGAATACTGGAATGGGTTGCCATTTCCTCCTCCAGGGGATCTTACCAACTCAGGGATCAAACCCGTGTCTCCTGCGTTGCAGGCAGATTCTTTACTGATTGAGCCACCAGGGAAGCCCTTTGTGCTTGTAACTTAACCAGGCTCATTCCAGAAGAAGCCTTTGGGATTTTCCAGTGCATACCACTTACTAAAGGTACCTTCCAAAGTGGGTGGGGCATCATCACGTATGCAGACCTGGCCATCTCAGGCAGAGGCAGGTGGACTTTGTAGCTGCACATCACAGCTGCCCATCCCTGGTCCCAGGGCTTAGAGACAGAGAAACACAGACCCCTGTGCTTAGGGAGACGTCCCTGGCACAAACTTTCCATCCACCTGGCTAGTCAACCCTCCAGGACACAGGTAGATCAGGGCCTTCAAGGAGATTCAAGACATATTGGGTGCAAGCTATGAGTCCAAAGAGCTTACAGAGTAGCTGGAAATATGTAACATTCCCTCCTTCCCAGTGCTGTACACACATTGCGCTCTTGTCCCCTACAAGGTAGCACTTTGTTAATAATAATCACATTGATCATTTACTGAACCTTACTATGTGCCAGGTGCCTTGCTCAGTTCTATCCTTGGGCTGTTTCTCTTTCAACATTGTCAAGTATATACAGTTGTCAGTCCCATTTCACCGATGAAGAAACTGAGATTCACTTGCCAAATCATCCAGCTGGAAATTGGTGCATTGGGACTTGAATCCAGGTTGTGGGCATGAGAGCCTTCACTCACAGCTGTTTGTTTAAAAAGTACCTGTCCAGATAAGAAGATGGAGGAAACGATGCTATCGGCTGGGCAAAGGCTGGGCTTGGTTGGGATCTGGGAGGCAGGTAGGGGGTCTGCGGGAGGTTGCCAAGCAACAGGATGGGGACACTGGAAATACAGAGCAGGGACTACTCCCACTGGGACTGCACTTCCAGAGAGCAAGGTGGGAAGGTGGGGACTGGGGGACCCCTGCCTGATGCTTCTCACAGCCCAAACTCAGCTCTCACCAGATCCATCTTTTTTTGCCCAAAGACCTTTGCTGACTCTACTGATGTAAGGACAGAAGTCCACATCCCTTAGTGTGCCACTCAAAGCCCTTCACAAGCTCTCCACGCCTAAGCCTCTGGTTCCACCACTGCCATTCAGTCCATCTGAGAGCCTCACTCGTCTTTCATAACCCCATGCCTTTGCACATGTTGACTGTTCTGCCTCAGTTCCTCTTCCTGCCTTTTCCATTTGATGATCTCTGGCCCATTCTTCCGTACCTTGCTCACACGTCAGGGAAGCCAACTCAATTTCTCCTACTGGGGACATCTTTCTCTCTCTTCTTCTTTTTCTCTATCTCTATCTTTATCTCTAGCAGAGACTAGGTCACAAGAAATGTTTGGGAAACAATCAATGAACCAATCGATGGGCCAAGGCTACAGCTATGCTCATAGGAAGCTCAAACTGCTGTTCCTGGGAAAGAAGAGAACTCAAAGTCACTGGGAGAGGTCAGGGTGGCTGGCAGGATAGTCCAGTTCCCTTTGACTGGCTAAATTAACAGACTTCACAATTTTTGTCTCAAGAAATCATTTTAATGGGCTTCAGATGTTTCATTCCTTGACAGCCTCTCCACTCCCATAACTTCCATAGGGGCCACATACCCCTGCCTTAACTCAGAAATCTTCCCTCAGCTCTGCTCATTCACTCATTCATTCTGTGAATCAGGAGAGGCTCAGTTCTGCTGCAGTAACAACCCCACCCCACCCCACCCCCACCCCGTATCTCAGTGGTTTATCCTGTCTGCCCGCTTCAGGTTGACTGGAGACAGGACCTTTGCTCTATCTATATTATTCCCCTCAAGGAACTGAGCTGTGCAAAGCTCTTTCTCCAGGCTTCTGTGATTGCTGAGGCAGGGAAAAGTGAGCACCACAAATCACTCACCAGCTCTTAAAGCTTCTGTTCGGAGGTGATTCATGTCATTTCAGCTCATATTGTACTGGCCAAGACAAGTCACATAACCACACCTAAGTCTACATATGGCAGAGAGGTACAATTCCAGCATGTGCCTTGAAGTCAAGTCAATATTCAGCAAGTTACATTAAAAAGCACCCCACCCATCACCTTTTACTGCGCATCTACTATGTGGCATGCATGGCAGGAGTTCCTGAACTGGAGGGGGCAAATGTTCTGCTCACTTCTTACCTGGGACATCACCTATGACCCCTTTCCACACTGTCTCATGTCGCCAAAACTCTGCACACGTACTTCTTTCTGCTTCAGATGCTCTTTAGTTCTTTTTAGCACTTGGAAAATTCTCATTCTCCTTCCTTCTCGTCCTCCCTCCCTTCTTTCCCTCCCTCCCTTCCTTCTTTCCCTTAATAAATGTATATTGAGCACTTCAACGGTTCATCACAGTGCTTGGTGTTTCAAGATCCAGCTCAAGCATGTCATGTGTTCTTGGAGGTCTTCCCCGATTCTCCCACTTCAGAAACAAGTGCTCTGGGGTCATAGCACCTTGAATATCCCTCTGCATGTCCCTTTAGGTTGTAAGTAGCTGCATCCACACTGTCTACTCACTAGGCGATGAGATTTGCAGGGTCAAGGGCTGTCTCTCATTCATCTGTCTCCCCAGTCTCTGAGCTTTGGCTCAGAGAAGGATTGTTAACTGACTGGCCAACTGGCTGATTGAATGAATGAGTGATGAATGAATGGATGTTCAACAGTAACTTGCATTCAAAGTAGGAAATGATTTCCCACTGCATGCAAAACAAGATCCAAACCCTTTTCATGCCTACCAGGTCCTGCTTGACTTGACCTTGGCCTACCATGTTCCAGTTCTGATCATCTTTCAGACCATCAAACACCAAGTTCGTTCTTGGATCAGGACCCCTGCACTTTTCATGCCTTCCTCCAGGAACACTCTGTTTCCAGGTCAGTACTGGGCTAGCTCCCTCTCCCAGCCCATAGGCTACCTCCTTGGAGTGCTACCTTCCACCACCACAGTCTAAAAGTAGTCCCACCTGTTCTTTTGGGCACGTTGTCTGTGTTTTGTTTTTGGCTGCACTGGGTCTTCATTGCCGTGCATGGGCTTTCTCTAACTGGGGCAAGCGGGAGATACTCTCTAGTTGTGGTGTCAAGGCTTGGAGGCCTGGTGTGCTGCGATTCATGGGGTCGCAAAGAGTTGGACATGACTGAGCAACTGAACTGAACTGACTGACTCTTACTGCGGGGGGCTTCCCTGGTGACTCAGTGGTAAAGAATCTGCCTGCTATGCAGGAGCTGCAGGAGATGTGGGTTCCTTTCCTGAGTTGGGAAGATCCTCTGGAGGAGGGCATGGCAACCCATTCAAGTGTTCTTGCCTGGAGAAGCCCATGAACAGAGGAGCCTGGCGGGCTATGGTCCATAGGGTTGCAAAGAGTCGGACGTGACTCAAACAACTGAGCACAGACGCACTCTCGTTTGCAGAGCAGGCTGTAGGCACACTGGCTTCAGTAGTTGTGGCTCATGGGGCTTCGTTGCCCCATGTCCTGTGGGATCTTCATGGACCAGGGATGGAGCCCACATCCCTTGCATTGGCAGGTGGATTCTTAACCACTGGACCACAAGGGAGGTCCCAGCCCCCACGTGCACATACAGCTGAAACCCCACACAGCCATCCCTTAGATGAGAAAAAGTTCTTGGCCTGAGTCAGAGAGGTCCTGCAGGCTGTCTCTTTACTCCTCTAACTCCTGGCCCTAGGCTCTGCTGCTGCCCCCACTGCCTGGGGTTCCAGCCCCACGCAGCTGTGGCGTAATCCCTGGTTTTAAAGTCAGGTGTTGGGTGTTGGTCCTGTTCTGACTTTGAGGAGAGGGCACGGGATGGCCATACCAAAGCTGGCAGGGCAGACAGAGACTTCAAAGGCTGCATCTTTAACTGCTGGTTGCCAGGTAGCAGGGAGACCAAGGGGCTGGAGGCAGGGTGGGGGGCAGCTAGAAGCAGGCAGTGCTCACACGTGCTGGGTTTGGGGAGGGGGCTGTCTCCCCTGCTGAGGCAAAGCAACTTCGTATTTCCTTTCTTCTCTGGGTAGCAGGCGACAGGTGAGAGCTCCTTAACAGTAGTCTGGGGAAGTTTCATCACTGGGTTCCCTGCAGCCGACATGGGACGTAATGGACTACAACTATACTCACATGTTCTCCCAAAGCCTGTCTTCTTGTAGTGTGGGGAAACCAGCCCTCTCCTAACCTCCTAACTTCATTAGTTCTTTTTTTTTTCCCCAGAAACAACTTTGCAGTCTGTAAATATGCTTCAAAGAAGCACACCCTGGGCCTGACATTTCTCCTTTTAGAGATGTGCCCTGCAGACAAAAATGCAAGTATGCACAGATCCACTCAGTAATGTTCCTTTAGTTGTTCACACAAAATAATCTGTTGACAGTCTACTATGTACCAGGCCCTGAACTAAGCAGCACCGAGAGAATCTCATGAACACACAGAAAAGATCCCTTTAGGTTCGCTTAAAAAAAATCTCAGAGCTTAGTAAGGGAGAGAAACATTAAATAAGCCATTCACAGAAATGCTCAGTTGAGATTATAAATACTTCAACTAAGGAGTGCAGGGCACGATAGGACAAAGTTCAAGAATCCTTCCAGCAAAGTTTTTTTGTAAATGATGAAAAGCAACAGGCAAAATATGCATCGACAGGGGAGTGGTGAGAAAAATTATGGATCTGTACTTTGAATTATCATGCACCTTTGTCTTTGTCAGTTTGGTTTGCTATAACAAAAACACCATAGACTGTGTGACTTTAAAACAACAGCAGAAATTTGATGTTTTAAAGTCACAACTTGTCACACAGTTTTGGAAGCTGAGAAGTCCAAGATCAAGATGCTGGCAGATTTGGTGTCTTGTAAAGGCCCATTTTCTGATTCACAGATGGACATCTTCTCACTATAACCTCACATGGCAGAAGGAAGGCAGAGGAGGGAGATCTCTGGAGTCTCTTTTATAAGGGCACTAATCCCACGCATTAGGGCTCCACCCTCATGACCTAATAACATCTCAAAGGCCCACCTCCAAATACCCTCACAATGGAGATTATGTTTCAACATATTAATTTTAGGGGGACACATTCAGTCTAAAGCCACCTGTTAGAAAGAACGAGGCAGATTTTATGAACCGACAGCGAACGATGTTCTTAATATAGTGTTAAATTTTTGTAAAGGTGTGTGGTATGCTTTATTTCTGTAATACTAACAATTATTATGATACTTGTGTGTGTTATTAATATTTGCATGGGGAAAGACTGGAAGAATATGTTCCATATTGTTAACAGCTGTTATTTAGGGGGAGGGGAATACCTGTGACTCACACATTGTAAATGTTCTGATGATGTTCAAATTGTTAAAAATAGGCATGAGTTACCTTCATAACAAGAAAAAAGAAAGGTTTGGGGGGGAAAAACTGATGCTATTCAACCAACCATAATCAAGGAATTCAGAGTGGAATCTTCCTTCTTGAAGACAAACTTTCTTCACAGAGGACTTAATCTCAAAAAAGAATCACAGTAAATGGGGCCTTGCAGGTCAGCATCATGCAGAGAATGGAATGTGAACTTCAAAGTTGGAAAGAACTGAGTTCTAATCCTGGCTGTTCCATTCGTTAGCTGGTAGATCTGTGTAGATCACTGGGTCTCTTTGCTTCCTCTCCTACAGGAAGGATATAATAACTTCTTCACAGGGTTGTTTGCTGATTAAATGAAATGCTACATTAGAATTTTCTTGGAAAGCTAAGACTCGGTGATTCTAAATAGAAGGAATGTCTTTGCCAGACCTGGAAACATCATATGGAATTGTTGGAAGAGAAGAAATAATTTTACTCTTGGCTCTTCTTGCAGGGAATTGGAGTTTGCTTACATCATCCACCTAGGAAATTTCAATAACATGTCTGCTCGTTGATAAGAAGCAGTGATTTCAGTGTGCTCCCCTCGGCATCCCTCTCTGGCACAGAGAAAGTATCAGAGTTTATTGACAATAAATGAACGACCTACTCCAACCTAGAAGTGACTTACAGCTCACCCAGTGTGACACTCAGCTAAACAATTCACTGAACAAAACCCACACCTCACTCTCCAATTAGTCTTGGTAATATTGTCTGTGAAATGTCTTAGGCATCGTTCCACCAGCCACATTTCCACAGTGAGTACTGTCTTGTATTATATGGAGTCTGGGGGGTGCTAGGAAGTAAGCTGCATCTCAGGGCTCTATTCAAGGGGTTCGGGCTTCTGTGAGTGTGTGCTCAGTTGTTTCAGTCGTGTCCAGCTCTTTGTGACCCTATGGACTGTAGCTCGCCAGGTTCCTCTGCACGTGAGATTTCCCAGGCAAGAATTGCTGGAGCAGATTGCCATTTCCTCCTCCAGGGGACTTTCCTGACCCAGGGATGGACCCTTTATCTCCTGCATTGCAGGCAGGTTCTTTACCCACTGTGGCTTCAGTGGTATCTTCAAATCACAAGAAAAAAATAGACTTATTACGAGAAACTCAGAGAAGATACTATTGTATGTTTACTACATACAAGGCATTGTTGTAGGCCCTTTTTCTGGATTAACTCCCAATTCCCTACAGTATATACTGCTATTATTCCAATTTTACAGGTGAGGAAACAGAGTCCTGCTGAGAGTAAATTTCCCAAGGTCACATAATTAGTAAGGACTCCAACTAGAGCCATACAAAGGTGACAATCACTGTCCCATTCATTGAATGTCCACAAGTGTCTGACTTTGGGTATAATGCTTCCAACCTATCTTGCAAATCTCCCAAGTCTCCAAGGGTAAAGACCAGAATCTCATCTTGCAAGTGAGGAAAGTTGCCCAGAGGTGCATTGGCTTGCCCAGGCACACAAAGCCAGAACGTGACAACAGTGCAGGACAGGGCCTCAGGTCTTTCTGGCAGTCTGAGTCTAGATTTTGAGGTTTTCCTACCATGTGGACTCTCAGGCAGCATGTAGGTGAAACTGAAAACTGAAACTAGGGGGCACCTGGGGCCTCAGAGATTCGCTTAGACAGGTGAGTACCAGGTGGGTAATGGTCACACTGAGCCTGGGCCCTACCTGCCTGAGGCATTGGGCTTCTTTGTCCCTCCCTTCCCCTGAAGTCAGGGTAAGTCCAGAAGCCTGGCAGCCTGAGGCTATGGCTGGACCCAGGAAAGTCCAGCTTGGGGGTTGGCTGTCCTGGCCCAGCCCTGATGGCCTTCTTGGTGAAGTGAATGAAGTTACCCAGGGACAAGCCCAAAGTGGAGATAAAGGCTGATGGAAGGGGGGCCATGGTCCCCACTGGAAGAGCAGAGGCACCACAGAGAGGCAGGGACTCCTCTTTAGTCTCCCTGTCTCTTGCCACCCTCTTCCCATTCCTCTTCTACCCTGAAGCCATGGGAATCTTATGGAAGCACAAATGTAACTCTATCACTCTCTGTTAATGGCCTTTGGAATAAGGTGCTAGCTATTCAGCCAGTCTTTCAAGGTCCTCAGAGTATGACCTGGACTTTGCCTTCCTCTCTAGCTTCAATTTCTACATATTGTCCACCCCCACTACACACACACATGACCGTTCTGAACAGTTTCCTGGGTGTACCAGGCTCTCTTAAGTTTCTGTGTCTTTCCACCTGTTGTTTCTTTTGTGTAGAATGTTCAGTCCTCCTTTCTTGCCTGGCTAGCACCCACCTGACCTTGATGTTGACCTGCATAACTCGGCTCTGGCAACACCTCCTCCAGTAGGTCTCACTGACCCCAAAGCTGGGTTAGGTGCCCTCCTTCGTGCTCCAGCATCCCCTCCTCCTCTGTCACTGTGTGTATCAGGCTAAATATGCCATGTCTCTCCCTCCTTAGCTTATGAAATCCTCTTAGGCTCGTCTGTGCTTCCCTAGTATCTCAGCTGGTAAAGAAATCTGCCTGCAATGCAAGAGACCCAATTAAAATTGGGCTTCCCTGATAGCTCAGTTGGTAAAGCATCCACCTGCAATGCAGGAGACCTCAGATCGATTCCTGGCTCAGGAATATCCAGTGGAGAAGGGAATGGCTACCCACTCCAGTATTCTTGGGCTTCCCTGATGGCTCAGCTGGTAAAGAATCCTCCTGTAATGTGAGAGACCTGGGTTTGATCCCTGGGTTGGGAAGATCCCCTGGAAAACGGAATGGCAACCCACTCCAGTATTCTGGCCTGGAGAATTCCATGGACAGAGGAGCCTGGCAGGCTACATACAGTCCATGGGGTCGCAAAGAGTCCGACACAACTGAGCGACTTTCAGTTCCCTTCAGGCTGAACCAAGCCCGCTTGCTTTACCTCTGCTTCCCCTGACCCCAGCCAGGCCCCACAGAGGGCAGTTTAGGGTTCGACCAGTGGTTACTGGGTGAATAAATAAACAAATGAGGGAACTCCAAAGCTCTCTCATACTCTTTGTTTTTCTGTCTCTTCCTTCAAGACAGCAACCAGCCACAAGAGGGTTAAAGCATGGAGATGCTTCAACATATTAGCAGGGTGAGGACTGTGAAAACAAATGGTTACCAGGCTGCCATGCCACATCCGCCAAGCTCCTGCTTGTTCCTGGCACCACATATGGTTTGCATGCCTGCCTGGGAGAAGGGTTGAGCCCAGAGAAGTCTGGGGGCTGCAGGGCTCAAATTGTGTATGTGTTTGGTAGGGGAAGACAAGGAGAAGTAGAGAGATAAATGAGGAGAGAAAGAAGGGAGGAAAAGAGAGAGTGATGGAGAATTAAAGAAACAGAGAAGGCAGAGAAAGTTAGATGGAGATAAGGGGGGAGGAGTTGAGTATGTACCATTTACCCAAAGGAGAAATGAAAATAAGGCTGTGACTTCTTATGAGCTTGAGAACCAGTAGACCAAGAATTCAGCCAGGTAATGGGACTTCCAGGAAACACAGGACCCAGACAAGGAGACGACGGGAAACTGGACTGTGAAGATTTGACCAGGGAACATCTCCCAGGACCCCCGACCATGCTCCAGTATGACATACCCAGATTATTCTTAGACCTTCTTCCACATCAGCTTCTCAGTGGATCCTCCTTCTTCAAGTGCCTTGAAATTTTCTAAGCTCCCCTCAGGTGACTGGCACTGGCTGAGCTGGTTGTGCCACCTTAAGATTAACTTCTCCCCCTAATCAGATGCTTGAAGAGCTTCAAGCCTTGTGCCCATGTGTACCAGACAGACTCCAGTTCTAAGAAGATGGTCCAGTGAGTGGATCTTTTATTCCTGGTGGTTCATGTGGAATTTTGCAGAAGCTTATGATATTGGGCCATCAGAATGGTGCTGACTTGCAGATTTCGAGTGACTCAAATGGTTTGCATAAACAGGAGCCCAGCAAAATATATTTTTCCAGTGTTCTGCACACTCTAGGAAGAGCTCTGACTATGTTTTCAAATCAGCCAGGTTGGAGTGGAGAAGGGGTGTCTCTTTGAGGAAGAACAGCCTTGGTCCCTCTGCTGAGAAGTTCCTAGCTGGAAATGGACTGTGGATACAACCACAGTGGTTGTCAGTCCAGCCAATATCTCCCCACTCCTCTCCCACCAACCTGAGTCTTCAGTTGCTTTGCTGGCTCTTAGAGGAGGCTGAGTCTTCCACCTCATTTGCCAGAACACGGTGAGGAGGGGAGGTGATGGGGCACGCTGGAGGGGAAAAGTAGGGAGCCAGATACGATGGTGTCATGAAATTCACAGGGGAAGTTAGCTTTTAGTCAGATCTAAGTGTGAAAGATAAAACAATGAAGATTTTAGACACAAACAAAGGAGACTATCTCCATGACCTTCAGTAAGCAAAGATTTCAGTACACAAAAACTTTTTAAAATAATTTTTTTTAATTTAAAGTTTACATTGGACTGTAGTTAATTAACAATGTTGTGTTAGTTTCAGGTGTACAGCAAAATGATAGGGCACAAAAACCAAACAAACTTCAACCAGTATTTAAAAATACCGATCCATTGAACTTCATCAAAATTAAGAACTGTTCATCAAAGAGATCATGAAGAGAGGAAAAAGTTAGGAAGCCACAAACTGAGTATATTTGCAGTGCATTTATCTATCAAAGGACTCATATCTGGTATGTATAAAGAACTCTACAAATCAATTTGAAAAAGACAGACAATCCAATAGAAAACTGAGTTGAAACCTTGACTGAGTACTTGATGAAATCAGCAATCCAAATGGCCAATAAGCATATGACACAGTACTCAGTGTCACTAGAAATCACAGAGATAGGGATCATAGTCACAGTAAGAGACTGCCTCACCCCACTCTGAATGGCTGAGATTTAAAAATCTGACCGTACCAAGTCATAGTGAGGGTGTGCAGCAATCAAACTCTTGTGTTCTGCTGGTAAGAATGTGAATTTGTACACCCATGTTAGAAAATGGTTTGATATTATTTTCAAAAGCTGATCATATGCATACCTGGTATAGTCATTATTATTTACCTAACAGAAATATGGGAATATATGCACCAAAATACATATTCAAAAGTGTTCATAGCATCACAGACGAAGAGTAGAAGAGTGGTTACTAGGGGGTGAGGGGTGAGAGTGGGCAGTTCTTATTTAGTGAGTATAGAGTTTCAGTTTGGGAAGATGAAAAACTCTGGAGATGAATCGTGGTGATGGTTGCACAACAACGTGAATGCACTTAATGCCCGTGGACTGTGTGCTTAAAAATGGTCAAAATGGTAAATGTCATGTTGCATAACTTTTACTACAATAAAAGCAAGCAATGTTCGTAACAACTTTTGTTTTGTTTTGTTTTCTGCCTCATTTCTTGTAGTTTGCAGCCTCAGACCTGAATGCTTATTGTTGTTTAGTCACTAAGTCCAGTTTTTTTGCAACTCCATGGACTGCAGGCCGCCAGGGTCCTCTGTCCATAGGATTTCCCAGAAAGGAATATTGAAGTGGGTTGCATTTCCTTCTCCATTAATAACTTTTAAAGTATTCGCCCAACTGGAAATGAGACAAATATCCACTAACACATGATAAAGTTATATAATGGACTACTATACAGCAACACATTGCCATAAGTGACAACATAAGTAAATCTTACAAACATAATGCTGAGTGAAAGAAGCCAGATAAAAATGGTATTTGATTCCATTTATATAGAGTTCAAAACCAAGCAAAATGAATCTACAGGTCTAGAGGTCAGAAAAGTATTTGTTTTGGGGGATGAGGCAGTGAGCAGTGAGGAGGGTTTGGTGGGTGGTAATGTCTGATTGAAAAGCAGAGACATTTCTTTGCCAACAAAGGTCCGTCTAGTCAAGGCTATGGTTTTTCCAGTGGTCATGTATGGATGTGAGAGTTGGACTGTGAAGAAAGCTGAGCGCCGAAGAATTGATTCTTTTGAACTGTGGTGTTGGAGCAGACTCTTGAGAGTTCCTTGGACTGCAAGGAGATCCAACCAGTCCATTCTAAAGGAGATCAGTCCTGGGTGTTCATTGGAAGGAATGATGCTAAAGCTGAAACTCCAGTACTTTGGCCACCTCATGCGAAGAGTTGACTCATTGGAAAAGACTCTGATGCTGGGAGGGATTGGGGGCAGGAGGAGAAGGGGACGACCGAGGATGAGATGGTTGGATGGCATCACCAACTCGATGGACATGAGTCTGAGTGAACTTCGGGAGTTGGTGATGGACAGGGAGGCCTGGCGTGCTGTGATTCATGGGGTCGCAAAGAGTCGGACACGACTGAGTGACTGAACTGAATTGAACTGAATTGAACTGAATGTCTGATTATCTTAATAAGGGTGATGATTACACAGCCATGTTCACTTTGAGAAAATTCACGAAGCTTATGATTCATGATTCATGCATTTTTCTGTACCTGTTATACTTCAATGAAAAGTTCACTTAGAAAAGAAAAGAGACTTCCCTGGTGGTCCAGTGGTTAAGATTCCATGCTTCCAGTGCAGGGGGCACAAGTTCAACCCCTGATGGGGAACTAAGATCCCACATGCCACACAGTGCAGCCCCAGAAAAGAAAAACCTAACCTCACTGCTTGGGGGAGAAGAGGGCATAACGACCCTTAAGCCATCAAGAGTCTATTTTGTGCTTGACACGTTCTGTGTTAGTCAGGGCTGTCCAGAGAAACAGAATCAATGGGAGACAAATTTTTATTATAAGAAATGGGCTCACACAACTGTGGAGGCTGACAAGTTCCAAGATCTGTAGTTGGCAAACTAGATACCCAAGAGAGCTGATGGCATTGGTCCAGTGTGCAGGCCAGCAGGCTCAAGACCCAGGAAAAGCCAATATGTCAGTTCGGGTCTGAAGGCAGGAAAAGACCAAAGTTTCAGCTGAAAGGTAGTCAGGTACAGGAATTTCCTTTTCTCAGTTTTATTGTTCTTTTCAGGCCTTCAACTGATTTGATGTGGCCGACCCACATTGGCAGAGCAATCTGCTTTAGTCAGATTACTGATTCAAATTTAATATCATCCAGAAACACCCTCACAGACTTGCCCAAAACAGTGTTCAACTGAATATCTGGGCCCCCCGTGGCTCAGTCAAGTTGACCTAAAATGAATCTTCTCTGCCTCAGTTTAGTTAGTCCTCCCAGCTGACCTGAAAGATAGGAATTTAGGCTTCAAGGTATCCTACATACTTCCTCAATTCCTACTGCCCCTTCCCTCATTTCTGTCACATGAATAAGCTTAGCCTGGGCTTTTGGAGGAGAAGAAATCACACATGGAGTACTGCTGAGTTGTTCAGCCATGGTCATCTGAGACCAACCAGCCCCCAGTTCATCCACCAGCTGACCTCAGATACGTGAGTGAGCCTAGCACAGGGGGGCTAAGGCAGGCTCAGATCAGTGGGACTGCCTAGCTTACCCACAGACTCATGAGCTAAAGAAACAATTGCTTTAAGCCATTAAGTTTTGAGATGGTTTTAAAATTTGTATTATTTTTGGCTGCACTGGGTCTTTGCTGCTGTGAGCAAGCATTCTCTACTTGTGGTGCATGAGCTTCTCATTGTGGTGGCTTCTCTTGTTGCAAATCACAGGCTCCAGGCACTCAGGTTTCAGTAGTTGTAGCATGGGGGATCTTTGCAGATCAGGGATCAAACCCATGTTCTCTGTATTGGCAGGTTGATTCTTAACCACTGGACCCCTAGGGAAGTCCTGGGGATGGTTTTTAATGCGAAAAATAGCTAAGGGATATATCCACAAGGCCCTGTATGAACCTTAGGGGGATAGCCTCTCCTCCCTCAAGTTCCTAAGTGCTGTGCAGACGTCTGTCATATCCTGACTTCATGTTACAGTGGCAGGGAAATACTTCTGTCTCTCCTCCTAGACTGTGAACCTCTTGAGGGCAGGGAAGCTGACTTGATGTTTTTGCCTGACTCTGGGGTCCTTAGCAGGCAGATAGGCAACCATGTTGGTGTGTGAATACATGGGTGGCATCAATCCACTCATTAACATGTGACACAGCCAATCATGACAGTCTCATCAGGCTCACAACCGTCACCATCCCATGTATGTGAGTTTCATTCATTCATTAGTGGGCAGGGATGGGACAGCTCCAAGTCCCTACAGCAGAGCTGCTCGGGGCTAAGTTAGAGAGATAAACTCATAGAGAATAAACTGTAGCAAAAGGAGATAAGTACCATGATGTGTAAAGAGCAGCAAGGAACTGCACTCTGGGGTGGTGGCTGAGAATGTGCTTTGGTGTTAGAAGAGGTGTAAGTTCAAGTCCCAACTCTGTCATTTACTTGGGCAAATTACTGAACTTCCTTGTACCTCATGGTGGCCAAAGGATGAGATTATTTATGTCAATTGTTTTGCATAATTCTTGGTGAATATTAAGTGCTTGTATTGGTCCTAAGGATTGTTGTTATGTTGGTAGAACAAAAAATGAAATAATAATAATAGAGGTCCACAATTTCAAAATCCTAGATGCTCTGAAAAACAATACTAACATTTTTTTTTCAGAAGTTTAGTGACAAAATCTTGCCTGGCCTGACATGAAACTATTTACAATCTTCATTTAGTGTGTGAATATTCATGCATTTCATGCAGAAACAGTATGGAGTTTTAACAGTGGTCTGCTCCATATTCTGCTCAAGCTTTTTAAAATAAAATATGTTATATGAAATTCAGCTATTTTATAAAATCTGAAAAATCCTAAATTTCCAGGCTCATCTAGCCCTAAGGCTTACTGTCCTCTGCGTTTCACACATAGTAAGTGATGCAGTTGATATGTCAAGTCTTCCTGATTGAGTGGAGCAGGAGAAGGGGAAGGGTCTGGGAAGTTCTGTGGGGAGGTAACATTTCAGCTGAGTCTCAAAACTGGGTACAGATCAACCTTGGGAACAAGGCAGGAAAAGGCTCGCAGGGATAGGGGGAGGGGAAACACCAGGATGGGAGTCTGGCAGAGATAAGATCACTCAAGTCCTCGTGTGTATATCCAAGGAGTTCCCAGCGTATTGTTTTAACAGTGGAGGGGCCAGGTCAGATTGCATTTTAGGAAGATCCAGGTGGGCAAAATATTCCTTCAAGTGTCTTACTGGAATTCAGAATCACTCTGAATCTACAGCCTCCCCCATCCACCAAGACCACGCATGGAAATGAAGCTGCTTTGGCATGGTTTGCCTGGCACCACTCAACTTTTAGAAAATGTATCTGTAAGAATCGATCATGCCATGGCAAGAAACCAACATGGAAGCAGGCAAGTGTGGCTCTGGGAGGCAATATTCTGCGGGCAGTCCCCACCCCTGACTCCCCTGCTGCCCCATGGCTTCTGCGGCGTTGTGGCTGACCTGGCCCGCGGGGCAGGCCTGGTCCCAGAAGGGCTCACAGCTCTGCTGCTCCTGGTCTCTGCTCCATGATGGCTGTCACACACGCTCGACAGCACCCATTTGCAGCCCAAACAGACACTGTTCACTTCTCAAGTTGGTTTCAAATTTTGCTCTTTTTGTTCCTGTTTTTCATTTAGATTTTTTGGCTGGTTAAAATTCGACAGGCAATTTCGACACTGAGATTGAGGGGAGAGAATATGGCCTGGAAAAGAGCAGATGATGTGTGTGTCTTGTGGTATTATTAGTTTTAGAGGGGCCCTGGAAGGGCCTTTACCTGAACTGAGTCTGTTTCAGCCGGGTCTCTTGATTTGTGGCACCCCACTCTTTTCATCTAGCATGACCCTCACCCCTGAATTTCCAGTCTTGCATATGCATGTGCGCCTAGTAGCTCAGTCGTGTCTGACTTTGTGTGATCCCACGGACTGTAGCCTGCCAGGCTCCTCTATCCACGAGGTTTTTCAGGCAAGAATACTGGAGTGGGTTGGCATTGCCTCCTCCAGGGAATTTTCCTGAACCTGGGATCCAACCCACATCTGCTGTGTCTCAGTCCCCTACCTTTAACTCATAACCCCCTTGAGACTTAAAGGTAGGGGGCTGAGACAAGGAGATACCCATGCTTGTGTATCTAATGTGGCCTTTCAATCCATCTTCTATACCTTTATTCACGTATACATAAATATATCAGATTGCTTTGAGTATGCTTTTAATTTTTGTGGAAGTGATATGTTATACATCTGTTCCTTACATTTTCCTGTTGACTTTATCTGTAAGTAGCTGGAAATCATTCCCGTTGACTGCTTTAGTATTTCATTTCATGGATTCCCCACATTTTATTTATCCATTTCCTAAACAGTGGACATACAGCTTGTCTCCAATTCTTGGCCATTTTCAGCACCACTGCCACGAGCATCTTTGTACATGGCTGGAACACAAGCTTCACCATCAGCCAAACCTGGATTGAGTTCTGCTTCCATCACCCCTTCGTTGTGTGACCCTAAGCCTCAGTCCCATCATCTGTTTAAAACAGGGGAGGAAGAATAATAATTCTCACACCAGACCACCATGTCCAATAAGAGCAGGCCCTTACCTGCCTTCTTTACTGCTGCATCCCCAGGCCTCTCAGAGCCTGGCATCAAGTAAGTGCTCAATAAATATGCCTCGAATAAAATTACACTTGACCTACTGCATATGAAGGCACCTTAGAAATGCTAAATACATCAACACAAATGTGAGTTATTGCTATTACTAGTTATGTAAATAGAATTAACAATCCATGTATAATTCCAATAAAAGGAAACATATATAAACAACACCACGTTTAATGGGTTTACATTCTGCAGGTGTCCCAAGTTCTTATGCTTCCTCTTCCTACCCAGCTTCCTTCACATCAGGAAACATTTTCTGAGGATTAATTGAATGGACCTGGTTTGGGATTGGGAAACCCTAGACTGGCCTGCCAGACTATCCAAAGGCCTCCCTTGGGCCACCTTGGCCTATAAAACCCTGGTAATGCCATGCACTCACCTCACTAAGGTGTTCTGAAGATTAATTATGGCTTGTAAAGGGCTTTGAAGATGAAACGTGCTTGTTATGGAAATAAATGGCTTCAGACGCAAAGCCTTCTTCAAGTCTTCCTTCGTGCCTTCTCTCTTGCTGTTCTTGCTTTTAAAGAGCCCCGTTGAGTTCAGAGGTGAGGGTGACCTCCCCACGGCTCCCGTGGGAAGCCAACTTTGAGTATAGACTTCTCTGAACAACATAGAGATGTGACCCCTCGCAGCTAGTTTCAAAATTTCAGCTCCTGCTCCATTTCATAAGTAGTCGAACTAAGCTGGTTCAAAATACATTAAACAGATTCAGCAATGGAGTGGTGAAAAAAGCGTTTCTGATACTGAGCTTTTTGCTGCCAAATTTAATTATTCAAATTGGTTTTAAAAATGAGTTTCTTCTCCCCATGTCTTCCCAGATTTAAAGAAATTTAAAGTGGAAGAAATGGGAGCCAAATGTCTTCCAGTTGGGAAGTAGAGAAAGCATTGCTGTTAGTGTTAGACGGACCTGAGTTCAGATCCCAGCTTGCTATGGGCAACTTTTGTAACCGCTTAGTCTTTTTTGTGTGTATGGCTCTGCTGGGTCTTCATCACAGCACGTCTTTAGTTGCGGCATGTGGGCCTGGTTGCCCTGAGGCGTGTGGGATCTTAGTTCCTTAATCAGGGATTGAATTCACATCCCCTGCATTGGAAGGCGAATTCTTAACCACTGGACCACCAGAGAAGTCCCAAGTTTCTTAACCTCTCTAAACTTCAGTTTCCTAATCTATTAAATGGAGATAGTAATAACCTGTATTAGGATTATTGTCAGCATTGAGTGGACACAGGAAATGCACATAAAGTCCACTCAGTAGATGTGAGAAAGGTGGTATAATCCCCACCTGATGAATACAGGATCCAAGTTCAGAGGGGGGCATGGGCCTCTCCATGATCTTGCAGGGGGAGAGTAGAGTGCTGGGATTCAAACCTGGGTCTGCCTGACCCCAAAGCCCTGGTCATCCACCTGTGGCCTCAGCCCTGGATGTAAATTTGTTTGCTGAAACCAGAGCTGGCAGTGTCTGCCAAAGCACGCAGAGAAAGCAAGGGAGCCCAGTGGAGCCACCGGAGCCTGGAGGGTGGCTGCTCCGTGCCACTGAGTTGTTTAGCCCCAGGTTTCTGCATTATAATGGCATTCCATATGTTCACTCCTCATTTCTCACTATCCTGTTAACACTTGCTTGCCCAAGTGGGAGTGCCGGCTAGAAGAATGTTTTCTCACATGCCACGGAGGCTATAATGTGCTCATGGCTTTGATGGCTCCTGATGCTGAGGGTCCCGGGATGTCAAGCCTGCCAGTCAGTCTAGTCCCAGGGGCCAGTCAGTCTAGTCCTAGGGGCCTCCACTTAGATCAGATCAAGGTCAACTTGGCCAGATCCCGCATGGAAGCTCACATTCATTCGTGTCCATCCATTACTCTTCCTTCTTTCTTTCAACAGACATTTATAGAGCGCCTGTATGAGTGTGCTTTGTCGTTTAATTGTGTCCGACTCTTCGCGACCCCATGGACTGTAGCCCGCCAGCCTTCTCTGTCCATGGAATTTCCCAGGCAAGAATACTGGAGCGGTTGCCATTTCCTTCTCCAGGGGATCTTCCCGACCCAGGGATCGTCTTGCGTCTCCTGCGCTGGCAGGCAGATTCTTTACCACTGTGACGCTTGGGAGCTCCAATGACGTTCCCAAACACTGCTCAGTCACCCTATTCAGTGTTTTCCACCTGTTTCTTAGGTGCACTGTTTAGGCATTATCTCTTTTCAACCTTACAACTGTGCTTTGAAGTGAATGTTAATATCATCACCATTTTGCAGTTGAAGAAAAAAAAACTTAAGGGCACAAGTGAGTGTCAAAATAAGGAATGGACTCCTGTCTGACTTTACTATGTGTGCTGTTAACCATGACGACATACTGCCTCCTTGAGGGCAAGCCCAGCGTCTCATTCATTTCTTATCTCTAGGCTGTCAGTGCCGTATAGAGTAGAAGCTCAATAAATGCTTGCTGTTGAATATATAAGTGAAGTGCTGGGTGACCACCAACTCTTGTATGGTGCTCTACAGAGTTTGCAAACTGCTTTTCACAGGGACGGAAGGTTTCATGAACCCACTTTATGGATGCAGTTCGCAGGGTAAGTAACTCATTCAGGGCCATGGAACGGTAAGAGGCTGGAGCTTGGATAAGATTCTAAAATGAACTCACATAAAAAAATAAATAAAAATAAAATGAACTCACAGTAAAGGCACAGCATGCGGCGGAGTTGCAGAGTGGGGAAGTATCTGTCTGGTTGAAAAATACAGAAATTACAAAGCACTAGAGCTTAGGCTGAAATCATAGGCCCAGCACATGTTTTCCGAAAACATTTGCATTACTGACACTGACTGGTGTGAGGTTTCAGATATTAAAACTATGAAAGAGCAAAGCAAGATGTGAGAGGCAGAGATGGAAAGAGAACAAAGTAAAGTTCAACCTTGTCACCACCTCTGAGAAACCTCCCAGGGATCTGAGTTTTGGACCCAAACTCATCTTGAATGGTACAGCTTGTGGCTGGTAATCATGCTATAACTAGGCAGATTTGGAAATTTGAAGCCATGTTCAAGTCCGGACTCAGCTACTTTCTAGCTATGTGATCTTGGACAAGCATCCTGACCTCCATGTCCACATCTGTAAAATGAAGATAAACTATGGTTTGCTGGGATACTGAATGTGCTTTGTAAATGAACATGGCATATATATATGTGTGTGTATAAATATATACTTTTTTATTATAACAGTTATTTAATATAACTACTATATAGGTTAAACTACATTTTGCTACAAGAATAAGCAAACCTAAAACTTCAGCAGCTTAACACCTAAATGAGTATTTCTCACTCTTGCTCCGTGTCCATCATGGGTCAAAATGAGGATGCCGTTCATCTGGTCACAAAGGGACTCACGCTGATGAGCAGCCATCTCTTGTTTATGATCATTGTCTCTAAGGGTAAAAGGAGATTTGGAGGTTCTCCCACAGACAATCAGGTGTCCTGGCCTGGAAATGATACATGTCACTTTTTTACTCAAAACTTGTTGTCAAGAACATGTCACCCCCAGTCACCGGGGCGAAGAGGTGCCACTCTGTTGTGTGCCTATAAGGGGAGAGACTCAAATACTTGTTAAGCGGTATCTACCATTCACTGATCACTCATCCTGTGCCAGGCATCGTGCTGAGGGTTTTTCGGATGCATCTCTTAATTCCCTCAATGATCCTCCAAAGCAGGGACGTATATCATCAGTTAATACTTGAGCAACCTGGCACTCAGAGACGTGAAGCAGCTTGTTCGAAGCTTCACAATAAGTAACTGGCAGCATCAGAGTTGACAGCCAGGTAAGAATCCCTGCTCGATCCCCTGAGTGAGAGGCGGTTGTCCAGCCAGGAGGTCAGACTTGTTGCTGGAGCAAGAACTAGTATTAACTGAGCTTCTGCTATGTATTAGTCCCTTCACTGTCATCTCAGATGCCTGAGAATTCATTTATTTCCATGTTAATGACAAAGGACCTGAGGCTCAGAGAGGTTAAACAACTTGCCCCGGGTTCACAGCAGAGGTAGCTCTTGAACCCAGTACTTTCTGTGTCTAAAATCTGTGCTTGTTTTATACCCATCTGCCTCACTCCTTATTACTTAGCATAAGTAGTGATACTTATTTATTATAGTAGTAATCACTCTATGGAACAGAGTGGGTAACAGCGTGGATGGCAGAGCTAGACTGAACTTGGGTTCTACCACTTCATAGCTGTGTGACTTTGGGTAAGACTGTCACGTCTCTTGGTCTCAGTTTCCAAGTCTGTAAATGGGGCTGCTAATTGCACCTACTTCACAGAGCTGCAAGGAATCAATGAGATTGTCGTCATGATGTTGATAACTAACTTTTTTCAAGAATCTCCTGGATCTGGATACTGTGCCCAGTGCTTTATAGGCATTCCTTTTTAACTTTTTATTTGAGAATAATTTTAGATTTACAGAAAAGTTGTAAAGATAATGTAAAGTGCTCCTGTATCCTTTCCACCCAGCTTTCTCCTAATGTTAACATCTTACATGACCAACGTACACTTATCAGAGGTAAGAAACTAATATCGATATGACACTATTGGGCTTTCCAGGTGGTGCTGGTGGTAAAAAAAAAACCTGCCTGCCCATGCAGGAGACATAAGAGGCATGGGTTTGATCCCTGGGTTGGGAAGATCCCCTGGAGGAGGGTATGGCAACCCACTCCAGTATTCTTGCCTGGAAAATCCCATGGACAGAGGAGCCTAGAGAGCTACAGTCAATGGGGTCAAAAAGAGTTGGTCACTACTGAAGCAACTTAGCACATGACACTATTAACTAAACTAGACTTTATTCAGATTTCATCAGTTGTCGCTTTTCTGTCTCATGATTCAATCTGGCACACAACATTGCATTTAGTCATGTCGCCTCCATCTCTGCTGATCTTTACACTCATTCTTTCATCCTCATTTTCTGTTGAGGAAACTGAGGCTCAGGTGATAAAGTCACTGGCCAAGGGCACAGAGCCCCTAGGTGGTGGGATTAGAGTTCAACCCCAGGCCTGTCTGATTCAAAGCCCAAGTCTTCACCATTCATAAAGAAATTATCAGAAAAAAATCCAATGTTCTGAGTCAGATCAGCACACAGAGAATACAAAGCTTAGAGAGAGAGAGAGAAAAAAAAAAAAAAGACTAAATCAGAGGGAACTGGCTTTACAGCTTTAGAATACTAACTCAGTGTGATCTCCTCAAACCATGGCCAAAGTCCGGGCAATCTGTTCAGTGAGGAAGAGCCTCAGGCTGGTGAGTGTGCACCTTGGGAGTGATGTGAAGGAATCAAGCTAAGCTCTGGCTAAGCCACTAGCAGAGGGGGTTCCCCAAAGGGCCAACCTGCCCACTCCCTGGCAGCAAATCTCACTGCAGAGCATCCTGAGAGAGGCAGGAAGTCAGCAGGATGGGGGCCAAAAAAGGACCACAGAATTCGTTTAACAGGTAGTTACCTGGCAACTCTCACTGCCCAGAGCACGGGAAGGAGTAACTGCAACCAAACCAGTCACCACAAATTTGGCCTTATTAATACCTTCCATAAATTGTGTTTGCTTGCCTGGTATTTTATGTGTTTAAGTTGCAGCGAGGAAGAAATGAGAAGGGAGTCTTGGTCTTTTGTTTCTTTAGGGGAAAAGAAGGGATCCAGATGGAACAGTCAGTAAAACCAAGGGAGGGCCCCCTAATTGTCCCTAGGCCCTCAAGTCCTGAGTGTCAGGCCCAGCTTTGGCTGCTCCAGCGCAGGGTTGGGCAAAGAGGAGGTGCCAGTGACGACATGTTGAGCCTACGAGCAAGTGAATTAACTAATTTGCATGTATTCCAGTACCTGGTTAAAAAAAAAAAAAAATGGTGGCTTCTAGTAGGGACTTGTGGAGAAAGAAAATGAAAACCATCAAGCCATTTGATTTAGGTCTGTGCCAATATACAGGATTCTGATTGGCACTTGAAATCCTTTCAATATTTGTTGATCCAAAGGATGGGCCATGATTAGGGTCTCCAGGGATAGTGTCAATTGCAATCCATTAGCACAGAGATGCAGTGGGCCAGAGTGGCTGTGATTACAGAATCTGGGGCCAGGGTTCTTAGGTTTGAGTCCCATCTGCCACCTGCTGATTATCTGACCTTGGGCAGGTTACAACCTCATCTGTAATGGCTGATGAATATGTTGATAATATCATCTACCTCAGAGAGCTGGTATGAGGATTAAATGAATCAAAATACACATACACACACACCCAGGGTGTGTGTGTTTTAACCTGTTCATTTGAAACTTTGCTCAATTTTATAACTGTGACTGATGCATTGTCAGTACTTCATAGGGTTAGCTATGACAAAAAACCTTCCCTGCCTCCTCTCTCCCCAGCCCGTTTCTGATTTAAACGCCCCTCTAAACCTGAGTTAGATGCACCCTGTGTGTAATCTATAACAGCATCTATTTAAGTTAGTTAATATTAATGATTGTGCAATGAATGTTTTTAACGCTCAATAAAACTGAAAATCTTAGAGTGCATCACACAGAGCAGGGAGAAGCCCTGTTTTGTGCTTCCCTTGTGACACATATGCATGTGTGTGTTCAGGGTGGTGATGTAAAATGAATTTCTTCCCTTAGGTCACAGTAAAAAGTTTGAAAGCCATTGCCTCAGGAGGAAAATGCTTAACGGTCTTTCTCAGCAAAGAAGGCTGGCTGGCCCACAGATGAGCTTCGCTGGTTCACTTCCTCCTTCTGGCCTCTGTGTTCAAACGACCTCCAGGAAGACATCTCTCCGCTTCATCCCTTTGTGCTTTCCCAGGGCTGTGTATGCAGGTCTATGGTTTAGGCTGTACATGCAGGTCTATGGTTTAGGCTGTGCATGCAGGTCTACGGTTTATACGGAGAACCACTGAGCAAAGCTCAGACCTGCCCAGCACTGGGTCTTTCACACATCTTTTAGCTCATGTAATCTGCCCCACTGGGCATGACAGTGGCTCTCAAAGTGTGGTCCCTCTCTGGCAGTTTGTTAGAAATTCAAATTCTCAGGCCCCTCCTTCCCAGACAGAGGCTTAGCAACCCATGTTTAACAAAGACCTCCAGGTGAGTTCAGTGTAATCTAAAGTAGGCAAGTCATTGCCCAGTGAGGGAACTGTTTCACCTTTAGGGAAACTGAGGCTCAGAAAGAGGCAGTGATGCCCCCTGGATCACCCAGGGGGGAAACAATCAAATCAAACCAAGACTCCAACAGAGTCACCATAAGCTAGGACAACTGTTTTTGTGTCCATCCAGGGACCAACACGGGTGCATTTCTATTTTCCAGCCTTTATGTGCAAATGATCCTGATCTCCCAATAAAATTACACACATCCCTTAAAAATCAGCCTAGATGGATGCTCTCATTGGGTTCAAATGGGCATAACCACCCCAGGCTGGAAGAGGAGATACACGCGGGCCCGGGGAGGACCCACTTCTTGACCAGCAAACCCTGAGAGTCTCTCATGCAAGTTGTAGCCTGGAGCTGAGTCAGTCGTGCTCAACTTTGACTCCACTCTGGAAAGGTATCAGTTCCAAGAGGCTGTGTGTGTCAGGGGTGGAGTAGGGGTAGGAGCCAGGAAATGGTTAACATGTATGGTTAAAGTAAAAAAAAAAAATTCTCTACTGGTTGTGAGATTTTCCAATAATGAGAAGTCAACACAATTAGACAAGGCACTAAATTTGTGTGCGGAATGCCAGCTGTCACTCTTCTTGACTAGCTCAGATCAAAGGAACGTATTTTATCTCCTAAGTTATTAGACATGATAAGGCTATTAAGTGGAGATATTGTCACAAGAAATATAAGAACATAAGAAATATGTTGCTTGCTTTGAAAATAAACATCTCACCTTTGCTTCTTTTACTCTGTGAAAAGCTGAGAGAAATCAAACTATTAACTTGGGCCTTTCCAACACGCTCGCATCCTGTCATCTTTTCCCCCAATCAGATCCCAGATTTTAGCTGCAGTCCTTCTCTGTCTCATTCCAGAATGTCTGTCTATGTTGGAACTACAGGGCTAAGAAGCCGGGAAGAGACGCCTGTAGCTGTAGTCCATCCCTGCTTCCAACAGTCATAACAAAACTCACCACTGTTCCAAAGCTCTGTTTGCTTTGAAAGGCGCTCACCCTCAGATGTCTTTCCAAGTGCTTATCCTTAGCCTTTCTTCATCTCCAACTTGGATCTGGAAGAGCTCACCCCTTATTGCTATAAGAAACAAGGCTGCTTGTCTGGACTGACAAGGGGGCTTGAGTTGATGATGTTCTTTGCTTACATTCACTGATTGTGTAGGAGCTGAGAGGCTCCCCTGGGGGGGAAAGGCTTTTCTGTCATCACTCTGGGTCTGGGATGGAGATGGGGGACATGTTCAAGAGGGGACATATAAAAGGAGTTCAATAAAGAGATCTGCATGGGTGGGCAGGGCTATGGGATGGTGAAGCATCCCCAGATTAGCAAAAATAGGGGAGTCATTACTGTCCTTGGTGTGAGAAGCCGGGCGAGGGTGAGCTTCCTGAATTTGATGTGTGTTGCAGCTGCAGACAGGTGTCACCGGTGTGGAGTTGTGGCCAAGGAGAGAAGCAGCAGCCTCTACAAACTGCAGTGTAGTGGGAAGTAGGGCCCTATGGCCCTCCCCTCCTCCCTCCAGTCTTCTGCTGGTGTTTCCCACTGGCGGAACCCAACCGGGAGCCAGAGGGAAGGTGAACCTGGCTGATGCAGTCATGTCACTTGGAGTCTTGGGGCACAGAGCAGAGTGGTGGAGAGCAGAGAGAGTGGATCTGGGGAGCACACGAGGAGTATCCAGCACACACCGAGCCCCGCCCCCCACAGAGGTTCGGATTTACCCAGACAAGACAGAGTCAGGGTGGTGGAGACCCTGGTACATTGGGGGCCCTGAGAGTACTTCCCATCAAGCTGTTGAGTATAACGAGAGAGGCTTTAAAAGGAAGGTGAGCACAGGTGCCAATGAAAGTCGTCCTGTTGTGTGCCCCAGGAAGCAAAGGACCATGTCCTTGAATTGAAAGAATTGAAATACCTCTCTGAATTCTGTGACACTCAGGGCTCAAATAGCCTTGCTGTGGGGACCCACCCTCACTAACTGAGCACACAGGGAGAGTGTTCTCACTTCACAGGGTGATGATGGTCCCTAGGTGGTGGCTTGAGCTGCAGGCCCAGAGGAGTGGAAGTGCCCTCTGTACAAGGGCAGGGCTCTGCCTGGTCCTGGTGAGACAGTGTGCGATGTCTGGGTCTGGGAAGTGGACACTTGTTAAGATCGCCTGAGAACCTCAGACCTGCTTGGAACTGTGAAAGTCTGGTCTTCTAGAATCCAGAAAGAGAAGACTTTGTATTGATGCACTTGTTCTCACGGGCCTGTGAAGCTTGGGACCTTTCCCCATCCTTGTGTCTGAAATTCAAGGTAGGGATTCTGGCCCACTTTTAGAAATGAGGATTTGGTTCAGAGAAGGCAGCCTGGGCAGGCCATGGGCTGCCCCCTTCCAGATACTCCCTTGTTCCCTCTGCTTCCCTCACACCAGCTTCCTTGCTGGACTACAACTTGCCAAGCTCAACTTTGCTCCAGCACCTTTACACCTCCCCTTCTCTCTGCTTGGAACATCCTTTCCCCACCCCCACCCCCTCCACCCAGATATCTACATCATTCACTCCTTCACTTCATTTGGCTCTTGTTAAATGTCACCTCTTCAGAGAGTCTTCCAGACCTAAAAAACCCCACTTCCCACAGTTTTTCCTACCTCCATCCCCTGCTTTAGATTTAACACAACCTGTGATCATTCTTTTTGTTTTGTTTACTCATTTGTTGACTGCCTACCCCAGGCTCCATGGAGATAGGAATTTTGTCTCATTCCCAGAATAAGTGTCTAATTCCCTAAAAATCACATAAGGATTGTTTTTCAGGTGAAATTCACATAAGATAAAATTAACCATTCAAAAATGGACCATTCAGTGGCATTTGGTTCACAGTGTTGTGTAATCATCACCTTCATCTAATTCCAAAATATTTTCATCATCCCAAAACTCTTCCCTGTACCCATTATGCAGTTGCTCCTCATTTCCACCTCTCTTCAGTCCCTGGGAATCAACAATCTACTTTTTGTCTCTATGGATTTGCCTGTTCTGGACATTTCATATCAGTGGAATCACACGATACATGACCTTTTGTGCCTGGCTTCTTTCATTTCACATAATGCTTTTAAGGATCATCCATGTTGCAATGTGTATCACTAATTCATTCATTTTTGTGGCTGAATAATATTCCATTGTATGAATATACCACATTTTGTTCTTCCCTTTGTTGGTTGATGGACATTTGGGTTGTTTATACCTTTTGTCTATTATTAGTAATGCTGATAAGAACATTCAAGTACAAGTATTTGCTTGAATACCTGTTTTCAGTTATTTTGGTTGTATACCTAGGATTAGAATTGCTATTTCATATGGTAATTCTGTGTTCACATAGAAGGGTTTTAAACAAATATTTGTAGGAAGAAGCAGCAAGTGAGTGAATCAAAGAAAGAATGAATAAAATATCCAGGCCTTTCCAACTCCCAGGCTCCCTCTATCCTGTCACGTTACCTCCCTAGGGAATGAAGGGGACTTAGTGGCCCTGGGTAATCTGAAGTCTAATCTACCATAAGACAGTGCCATGTTCTGCCTGGAACATAAGAAACACTCAATTTAAAAAATAAACCATGTGTAAGTAATGCTGTAGTGACCTTTTTATGCATTTATTCTGTCTCCATCATTGATTATTGATGTCAGATTTTGAGAAAGGAAATGATTATATCAAATAGGATTTTTTTTTCGGTCACACTATGTGGCTTGTGGTTTCTTAGCTCTCCAGCCAGGTATTGAGCCTGAGCTTACCAGTAGTGGAAACAGAATCCTAATCACTGGATCACCTTGGAATTCCTCAAAAACCATGGACTTTTAAAAGTCTTTTGTCAAATACACCAAATTGCTTTCTGAAAAGGCTCAGATTTTTTCATTACCAGTCTGGAAAGTCTTTGACCTCATTTAGGTTGTTCTAACTGGTAGCTGATTGCTTCCTGTTGGAGGAGACTTTCTTCTGGAACAGTCTCTACCATTATCTCTAGCTTGGTAAATGCTAGCTGGGGTGATTATTAGGTTACTTTGTTTTTATCCCATCTCTGGGTGTCTGTTTCCCCACCTGCAGGATTCACACCAGCCAGTGCATGCTGCTTGGTACTGAAGGTCTTGCTCTTGAGCAATGGCCCCCACTTGAGCCCAGGATGTACCCCGGCCAGTTGAAACCTCTGTACTTAAAGGACTCAGGAATGCAGCCTGCTAGAAATGAAGCTAAATTAGTTCTTCCAAGGAAAATGCCCTGTTGGAAAATGACTTCCCATGTTTGTGCAGCCATGGGCTTGCCTCTCTAGAGGGACGTGTCAGAATGTGTTGTGCTTGGCGGTAAATGAAAGCTGAGTGGTTTATTACTGCTATTAGTGATTATTTGTATGAGGCCGTAGGTGTACACAGCACCTTACAATGCCCAGGGAAAACTGGAACAGAGGTCAACTCTTCCACCCTCAAGGGACATCCTGCCTTGGCTGACGGTGAGTATGGGCGCCCATTGGGACTGGATGGACTCGGGCAAACCAAGACTGTTTGAATGACTGAGAAGAGAGAGTTGGGAGAAGGGAGCTAAGGAGGATTTCTCAAGTGCATCTGTGTTCCCAGTAGTTAACAGACACAATATCATTTAATCCGCTAAATCATTCTAGGATTTAGGGAGTTTTATCTCCATTTTCAAGTGAGAAGATTGAAGTCTAGGCTGGATGCTCTTCCGCTCAACTGTGTCTGGTGTGATGGTGCCACTGTGGATACATTTCCTGGGTGAGGAATGCAGGAGACAGGATAATGCCCTAGAATCCTGCTGGCTTGGAAGTTGAGTACAGGCACTTTGGACTCAAACAGACCAGGGTTCAAGATCTTCTCCAACCCAGGAACCTGGGACAAGTTACTTCTTTTTCTGAGCTTCAGTTTTCTTCTCTGTAAAATGAGGGTTAAAAACCAGTTCTACCTGGTGGTTCATGTGAAGGTTAAATGAAACCATGTACACATGGTGTGTGGTGCATAGAAGAGATCAACAATTGATCCACCACCAGAAAGAGTTGAAGAGGGATAAGGGATGGGGAAGTATGATGGGTGCTATTATCCACAAGTCATTAGCTTGATGCCTCAGTTTCCACGTCTGTTAAATGGGAATGATCAAGAGTCTTCCTCATAGGGTGAGTAGGAGAATTAAATGTGTTAATACAAGTAACACACTTAGTTAGTGCCTCGTATGGGGGCAATCTCTCAACACGTCTCTGCTATTATTATCTCACTCCTTTTGACTTTGGGTTGGATCAGGAAGCCCTACAGAATAAATGATTTTTTAGAAGATGGTGGGGAAAGTAAAAGCCACAGTGAGGAATGTTTGATCCCCTAGCAAGGAGGGAAGGATGTTCTGGCTCTTTGGTCCAGTGTTTTCTGTCCTACTTCTGGGCATGGGGGTCTCGTTGGATAATTGATATCACCTATTCTTGAGGTAACAGCTGTATTAAGAACCAGGTCTGTCAGGGTGAGGAGCGGGCATGAGCAAGTTGTGAGTTAACATCATGGAAGAGCAGAAGAACCCTGAATTGGGGATTTCCCTAACTGTGAGCTTGATGACTTAATCTCATTGAGATGCTGTGAAGTTCAACTCTGATGATATATAGAGAGTCACTGCAGATACATATTAAATAGTATTGTTTATTGATTTATTATTAACATTCACATGGGGGCACATATTAAGGCTTTGCATATGCTGTTTCCTGTATGAAATTCCTAACTGCACCCTTTGCTATGTTCTTTTTCCATTAACAAATATGTGTGTATTTGTACTACCTGCCAGACCATGGTCTTGGCTGGGGCTTTGCCTTCCTTAGCTCGTCTCAAATAGTCAGGCAGGTACCATCTACTTCCCAGGTTCCATACAAGCTTTCCCTCAGACAGAGGAGGAACCCAAAGACTTTCTTTGGTGTCTTGATGAAATCTGAAACCAAACACATAGGCCCATTGCCCCTTGCCACTCTTCAGTTAGATAAATTCTCTTAATTGGGGTTAGCTTCAATCTCACTTTTTCGAGAAGATGCCCCTGATGGCCCCTGCCAGAGATCAAGTTTTCCTGTTACATGTTTCCATGACATCCTGGACTTCTTTTATCCAACTCATCATGATTTGCAATTATCTGATATACAATTTAATATCACTCCCTCCACTAGACTACCAACTGCAAAAAGGCAGGGGCCATGTTTTTCTCACCTCCATACCCCTCAGCAACAATTGTATGGCAATCGGTAAACCATCAATGGAAACTTACTGAATGAGGAGATGGACAGAAAACAAAGCGTTCTGAGGGCCATCATTTAAAATAAATGAACACACGTTAAAAACCTTGTCTTTCTTCCTGCTTGAGCAACAGAGATGAGAGAGGAGTGCTTTGGCAAACCAGGTTGAGCTCAGCCTTGTGGGGCAAAACCAAGAAGAGAGATAATTATTTTTTATTTTTCTCATCTGCTTCTTATTGCCAGAGGTGCTGAAGACAGTTGAATGTAGGCTCTGCTGGGTCCATGAGGGAAGCCCTTCAGGGTCTCCCTGCTGGAGGCTGGGCCTCCCTCCTGCCAGGCCTGTACCTCTGTCTGGAGTTTCATCTACTCTTTCATGTTTGGCTCCTTTCCCCACCCACCTACTTCCTGCTTGAAAATCTTCTGTCTACCTTTGCTTTCTGGAAAGCGCCTCATCTCTCCCAGGAGGGCCCAGGGCCCTGTCGCCACTCAGGGTCTGGAGACTTTGGGTGGGACTAGACAGCAGGCCCTAGCCAGGTGCCCTGCCCCCCACCTCACACCCCTGCATGGTCTGGATTTCTTTCCTCAGAAGCTGCGTTGGCTGGGCTGGGTGGAATCCGGCAACAGTTCCCACCAAACCCCCAAGCTGACTGCAGACATTTGTGCTGTCAACAGAATTGCAGAAAATGCAATTCGTGTTGTTAATGAGCAGCTTGTTTGGGTAAACAAACCAGGTGAGGTGAAAAAAGTGATGCTCTCCAGTAGGAAACACAAGTGAACATTAGCCAGATGGAGAGCCACGCGCTTCCACACACTCCCTTTTCGGCAAGTCTCTTGGTGGCTGGAGAGGACTCTGCTTGCGCTGTATGGGAGCCCGGACTCTGCTGGGACGCCTCCTGCCTGGCCCAGGTTTCCCCCCAGGGGGGGAGAAGCAAGGCCCCCATGCACCCGGCACGACCCTGAGTCTGGCGCCAGGCCTCCTGTCCTGCTAGGTCTTTACCTGCCTTGTCATTAGTTCTCATAGCACCGCTCCAGGAGGTGTTAGGAAACTCACTGTACAGCTGGGGAAGTTGAGCTTTTGAGACAAGGAAGAGGAGATGGTGATCTGAACTCAGGTCAGTCTGACTCTTCAAGTCTGTGGTCTCCCTGCCCTTGCACACGGTTCTCTTTGCCCTCATTCCTGCCTCCCTGACCCCTCTCAGTCTGATGGAGGTGTCTGTGGCTGCTACTAACTCCCTCTCCTCTCAGACTGTGAGGCAGAGGAAAATGTTAACTTCCCACAGTGGGGATTTCCTACCTGACTGGTCAGATGGCGTGGCTTTTTGAAAGTCATGCAGGTGGATCTTTGACCAGCTTCTCCATAACAACAGTGTGCATCTATGTGTGTGTGCGTGTGTGTGTGTGTGCACGCACACACACATGAGTGTGTACATTTGCCCATCCATTCCAGAGGAACTGGTTTGTCCCTGGAAAAAAATCAATAATTTAGGAACATTCACATCCTCTCATCATAAACTGTGTCCTGCATCCAGGTCATTCAAGGAAACACACACATGGATATGGGTATATTTTACAAACATGAATGATTTGGTTAATTGCAATGGCTAAATCTGTCCCCTACACAGACAGGGCCAGGAAGAGGGAGACTCAGATTGCTGGCTCAAGTCTACATATGTTTCTGACTCTCTCTCTCTCCAAAGCTCAAGAAGAAAAAAAAAATCCACATTACATTCGTATGTTATAATGCCATGAGTTATTTCCCCCTTAGCATTCAAGGGTAAAGAGTCCATTAAGCTGTCATCAGCCGCATTACCAGCAGGAGATTTCGGGGCAGACAGTTTGGCTTTAGCTGCCCGGAGCACACACGCTCTGCCCCAGGATGAACACACTGTGGTGTCCGTGTGTGCGCTGCCCTGGAAGCAGAAATCAATTACTCCCACTGCTATTAGAGAGATGATCTGGTTGGGGAGGCTCGCTGTGAATGCAGCCACTGTTCATTACTGAGCTCTTTGTATATATTATATCTCTTTTACTACAGGAAGACTGAGGCTTGGGGAGAGAGAGAAACTGTGTAACAGAACCAGAGCCTGGGACATGCTGGGGATTTGAACCATCATCCCCTTGGCTCCAGACCCTGGGCATTTCATCACTAGGTGATCCTGTTTCTCCTGCAGGTGTTAGTTGTTGATTCTGCCCAGGGTGCCTGTGTCATAGAAGCTCCCAGATTTTGAGCGACTGCAATTTGATTTTCACCACAACTCTTTAACTCCAGTGCTTCTAGAAGCCCCATTTAACAGCTGAGGATACTGACTCTTGGCAAGTGGAAGGGACTTACCAAAAGTCATTCAGCTCCAGTGTGGCAGGAGTGTGTGAATGGCAGGTTTGTTTTCCACTCTGCCTCCTTGCCATCCAGCTAGGGACACCAGCTTGGAAGCACAGGGGCTTTCACAGGGAGCTGACTTTTCTGGATTCAGATGAGTTTTCGCAGAGCAGCTCAGCTCCTTCCTTCATGTAGGTGGAAGCCTTCCCTTTGAATGAACCAATTATGTTCAGAAAGCAAAAAATAATGTATGCATATTAGCTAATGAGGATGCTGCTCAGGATATTTTTAGCTGAGCTGAGAGAGACAGAGAAGAGAATGAAAACTGGTAGAAGTTGTTTTGGAAGAAGAGGCAGCTTGGGGATGAGACAGCCCTTTAGCACAGTGCTCAGCTCTTAAACTGCTTTTGGCTGGGTAACTGTGGCAAATCACCTGTCCTCTCTGAAAGTGTGTCTGAGCACCCGCCTTTCAGGGGTGACGCAAAGACTGAAGATAATGGGAGTAAAGCATGTGGTCAGTGGTCACCAATTGTACCTATGATAATTCTTCATTTATCAAATACTTAACTATTGCTGAGTCCTCAGTGTCTATAGATATAATAACTTTATTCTCATTGTCTCTCCATGAAGCATGTGCTAATAATATCTCCATTTTCCAGATGAGAAAACCAAGTTAAGGTTAAGCAATGTGCTCTAGGACGGCCAGGATTCAACCCTAAGCAGCCTGTGCGCTAACCACCACACAATATTGCTTCTGTTGTTCCTAAAGAGATTTGACTTTCACTACTGGAAGCAGAGGTCACAGAAGGTTCGATCATTATTTTCAGGAGGTAGAGTCCCCTTTGAGGACCTCAGTAAGTTACCCATAAATTAAAAATACTCTGTCATTGAATTGGATCAGAGGATCTTCTCCCCAGTGTCATGGCTACTCTGACTGACCAGCAAAAACTCTGCCCAGGCCAAGAGGTCAGAGAACTGCGGTATTAATCTCCACTCAGATGCTAAGGCAAGTATGTCACTGTCACTCACTTTGCGCGCCTTAATTTGTGAAGTGGGAGATATACTAGGATTGAAACTTAAGAATTTTATCAATTATACTTTCTGCTCACAAGCAAAATACTAGTTATGTGAGGCTTAGGAAAAGTGGTAGTTGAAATAAGTAGGGAAAATATTGATAACTTACAATATATATATTAATAATACATAAAATGCATGAGGGGAAAATTATAAAGTAAAGGAAAACTGGCAAGAGCATCCAAGAGTACAATGGGGCAAAGTCCAACAAACTTTTCAGCTCACTTCCGAAAGGGTGGAGGTACATGGTGACCATCTTCAATGTGGAGGAGGAGAAGAGGACCTCTGGAGTTTAGGTCTGAGTCTTGCTCAAAATATTCATGTTGGGTGGAAGTGGGAGCAGCTCTAGGGCAGGGGGTCCTAGAAGCCCCAACGAGCAGAATGAACACAAAAGGTGGTTTGGAGAAGAGCCAAGGTCAGGGCTGGGCAGACAGAGCCTGTATAAAATTTAAAATAGAGGTAAAAATAGAGGTGTAGAGAGGAGGAACGTGGAAGAACAAATTGCAAAGTAATGAGCTGGAAAGCCCAGAGATCTGGGCAGCAGGGGCAAGGCAAGAGGGTCAGAAGCAAGTTCGGAAACACAGAGATCCTTTGACAGGGTGTCCACTCAGTATTGTATTCAATCCACAGACCCTCTAATCTATAGCAGTATCCCCGACAACAAGCATTAGCCACCAAGCACAGTAAGACCATGTTACACCAAGGGGCTGCAGAGAGGGATGGGCCTCAGCGGGGAGTACAAAATTCTAAGCACAGGACCTGGCACATAGGAGGGATTCAGTACATGAGCGAATGGATTGCTGATGACACCTGCCTTGGGCCTCCAAGTACTAACAATGTTCAGCCAGATGCACTGACTGCTTTAGGAAGACAGCGTGGGGACCCAGAGCAGGACCCAGAGCTGGAAGCTAATGATATTGGGAGAGGAGCAGGTGGCCTGTTGAGGTTCTGAAGGTACTAATGGGAATTCAGTTCATGCTGGCATCTAGGTAAAGCTTAAATCAGTGGTTCCCCACCTGATTGTGGATCTGCATCCCCTGAAAAGCTTCTTTAGAAACAAGAGTCTCTGATCATGCTTCTGAATTAGAATATCCAGGATCAGAACTCTGGATTCCATAGCATGAACAAGCATCACAGGCACTGCTGATCGATACACATGGCTAATTATGGGACCCAAGGTCTTAAATCATCAATTCTCACTGGCCTTTCTTAGAATGTGGCTTTTATTGGTTGTTTATTGTGAAGAAGATAACTATATAATAGTTCACATTGAGCCATTACCAAATGCAAGGTCAATCTGTGTGCTTCATGTGTATTAACACATTAAATTCTCATAATGGCCCTGCGGGAAAGGTACTATTATCCTCATTTTACAAATGCAGACACTGAATCTGAGAGAGGTTACTAACTTGCCCCGGTTACACACACAGAGGGCATGCCTTTAGCTTTCTGTAAGGAAAGACAAGTACATAATTTTCCATCCATGTGTGGCCAGGAGAGGACTACAAAGGAATTATATGTGCTATTTATTCTTGTTTTTTAATTTTTTAACAATATGAAGTTACTCTATCACAAAGAAAAACATTTGATGAATTAATGAATAAATCAGTGAAGGAAAACTGTACTAAAATAAACCATCATATCTCAGGAAACTAACAAACCCACAATAGGAGTTAGGCCATCTGGGCTGAGTCCTGGCTCCATTACTTTCTGGCTGTTTCATCTCAGGTAAGTCACTTACACCTGCTGTGTATCAGCACCTTCACTTTTAAAGCAAGGATAATAGCACTCTCTGGTTATTGAGCAGCTGGGAAAATACAAACCATTAAGCATTTGCAAGGTAATATTATTAACAATAATGGAATAATGAAGCATATAATCAGAGAGCAGGTGAGCACCCTGGCTGGATTATTAACCACATAAGGGGAAGGGATCAAGCCCCTTTAGCCTCTAAAAAAAAAAAAAAAAAAAGCAAAACCCAAAGACCTTTCCCTTACACCCAATAGAAAAATTAACTCAAGTTAGATCAAAGTTCTAGATGTTAGAGCTAAAATTTGCGACCCTATGGACTGTAGCCTACCAGGCTCCTCTGTCCATGGCATTTTCCAGGCAAGAATGCTGACATGGGTTGCTATTCCCTTCTCTAAGAGATCTCCCCAACCCAGGGATCGAACCCAGCTCTCATGCATTGCAGGTAGATTCTTTACCTTCTAAGCCACCAGGGAAGCCCCTTATGACATTAGATTTAGCAATGATTTCTTGGATATGAAATCAAATGTACAGATTACAAAAGAAAAAAAGAGATAAACTGGACTACATCAAAATTTTAAACTGTATGTAAAAGAACACTTCAACAGAGTGGAAAGGGAACCCATAGAATGGGGGAATGCATTTGCAAATTATTTAACTGGTGAGGTTAATATCTAGAATACATAAAAAACTCCTACAAGTCAACAACAACAAAACAACCTGATTAAAAAACGAGCAAAGGACTTCAAAAGTGAAAGAAAGAAAGTGAAGTCACTCAGTCGTGTCTGGCTCTTTGCACTCCCATGGAGTGTAGCCCACCAGACTCCTCCATCCATGGAATTTTCCAGGCAAGAGTACTGGAGTGGGTTGCCATTTCCTTCTCCAAGGGATCTTCCTGACCCAGGGACCGAACCCAGCTCTCCCGCAATGCAGGCATATGCTTTACCATCTGAGCCACCAGGGAAGCCCACAAAGGACTTACACATTTCTCCAAATAAGGTATCCAAATGGCCAATAAGCACATTAAAGTGTGCTTCAGTTCAGTTCAGTTGCTCAGTCATGTCCGACTCTTTGCAACCCCATGAATTGCAGCACGCCAGGCCTCCCTGTCCATCACCAACTCCCAGAGTTCACCCAAACTCATGTCCATCGAGTCGGTGATGCCATCCAGCCATCTCATCCTCTGTCGTCCCCTTCTCCTCCTGCCCCCAAATCCTCCCAGCATCAGAGTCTTTTCCAATGAGTCAATTCTTCGCATGAGGTGGCCAAAGTATTGGAGTTTCAGCTTTAGCATCAGTCCTTCCAATGTACAGCCAGGGGTGATATCCTTTAGAATGGACTGATTGGATCTTCTTGCAGTCCAAGGGACTCTCAAGAGTCTTCTCCAACACCACAGTTCAAAAGCATCAATTCTTTGGCGCTCAGCTTTCTTTACAGTCCAACTCTCACATCCATACATGACCACATCACTAATTAGGGAAATACAAATCAAAACCACCTCACATCTATTAGGATGGTTACTATGGAAAAGATACACACACACAATAACAGGTGTTGGTGATGATATAGAGAAGTTGGAACCTTTGTGCCTGCTGGTGGGAATGTAAGACAGTATGGTGGCTTCCTTCCCCACCCCAACCACCAAAATAGAATTACCACATGATTCAGCAATTTCACTTCTGTTTTATATATTCAAAAGAATTGAAAGCATGGACACAGTTATCTGTATACCCATGTTCATAACAGCATTGTTTACAATAGTCAAAATGTGGAAGCCGTTCAGTGTCATTTGAAAAGATAAACAATAGAAATTTATTGATGAATTAATAAATTAATGACAGAGGAGATTTCTGTCATATATTTCAACATAAATTAACCTTGAAGACATTATGCTAAGTGAGATAAACAGTCACAAAAGGACAAATACTGTATGATTCCACTTACATGGGGCTTCCCAGGTGGCTCAGTGTTAGAGAATCCACCTGCCAATGCAGGAGACACAGGAGATGCAGGTTTGATCCCTGGGTTGGGAAGATCCCTTGAAGAGGGAAATGGCAACCTGTTCCAGTATTCTTGCCTAGAAAATTCCATGGACAGAGAAGCCTGGAAGGCTACAGTCCATGGGGTCACAAAAGAGTCGGACACTACTGAGGGACTAAATAACAACATGTATTGACAACATTCCCCTCTTGCTGCTGCTGCTGCTAAGTCACTTCAGTCGTGTCTGATTCTGTGTGACCCCATAGACTGCAGCCCACCAGGCTCCCCCGTCCCTGGGATTCTCCAGGCAAAAACACTGGAGTGGGTTGCCATTTCCTTCTCCAGTGCATGAACGTGAAAAGTGAAAGGGAAGTCGCTCAGTTGTGTCCAGCTCTTAGGTGATCCATAATGCACGTGGCTAACCTGAAAGTTCACAAGAAATTCAGTGAAGAAACCTATTTAACTTGATATGATTCTGGATATCTCAAGTTTACCTTATTACTAACCTTCCCCTTTTGAGTGAGTGGAGCAGCACTCCTATTAATTAAGTTGTGGATCTTCCTGCAGATTATAACCACAAAACCCAATAGAATTAGAAACATATGCCCACACAAAAAATTATATACTAATGGTCACAGCAGTGTTATGCATAATAGCTAGAAAAGTGGAAACAACCCTAGTCTCCATCAATAACAATTGTGGAGAAACAAAATATGGCCTCTCCATATAGTCGAATATTATCACAAAATAGAAGATAATGAAGTACTGATAGATGGTATGTGGACGAACTTTGAAAATATTATGTGAAATACAAGAAGTCAGACAGAAAGGTCAGTCGTATTATTAAATAATTGCACTTGTATGAATACACAGATCTATAGAGACAGAAAGTAGATTCCTGGTTGCCAGGGGCTCGGAGCAGGGCAGCAAAGGTGAGTGACTACTAATGCGTATAGGGTTTCTTTCTGGAATGAAATGTTCTAGAATTAGACTGGTGATAGTTGTGCAACTTTGCGACTATGCTAACAAACACTAAATTGTACACATTAAAATGGTGAATTTTATGGCATGTAAATTATATCTCTTGAGAGTCCCTTGGACAGCAAGGAGATCAAACCAGTCAATCCTAAAGGAAATAGACTCTGAATATTCATTAGAAGGACTGATGCTGAAGCTGAGGCTACAATACTTTGGCCACTTGATGCGAAGAACGGACTCAATGGTAAAGACCCTGATTCTGGGAAAGATTGAAGGCAGGAGGAGAGGGGACGACAGAGGATGAGATAGTTGGGTTGCATCACCGACTCGATGGACATGAGTTTGAGCAAACTCCAGGAGATGGTGAAGGAAGGGAAGCCTGATGTGCTGCAGTTCATGGGGTCGCAAACAGTTGAACACAACTGAGCAACTGAACAACAAAAACAAGTATGTATATAAGCACAACAAAGTGTACTGGGAACAACAGATGACTGGCCCACCAGTCCTGCCATTTCAGACTGTATTATTAGTGGAGTATTAGTGCTCCTTGGGGTTGCTGGTCTTCCCTCAGTAGACATCAGTTCAGTTCAGTTCAGTCGCTCAGTCGTGTCCAACTCTTTGCGACCCCATGAATCGCAGCACGCCAGGCCTCCCTGTCCATCACCATCTCCTGGAGTTCACTCAAGCTCATGTCCATCGAATCCGTGATGCCATCCAGCCATCTCATCCTCGGTCGTCCCCTTCTCCTCCTGCCCTCATCTCTCCCAGCATCAGAGTCTTTTCCAATGAGTCAACTCTTCGCATGAGGTGGCCAAAATACTGGAGCTTCACCTTCAGCATCATTCCTTCCAAAGGAATCCCAGGGTTGATCTCCTTCAGAATGGACTGGTTGGATCTCCTTGCAGTCCAAGGGACCCTCAAGAGTTTTCTCCAACACCACATTTCAAACGCATCAATTCTTCGACGCTCAGCCTTCTTCACAGTCCAACTCTCACATCCATACATGACCACAGGAAAAACCATAGCCTTGACTAGACGGACCTTTGCTGGCAAAGTAATGTCTCTGCTTTTGAATATGCTATCTAGGTTGGTCATAACTATTCTTCCAAGAAGTAAGCATCTTTTAATTTCATGGCTGCAGTCACCATCTACAGTGATTTTGGAGCCCAAAAAAATAAAGTCTGACACTGTTTCTACTTGTTTCCCCATCTATTTCCCATGAAGTGATGGGACCAGATGCCATGATCTTCATTTTCTGAATGTTGAGCTTTAAGCCAAGTTTTGCACTCTCCTCTTTCATTTTCATCAAGAGGCTTTTTAGCTCCTCTTCACTTTCTGCCATAAGGGTGGTATCATCTGCATATCTGAAGTTATTGATATTTCTCCCGGCAATCTTGATTCCAGCTTGTGTTTCTTCCAGTCCAGCGTTTCTCATGATGTACTCTGCATATAAGTTTATACAGCCTTGACATACTCCTTTTCCTATTTGGAACCAGTCTGTTGGTCCATGTCCAGTTCTAACTGTTGCTTCCTGACCTGCATACAGATTTCTCAAGAGGCAGGTTAGGTGCTCTGGTATACCCATCTCTTGAAGAATTTTCCACAGTTTATTGTGATCCACACAGTCAAAGGGTTTGGCATAGTCAATAAAGCAGAAATAGATGTTTTTCTGGAACTCTCTTGCTTTTTCCATGATCCAGCGGATATTGGCAATTTGATCTCTGGTTCCTCTGCCTTTTCTAAAACCAGCTTGAACATCAGGGAGTTCACCGTTCACGTATTGCTGAAGCCTGGCTTGGAGAATTTTGAGCATTACTTTACTAGCATGTGAGATGAGTGCAATTGTGCGGTAGTTCGAGCATTCTTTTGCATTGCCTTTCTTTGGGATTGGAATGAAAACTGACCTTTTCCAGTCCTGTGGCCACTGCTGAGTTTTCCAAATGTGCTGGCATATTGAGTGCAGCACTTTCACAGCATCATCTTTCAGGATTTGAAACAGCTCAACTGGAATTCCATCACCTCCACTAGCTTTGTTCATAGTGATGCTTTCTAAGTCCCTTAAATTCTAAGCAGAAAAACCAAACAGGTACAGAGGAGTGAGAGCCAACTTAGAAACTCAGGAGCATCAGCGTCTGCATGGGTGGTGTCACACACACAGACTTCTTATCTGCTAGATATGTTCAGTTAGCCTATTTTGACAACTGTCAAGAAGGTAAAGTTTCTAAGCCACTTCTCATCACCGGAAGGCTTTAATTCCAACAGTTGATTATGCTATGCAGCTGGCAGAGAGGTCTCCTTTTATTTGAATGACATCAGATTCACCTCAGTTTAAATTATAAAACAATAAGCTACTGATTAGAGAACTTTAGAACTCAAAAGGACTTTGGAGAGAGGTCAGCTAGCCTGAATTTCTTACTCTGGTTAGGGAAACTGAGGGCCAGAGAAAGTCAGGAGCTTGATCAGGGTCACCCAGCCAAGCATGACTTGGCTGAGATTGCAATGTCTGACCTCTCCTTCTTCCCTGGAAATGTGCCCCTACCCTGGCTTCAGCTATGCACATGATTTCTTTCTTTCATTTTTTATATAAAGGTTATATTTCCTAGAGATGTTGTTGTATAACTATGTTCTGACCAGTGGAATGTAAATGGAGCAGTAGGAGCAACTCCAGGAAAATGCACTTAAAGATTAGGACTTGGGGTGGGGCATGACCTTCTTTTCTGTTGTCCTGGTTGCAGATTAGATGTCTGGATTGTTCAAGCAGTCATCTTGGACCATGTGGTGGAAGCTGAGCCTAGAGGATAGGGAAGCAATAAGGTAGAATTGTGGGTTACCAGCCTCAAAGAGGCCACAGTCTGAGGCACAAAGACAAGTTTACAATCTAATGCAGAATAACCACCACCCCAAGACTAAATCAACTGTTCTGTCCTATCGCTATGCCTTCAAATGAGTATGCTTTATGGGATTTTCATACCAGCTTTGGAATGCTTATCTCCAGACTTCAGGTGAAAGAGAAATAAACTTCTATTTTTTTCAACCACTGCTATTTCAGTCTTCTATCATTTATAGTTGAACTGACTTCTAATTGCCAACATCCGTTGGATCATAGAAAAAGCAAGAGAGTTCTACTTCTGTTTTATTGATTATGCCAAAGCCTTTGATTGTGTGGGGAAAATTCTTCAACAGATTGGACCACCTCACCTGCCTCCTGAGAAAACTATATGCAAGTCAAGAAGCAACAGCTAGAACCCGACATGGAACAATGGACTGGTTCCAAATTGGGAAAAGAGTACATCAAGGTTGTATATTGTCACCCTGCTTATTTAACTTATATGTAGAGTACATCATGCAAAATGTCATGCTGAATGAAGCACAAGCTGGAATCAAGATTGCCGGGAGAAATATCAATAACCTCAGATATGCAGATGACACCACTCTTATGGCAGAAAGTGAAGAAGAATTAAAGAGTCTCTTAAAAGGGGAGAGTGAAAAAGCTGGCTTAAAAAAAAAAAAGCTGGCTTAAAACTCAACATTCACAAAAGGAAGATCACGGCATCCAATCCCATCACTTCATGGCAAATAGATGAGGAAACAATGGAAACAGTGACAGACTTTCTTTTCTTGGGCTCCAAAATCACTGCAGATGGTGACTGCAGCCATGAGATTAAAAGACGCTTGCTCCTTGGAAGAAAATCTATGACCAATCTAGACAGCATATTAAAAAGCAGAGACATTACTTTGCCAGCAAAGGTCTGTCTAGTCAAAGCTATAGTTCTTCCAGTAGTCATGTATGGATGTGAGAGTTTCTTTCAATATAAAGAAAGCTGAGTGCTGAAGAACTGATGCTTTTGAACTGTGGTGTTGGAGAAGACTCTTGAGAGTCCCTTGGACTGCAAGGAGATCAAACCAGTCAGTTGTAAAGGAAATCAATTCTGAATAGTCATTGGAAGGACTGATGCTGAAGCTGAAGCTCCAATACTTTGGCCAGCTGATGTGAAGAACTGACTCATTGGAAAAGACCCTGATTCTGGCAAAGATTGAAGGCAGGAGGAGAAGGGGACGACAGAGGATGAGATGGTTGGATGGCATCACTGACTTGATGGACATGAGTTTGAGCAAGTTCTGGGAGTTGGTGATGGACAGGGAAGCCTGGCGTGCTGCAGTCAATGGGGTCGCAAAGAGTCAAACATGACTGAGCAACTGACCTGAACTTACGTCTAATTGATTCAGAATGCAAACAATTACATCCTGGGCTGGGAACTCAGGTGTCCTGAATCCAAGTACAGGACTATTTATTATGAAGATTAATACTATTAATAATTTTTGAGTGCTTATTATATGCTAGTCACTGTTACGTACTTTATGAGCATCATTAACTCATTTAATTCCCATGCCACCTCAGTAAGATAGATGTATTACCATAATTTCCATTTTACAGACAGAGAACCTGAAGCACAGAGAAAGGGAATAATGTACCCAAAGTCAAAAATTTGGCAAGAGACAGAGCTAAGATTTGAACCTAGGCAGTCTGGCTCCAGAGCCTGCTCTCTTAATACCTCCATCGCACGCTCTCTTATGATGTGAGCTTCTCCTTGAGCTCTCTACCCACTCTACTGAGGAGGAAACTGAAGCAGACAATTGTCTAATCACTTGCTTAAAATCTCCGCTTGTCACAGCAATGCAGCTAGCATTCGAAGCCAGACTTCTAACTCCCAGTTCAATGCTCTCTCCCCGGACCACCCTGCAGTCTCAGAGGCCACCTGGACAGATATGTAGCCCTTCCTTTCCAGTCTCCCTCCCTCCAACATACACACATCACTATCACCATCACCACCACCACCACCACCACCACCCAACAGGCAGACATTTTTGTGGCCAGGATGGCTACAATCTCCTTTGAAAAGCATCCAGCTTTGCCCTCCACCAAATAACTCTGTTTTATTTACAGTCTCCTGCTCAGAGCCTTTGAACTGGTCGCTCATTCCAGGGGAGATCTTGATAACAACTATTGCTTGGAGAAGGTTCATAGGAAACAAGGTGAATAAACACCACAGAGGCCCTCCCTGTCTAGCAGAGCTTTGGTCCTGAGGGTGTTTATAAGTCAGTGTTGGTGTCTGGATGGAAAAGACTTTGAATTCAAAAGGGCAGTTGGGACATTTTCAATTTTTGTGTTAATTCAAAAAAGTTCATCCTATGCCTTCCCTCAACCTTAGGGCACAGGCCAAAGAGAGAGATTATCTTTATCCAGAATGTAACTCCAAATGGAGCTTTTTTGTTTTCTTTCCTCCCTGCCTGGCTGGGGCTAGTTATTATAGTGACTGAGGGGTGGGGAGACAATGAATTTACGAGCTAAAATGGCAGAAGAGATGAATGGCATTTCAAAACACAAAAGTGCAAAAAAAGAGAAGAAAAGCCTAATTTCAGCAGTGAACCATGAACCTATAGTGTCTTCTGACTTGTGGCCAAAGGTGCGTAACTGCGTCACATGTTTGGAATTATTCAGTCTAGATGCTAATCTCCACTCCACCAGCTACTAGTTACCTTGAGCACATGCCGCAGTTTCCTCTGCGAAAAGAAGGGATAAACGCATAAGGTTACTGCCAGGGTTGGTGCTAACCATGTAGGGGAAATATGGTGCCTGGTTCAAACAGGGTACTTATTCACCCATGCATGAAACAGTAGCTAAAGGCAGTGATCATTATAGTTGTCTTTGGTATTCTTCCGGCTTCCCTTGTGGCTCAGCTGGTAAAGAATCCGCCCCTCCCCGCCCCCCCCCCCTCGCTCCCTCCCCGTCCCCCCTCGCCCCGTCCCCCATTTCCCCCCATTGCGGGAGACCTAGGTTTGATCCCTGGGTTGGGACGATCCCCTGGAGAAGGGAAAGGCTACCCATTCCAGTACTCTTGCCTGGAAAATCCCATGGACAAAGGAGCCTGGTAGGCTGCAGTCCATGGGGTTGCAAAGAGTCAGACACGACTGAGCAACTTTCACTTAGGATTCTTCCAGGCCTAGAGGGGATGATATTGGGGTGTTCATGGAAGTGAGCCCTAAGGGGGTGCAGGTTGGTGATTTTGGCTCTCAAGTATCTTCATTTGCCTTGACTGAATCTCTATCAGATATTGTTATGGTGTAATGAGATTTCTGTATTGGAGCCCCCCTCCCCCTGCAAAAGGGTTAATAAAGGGAGACAGAGGTCCTCAAGAGTAGGGCAGAGTAGAGCCACTAAATGGGTCCGATGAAACCTCCAGCTGGCTTTCCTGTGGGGATGTGAGGTCTCCTTAAAGGTTTAAGGGTACAGGAAGGGCCTCCACCAAGAACCATGTTGGGGAAGTGGCTGGTGTGACAGAAGGTCTATGGCTCCCTTAAGGAACTTATTGGAAGGTGTGGGGTTTTCAAAGGAAAAACCTATTTTCTTGGCGGCCTGAGTGGGAGACAGTTTATCTCTAAGCCAGAGCCACTGGATGGGAGGACTCCGCAAGGCAGGAATGGTAGCTTGAGGATCTCTATCTATGGGATAAACATCATTTTTTTGGGGGTTGCAGGTGTTGGTTCTACAGGAAAACATTGGGAGGGAAGGTCTTTACGGGGCATCACCCGGAAGGCAACATGCACCGAGCTCCTGGAGTCCAACCTGCTGATGCGCGGTTCCCCTCCAACCCCTCCGCCCTCACTCGCCCCGCCTCCCATGAGCCGACTACAGTTCCCGGCAGCCCCCGCGGACGGCGGCGGCGGCGGCGCGGGCGGGAGGGGGCGGTGGTGTGAGAAGCGGAGGGGGAGGCGCGCGCCGGGCACGCGCGCCGGCGACCATGGCGTTCGCCCGGCTGAAGCGAGTGCATTAACCCCGGGAGGCGGCGGCGGCGGCGGCGGCGGCGGCGGCGGCGGCGGCGGGGGAGAGAGACTCGAGCGGGCGGGCTCAGCCTGAGGGAAGGGAGGAAGGGGCGGGGAGAGCGCCGGAGGGAGGCCGGTCGGCCGCAGGCGGGCAGGCAGCGCAGCGCAGCGCCGAGCGGGGCCCGCGGGCCCATGAGGAGGCCGGGGGACCATGGGCTCCAGGATCAAGTGAGTGTGGTCGGCCTGGGCGGAGCCGGGCCGGGCGAGGGGCGGCGAGGCCGGGCAAGGGCTGCAGGCCTCCGGCCGCGCGGGGGGACTTGTTGCCGGGACCCCAGGGGCGCCCCGCGTGCTGGCGTCATGCGGGGAGGGGGACTGTTGCCATGACGATCCAGGGAGGCGCGGGGGCGGGGTGCGCGCGGGGTATAAGGGCGCCAGTGGTCAGGTGTCCCCTCCTCACCTGAGGGCGGGAACAGCTGATTATAAGGTGGCCTCCTCCCCGGGGTTACAGAGAGCCTCTGAAAATGGTCACACAACTGTTGGGGGGAGGGCGAGAAATCTCCAGAAGCGACTCCTCAAATGGGTGTTTGGAGCGCCCCTGAGAGTTGGGCAGTCCTGAGGTGGCAGCTTGGCTGCTTAAGGCCTATGGTGCGGGGGCGGGGGGGGGGGTGGGTCATAAAAGTCGTGAGAGGTTTTCAGAGGGAGGGGCCACTCAAGGACTTAAGGTCTGGATGACCTGGGGAGGAAGAAGGCCCTTTTCTCTCTTCTCCTGTCTCCCCTTCCTATCTATGCAAGTCTCCTCACAGCAAGGCCAGAGGCTGTGAGGGAAAATAACCCTGTGCTGTAACCGAGCACCTGATCTTGATAATTATTGGAAAGGTTTTGTAATCCAATCTGGCAAATTCTCTCACTCATTCATTCATCTGGTGTCCCTGGTGAGGGGTTAGTTTTCTGGGGAAAATGTTGATACATCTAACTTCAGAACCCATTGAAACATTGTTGCCTTCTTTCTAGACATAGAAGTTGACTTTGGAAAGTGCAACTTTTATGCGGTCTCTCTTGGGTGTGTTGCTTCTGACTGTATCTCCGCTCCCAGCCAGGTCTTCTCGGCCTCTCCCTTCCTCAGTTCCAGAACACGAGATGCCTTATCTCTAATCACTAACAAATGTTCACTTTTTCTCTATGAGTAATAGAATTGTTTAAGGGCACTTAAAAACAAAGTTAACAGTGCAGGCTTTTCCTTAAAACAGCTTTCAAAGGATAGTTTAAACCTGCTTAGAAGAAAGTCTGAAGAATGTGTTTACTTCAGCATTTTGAGAATTATGCTAGGGAAGTTTGAAAGGGGAAGGGCCTTATGGGTGAAATCTAGTAATTATTCAAGTATTGCATGTCTTGTTCAGTTGGTGTCCATGCAGTGTGACCTTTGGCCAGCCTTGTAGTCCCCTGACTCGCTTAGGTTTCCATTCACCAGGTGCATCTAACAGGCTGCAGCAGCCCTGAGACTAGAAAAGTTTGCTTATTATGATAATGAAAATGGAAGAGTTGGATGAGTACACTGTTAATTCTTGATTTTTGTGGAAATGAGGGGGGCGGGGGGAAGAAGCATGCTCCAAATAGGCTTAAGAAGCTTGGGAGGTAAAAAGAAGTAGTGAAGCATTGGGATTAAAGAGGCACTCCAAGTTTAGCTCCTGCTTCCAAGCAAGAGTTGTAAACTTGGATTTCAATAGCACTTAGAAACACTTTACAAAAGCCACCTTACAGTTGCAGGGTATCCTTGTGAGGATGCTTGCCCTTCTTGTTACAGAGTAGTTCAGAAACTTGCCAGATATGAGGCATGTCAGTGTCAGACTCAGCATGAAAATCCAAGTGGAAGTTCAGATGACTGGGCATCAGATCTCTGTCTTGCTCTTAAACGTTGCAGGTTGACAAAAACATTTCTCCATTTTGTGGAACCCATCTCTGTTTATCTGAGTGCTTGGGCAAGAGAATTTATGCATGAAATTCTATTAGGTGTGAAATTAATATAAAGAATAGCCTTTTTGATCTTGAAACTAGATTGCTTGGTGGTAAAAACTTAGACATGGGAAATACGTTAGTTTCACCTGTGAGGTGGCTGAAAGAGAATATGAAGAGAGAAATTATGAAAAGTAGTTGTGATTTATGGTGACTGTCAATTAGGAAGCTTCTGCCTACAGGAAGGAACGAGACGGACAAGTGGTGAGGAAATGGTTTTCTTAGGTGCCTCTCTAATTTTTGGAGGAAACAGGGCTTTGATTACTATTGACCATCAGTTCCATCCAGACAGGAAATAACAGACTGAGCTCAAGATATTTACCTGACTGAGGTGAAGTCTTAGTGTGCAGGCTGCGTTGTGTAGGACAATCTTAGGGGTGGAGGAAGAGAGCTTGCGGCCCCTCCAAGCAGGCTGCCTGTGCTTTTTTCTCATCTCTGATACTGTGTGGCTGGTCCAGAAAAAATGGAATCAGATTTGGATTTAGATTCCACTTTTGTTTGCTGACTATGAAACTTTGTACAGATAACATGTTTCTCTCTCAGTTACCCTGAGGGTAAAATGAGGAAGGCTGTATATTGCAGGGTCATAATGAACAATAAATACAGTATCAACATGACTGCTGGACCCATATTAGAAACTGGGTAATTGTTAGTTTCTTTTATACTTTTTCTATCAAAGGACTAAGAAAACTGCTTTATTTTATTCCAGAAATGTCAGAGAACTGTGTGTTTCAGGTGATGGAGAAGAAGGTTTTGAAGATCTAGGAATTAGACTGTGAACATGCAGAACAGGACTCAGCAGTCTCTCATTAAAATAAGAAAGTTGATTGAAAACAATACTGTGTGTAATTATGAAGCTGGTGTCTGTTATATGATTAGTAAAGCAGGTGAGTTGCTCGGCACAGGTCTTGAGGTTTAGTGCTTGATCAAACTTTCCTTTTAAGGTGGTTGAGGGTAATCTCTGTGTCAGGTATGGTAGTAATGCTCTGTGTGAACCATTTCATCAAATCCTCACAACTACCCGATGATGTAGGTACTATTAGCCATTTTTTAAATGAGAGAATTTGGGATTGTAGCCCTTAGATTAGGAGAAGGCAATGGCACCCCACTCCAGTACTCTTGCCTGGAAAATCCCATGGAAGGAGCAGCCTGGTGGGCTGCAGTCCATGTGGTCGCTAAGAGTCGGGCATGACTGAGCGACTTCACTTTCACTTTTCACTTTGATGCATTGGAGAAGGAAATGGCAACCCACTCCAGTGTTCTTGCCTGGAGAATCTCAGGGACGGGGGAGCCTGGTGGGCTGCCATCTGTGGGGTCACACAGAGTCGGACACGACTGAAGTGACTTAGCAGCAGCAGGCCTTAGATTCGGAGAGGGCAATGGCACCCCACTCCAGTACTCTTGCCTGGAGAATCCCATGGACGGAGGAGCCTGGTAGGCTGCAGTCCATGGGGTCACTGAGAGTTGGACATGACTCAGTGACTTCACTTTCACTTTTCACTTTCATACATTGGAGAAGGAAATGGCAACCCACTCCAGTGTTCTTGCCTGGAGAATCCCAGGGACAGGGGAGCCTGGTGGGCTGCAGTCTATGGGGTCGCACAAAGTCAGACACGACTGAAGCGACTTATCAGTAGCAGCAGACCTTATATTAGATGCCAGCCCTGATGCCACTTCTCTGCACCTGCCTCTCCTCAGCCTAGGCCAGGTGTCCTTCATCTGTGCACCCTTTTCCCCACCTAGGCCAGCTGTCCTTCATCTGTTCCTATGAAACCCCCCTCCATATTTATCACTGTCATAGCACTAAATTTAGTTCCTTGTGTGTCTCCTATACTAAGCCCAACATAAACTTCGTTGAGAGCAGGGACTTTCTTACTTGTCTTTGGGTTCCTTGTGTCAGACCCAGTACCTAATACATCACTTTGTTTAGGAAGAGTTTATGGAATGCATTTATGAAATATGTTGGGATCTGAATTATGATCCTAGCTAAAGGCTCCGAGATGAATGTACAGAGTTAAAAAGTATCAGTTTGCAATTTGAACTCTTGAGGAGGAAGGCTGTTTATAAGTTTTTAAGTTGAATTGCCCTGGTCTAGGCAGCAATTTCGTATTTTTTCTGAAGAATGTTTATAGTTCATCCTCATTTTAGTAAAGGAAGCTTGATTTGCCTCAGATATCTACTTGGGTGAAAGGAAAGGTTACCGGTGTACAGGTAGCATTCTGAGAAGCTCCTAACCTTAAACTTGAGCAGATATTTATTTATCTAGAGAGATAAAAGGAGCAACGGTAACTGGCAACCTTCGACAGGTATCTTTAAATCTTATTTAGTGTTTGAATGATCCCAGTGGACTGGAATGTGGTTAATACAAAGCAATTTAACTGATAATGTAGACACACAGCAGGAAACTGTGGCAGTTTTAATATTGTTTGTGGTGACATCCTAGAAATTGTTTCCAGGCACCAAGGTCAGGAAGTGGATTGTAAGTAATCGAAGGAAGTACTCTGAGTGAGTTTGAAGAGGCGTGACATTTATGGGCTTGGAGAAAAGCATACTCAAAGATTTGAAGGCATAGGGACAGAACAGGACAGCCGATTCGGCTTTGTGGTTGTGTTTATTCTATGTTAGCCTGTATACCTGTCTTCTGTCCCTGTCAGACCATGACCTTTTTGAGCTTGGTAACCAAGAAATTTATCCATTCATTCATTTACTTACTATCTCACTAAGAATAGTGTCACGCACTTATTATATTCATCGTTATTATCATAATTGGTGGAAGTACTATGTCATGTGCCTGGTAGCAAACTCCGAGAGTTGGTGATGAACAGGGAAGCCTAGTGTGCTGCGGTTCCTGGGGTCGCAAAGAATCAGACATAAGCATTTCAGAGCAACTGAACTGAGTGAGAGAGAGGGGTTTCTCCAGTGCCTCAGAGGTAAATAATCTGCCTACGTGCAGGAGATGCAGGAGCCATGGGTTCAATTCCCAGTCAGGAAGATACCCTGGAGGAGGAAATGGTGACCCACTCCAGTATTCTTGCCTGGAGAATCCCATGGACAGAGGAGCCTGGCTTGCTACATTCCATAGGGTTGCAAAGAGTTGGACACGACTGAAGTAACTGAAGCACAGTGAGGGAGAGCTTACTGTGGAGATGACATTTCAGTTGAGGCTTAAAGGATAAGTCATTAGTCATGTAAAGAGACTCACAAGACTTCATTCCAGGCAGAGTAGAGCATATACCCACCTTGAGGCAAGAAAACCTTAGGCACTATCAGGAGCTGATAGTGGGTTTACGTAGTGACTGGTGGCAGGGAAGCTGGGGTGAGACTGGGGCCCTGAGCAGGGCCTACCTGCAGGTTGCAGTAATCTGCAAACAACTTTATTAAGATATAGTTCACATACTATAAAGCTTACTCTTATAGTATATAATTAAATGGTTTTCAGTATACTTACAAATACCACTATCCAATTCCAGAACATTTTCATCACTCCAGAAAGAAACTCCATATACATTAGCGGTCACTTCCCATTCCCCCCAAACCCTCTTCAGTTCAGTTCAGTCGCTCAGTCGTGTCCGACTCTCTGCGACCCCATGAATCGCATACGCCAGGCCTCCCTGTCCATCACCAACTCCTGGAGTTCACTCAAACTCACGTCCATCGATTCTGTGATGCCATCCAGTCATCTCATCCTCTGTCGTCCCCTTTTCCTCCTTCCCCCAATCCCTCCCAGCATCAAAGTCTTTTCCAATGAGTCAACTCTTCGCATGAGGTGGCCAAAGTACTGGAGTTTCAGCTTTAGCATCATTCCTTCCAAAGAAATCCCAGGGCTGATCTCCTTTAGAATGGACTGGTTGGATCTCCTTGCAGTCCAAGGGACTCTCAAGAGTCTTCTCCAACACCACAGTTCAAAAGCATCAATTTTTCAGTGCTCAGCTTTCTTCACAGTCCAACTCTCACATCCATACATGACCACTGGGAAAACCATAGCCTTGACTAGCCCTAGACAATTACTTATCTACTTATAGTTGCTATGGATTTGTCAGTTTTATGCATTACCATATAAATGGAATCATATATAATTCTTTGTCTTTCATTAAACATAATGGTTCCCATGTTTATCCATATTATATATGAATATTTCATTACTTTTTATTGTTGAATAATATTTCATTGTATGGATAAAGCACATTTTATTCACCCATTCATCAGTTGTTAGGTATTTGGGTTGTTTCCACTTTTTCACCGTTATGCATAATGTTGCTGGGAACATTTTGTGTGGACATATGTTTTCGTTTCTCTTGGGTATATACCTGGGAGTGGAATTGCTAGATCATATGGTAACACTTTTTATGGACCTGTTAAACTGTTTTCCAAAGCAGTTGCACCACTTTGTGTAAAGTAATGTGTCATTGTGGTTATGATTTGGCCCTCAAGAATTGTATAGAAAACGAAAGATCAGACTAGATCAAAATAGGTTTCTCAGAAGAGGGTGAAACTGGAACTGAAAGAAAAGTGAGATTTGGAGAAGGGAGGAAGGATTTCTGGAGGAAGAACAGGGGAAGTTATATGACTGGAAAGTGGGGATAAGCCCATCATTGTTTTCTGATACAGAGAAGCAGCCTTAGCTTTTTAAGATTGCTCTGCTCTGGGTTTTATTTGGACAGCCTGTTAAAGGATTCCATTACCCAAATGCACCACAGACTGACTTCTTTGTGTAGCACAGCTGACATATCTTCCTTCTGTGGGATAAGAGTAGGAGTTGAAATGTGACTTCCTCTCCAGGGCCCTCTAATACCTCTTCTCTTTCCTCTGCCCACCACAGTGCTCCACTCTCAGTCTCCATAGGAGAGAGTACAAAGACTTGGGGTGGTGGAACAAAAGTCTTGCTAGAGGGACTTCCCCTGGTGGTCCAGTGGTTAAGACTTTGCTTTCCAGTGCAGGGGATACAGGTTCGATTCCTGGTGGGGGAGCTTTTCCACATGTCTTGTAGCCCAAAACCCCAAACATGAAATAGAAGCAGGATTGTAACAGGTGCAATAAGGACTTTAAAAAAATGTTCCACATTTAAAAAAAACACAAAACTTTAAAAAGTCTTGCTAGAGACCAAGTTTTCCATTATTAGCACCCAGAGGTAGTCCCTTGAATTTTCATGACATTTCTGAAAAATGTTTTGCTGCAACTCTATCATTTTAGTCTGAGCCATTGCCATCAACTTGGAGGGGTTTGCACAGCAGACAGGAAGGTTAAAACAGGCCAAGTATTGCTGTAGGAAAAAAAAAAGCTGTTTTTCTAGACTGTTAAATTTGTGTGTAAGGTCCCAACTGAAATTCCTTTTGTGGCCAAAAACCCCACAAAAGGGTTTTAAACTTTTTTTTTTAAACTTTTTATTTTGTTTTGGGATACAGCTAACTAACAATGTTGTGATAGTTTCAGGGGAACAGTGAAGGGACTCACCCATACATACACATGTATCCATTCTCGCCCAAACTCCCCTCCCATCCAGGCTGCCGTGTAACTTTGAGCAGAGTTCCCTGTGCTATACAGTAGGTCCTTGTTGGTTATTCATTTTAAATATAGCAGAGTGTACATGTACATCCCAAACTCCCTAACTATCCCTTTCCTCTGTTCCTCTCACTGGCAACCATAAGTTTGTTCTCTAAGTCTGTGAGTGTCTTTCTGTTTTGTAAGTTCATCTGTTTCATTTCTTGTTCAGTTCAGTTGCTCAGTCATGAAGGCATGTCATACAATACTTCTCCAGCTGGAATTCTTATTGTGAGTTGCAAAGTTTAGTCTTTTACCTGGCTCTAGCGGGAACTAATCTCTGGATTTGAAACATCCTTTTCGGTTAAAAGGATTTTGTTGAGAAATGGAAAGATAAACAATGAAGAAAAATAAACCAAAGGAAACAAAACAAAGTTGGTCCTACTTTAATTGGAATCCATATCCATTCTTTCCAAGTATTTTGGACTTGAAAAGGAACCAAATGAAGTAAGAAAACATACATGTTCTTGTAGAAAAGGTAGGTTATATCCCCAAAGTTCACTTGTAATTTGGTTATGGTATTTAGAATGTATTTTTCTCCTAGAGATACTGTTGTATACATTAAGCATAAGGACATTCTAAATGAATTGTGTTTTTAAAAGACATAGGGAGATTATAGGTGTAGCTGAAATGCAGAATATGTGCGTAAAGATTATAGGCGATAAATTTGAAAAAGCAGGTTTGTGCCACTGCAACCTGATGCTATTGAAGGATTGAGTTGGGAATGTAATATGATCAGATTTGGGTTTTTAGGAAGATTAATTTGGCAGCAGTAGTTTAGAACAGTGATATCTCAGGGTTGTGAAGCATGATCCACTGTGGTGTGAAGAGAATATGTTAGAATCTCTATTTGTTTCTATATCAGCTTTCAAAGGGCTTCTCTGGTAGCTCAGTTGGTAAAGAATACACCTGTAACGCAGGAGAGCCGGGTTCAGTTCCTTGGTCCAGAAGATCTGCTGGAGAAGGGATAGGCTACGCACTCCTGTATTCTTGGGCTTCCCTTGTGGCTTAGCTGGTATCATGTATACTATCATGTAAGAATTGAATCGCCAGTCTATGTCTGACGCAGGATACAGCATGCTTGGGGCTGGTGCATGGGGATGACCCACAGAGATGTTATGGGGAGGGAGGTGGGAGGGGGGTTCATGTTTGGGAACACATGTAAGAATTAAAGATTTTAAAATTAAAAAAAAAAAAAAAAAAAGAATATACTTGCAATGTGGGAGACCTGGGTTTGATCCCTGGGTTGGGAAGATCCCCTGGAGAAGGGAAAGGTTACCCACTCCAGTATTTTGGCCTGGAGAATTCCGCTGTACAGTCCATGGGGTTGCAAAGAGTCGGACATGACTGAGTGACTTTCACTTTCACTTTCTTTGACTTTCATAACTTTCAAAATTTCTCTTTCTGTGTTTTCTAATAATGTACTATAGATTTGTATAGTAAGGCATTCTTATAATTTATAAATAAAAATACATAGATGTTTGCTCAAGTTTTTTTTACCCATAGGGAGGAATGCATGGAAAAAATTTGGAGACCACTGTTTTATAGAACTGTGTTTAGTTTATATGGCAGAAGATCAAGGCCTGAAGTGAGGTTTTGGTTTTCGAAAGAGAAAGGACAATTTTGACAGAGATTTTAGGTAGAATTGACAAGACTTGATGACAAATTACATGCAAGAAGCGAGAGAAGAATCAAAGATGACTTGCTAAGGTTAGCAAAGTTATAAATGAGTGTTTGAAAGGTGAGGATTGGTTATATAATATGTTTGCTTTTCTGAGGAAAAGTGAAAAGTTATAATTGGGAGAAGGCATTTTAGTCTGTGGTGAGAAAGAGAGAAATCTTGAAGGGCGCCAGAGTGAATCCGAGTGCTCGGTTTAGATGAGTGAGACTTCAAGTGGGCTTGCCTGAGTTTCTGAGGGGAAATCTGTCCCCCTTAGGTTTTAGGAAGAGAGAAAAAATAAACTTTTGAATTTAGCCACAGGAAAGGTTTCAGGGATGTTGCATTGATCTTGCCTAGGCTATATGAATAAATAGGAGGAAGGAAATCAATCTTGGTAAAGATACTGTTTCACTCCAAGCAAATAGTTACTATACTCCAGGGTGTGATAGGAGTGAGGGTGGTGTGGGCCTCGGAGACCCTCAGGTTTGAGTTCCCACAAGCACTCACAATCCCCATCTGAGTTCTAAGTTTCTGAGCCTCAGTTTTTTTTATGAAAGGAAGCTAATAAATCTGCCGTTAGAGTTGTTCTGAGGATTAGCTGCCCACTCCAGTATTCTTGCCTGGAGAATTCCATGGACAGAGCCTGGTAGGCTACAGTCTCCCTGGGGTTACAATGAGTCAAACACGACTGGACAGCAGAAAAATAGCTGTTTAGTTAGCTGTTCAGTAAGTGTTGTTGTGTAATTGCTAAGTTGTATCTGTTTCTTGTGACCCCATGGGTTGTAGCCCGCTAGACAGCACTGTCCATGGGATTTCCCAGGTAAGAAAACTGCAGTGGGTTGCCATTTCCTTCTCCAGGGCATCTTCTCGACTGAGGGATTGAATCCGAGTCTCCTGCATTGGCAGGCAGATTCTTTATCACTGAGCCACCTGATGGCATCTCTCATTAGTATTGTTTGGAGTGAATGGGACATGTCTGAGCAATCTGAAGTTAAAAAAAAAAAATTCTCAAAAGAAAGCAGGTGTTCCTTTTTATAGCTTTTTTTTTAAAGACTAAGTATTTGTTTTTTCTTTATGAGTGTGTTAGGATGATGTGTTGTATATTTTACTGAATTTATTTGAAGGTTTGTGATCCTGGTATATGCAAAGTGCCAGTCCTCTTACTCGTTGGGAGAAAAACTTTTAAGTCTACTCAGAGACAAGATGAGCATGCAAATAATTAAAATTATAATAACATTTAAGAATATTTTGTGCCTCCTCTCTCACCAGTAATTGAAAATTTTATTCAGTTTTAGAAAAGATTTACTCCATTTATGTTCATCTGTTTGGATGGTATCACTGTTCAGTTCTACTCTTTTAAAATGTAGCTTCATTCCTTTTTTCTGAATACTTAAAATTATTTATCTTTTTTTATTTTGGAAAAATTTAAACATTATGAAAGCAGAGAGAATAGTGTAATGAGTCCCCAAATACCCATCACTCAGTTTCAGCACTTATTAATTTATGGCTTTCTTAGTTCCATTTATAGATAACTGACCATAACTTTTCTCTGCCTTCTAGTCCTTGATTATTTTGAAGCAGATTATGTCTGGTTATCTCTTTTTTCATCCATTAATTTGTTAGAGGCTATAAAATAATTTTACTTCCATCATTTCTTCTTGATATTAACTAGAATACTTCTGTAAAGAAAAACTTCTGCATATCAACTATTTGGTCACCCTGAGGTGCATTTCATATGGGAAAGGCATGGTATTTGATTCATTTTATTCATTTTTCAAACTGTTTTCTAGCATTTTCCCAGGGTGACTGATTTTTTTCTGAGTATCACTTTAAACACATATTAATAGATTTAAACCTGTTTGCTCTATTTCGCTTTACTGTAGTTATCCTCATGGATGTTAATTTGCCCTATTTTTGTCTAGTGGAAGCTTTTTCAGATTAATGTCTAAAGTCCTTTTGAAAGAATCCCTTGCCTTTCGGTGTGATGACCTAGATGTTCCAGGTTCATCTTATATGTTTCCTGCTCCAGCCCTGTTTTCTGCTATTTCTCTAAGGAGTCTTGCTTCTTTTTGGTGGGAGGTGGTGGTAGAGATTTCAGTCTAGGTTTTAGAACTTTTTTTTTTTCCCCTACTAGGTCAGTCATTATTTCTAGGCTCCTCCAGGGATCGAAACTAGGAAGTTGTGTGTGTGTGTGTGTGTGTGTGTGTGTGTGTGTGTGTGTATTTTTAAGGGAAACTATATCACATGTTCATATTGATATTTACAATTCAAGACTATCACATTTTAATTTAGCCTCATTATTCTTACATCTGAATCTCTTATCACTCATGTCAAAAGTTCTGATTTCCAATGATGCCAACAGAAGTATTCTTTTTGCTTTATCCCACCATATCCATAAAACTCAACAGCAATACCAGCATTACCAACAGTATGTACTGAAGACATGTGTGTTTTTTTCAATTTGGCGATCCTTTTTGTCCTTAGAGTATATGTGGACTAGGATTGTAGAGTCAGTTTACTGTTGTGAAACCACTAGAAATGATTTCTTTTTCAGTGGTTGTATCAGCAACTCAATTCATAGTTTTTTTTTCTTTCAATCTTTTGTGATTGCTTTTTAAAAATAGTTTTGTTTTATAATTACATAAAATACTTCCATGGTTGCAGAGCCAAATCTGCAAAAAAGGTGTATTCAGGAAAGTCTAATGTCCATCCTTCACACATCACCCTGTTTCTTCCCCTCTGTAGGTTGCTAGTTTAAAAAAATTTTTTTTAAATTTTGTTAGAAAAAAGGTAAATACATCAACATATTCCCTCCCCTCAACAACTCTCAGACAAATTATAGTATTCTATGTACACTTTTTTCTACTTTACTTTTCTCAATTTACTCCCTGTAAAGAATTAACTTTTAATAGTATATAGAGGTCATTCTCATTTTTCTGTAGGGACAGCACAGTACTCCAGGGGATAGGTGGTCATGGGTTTTTCAACCAGTCTCACGCTGATGCCCCTTAGGTTGCTCCCAGTGCTATTATAAATGATGCTATATGAAGAGTCTTGTGTATGTCCCTTTTTGTATTTCTGCCATTATATCATTGGGATAGATTTTAGAAGTGGTATTGCTGGGTCAAGGAGTAAGTTTATATGGAATGCTACTTTAGTGAAATTATTAAAAGGACTTCTCTGGTGGTCCAGTAGCTGAGACTCTTAGCTACCAGTGCAGGGGGCCTGGGTTTGATCCTTGGTCAAGAAACCAGATCCCACATGCCACAAACTAAGAGTTCACATGCTGCAACTAAAAAGATCCCACATTCTGCACCTAAGACCAAATAAATAAATATTAAAAAAATTATAAAGTAGTATAATAAAACTTTGGTAAAAAGTGTCAAATTCTCCTCCACACAGATTGAGCCATTTCATATTCCCACATATGATAGTGCTTTGTTGCCTTACAGCTTCACCAACAGAATGTGTTTGTCAAAATTTAAAAATTATTTTAGTCAGAGCTCTTAATGTGTGTGATAACAAATCAAATCGTTTGTAAGAGCTCATGATGAAGAGTAATAATTCTCTACCCTACACTGCACTTCTTCAGAAACAGCCTCTATTAACTGATTTTTAGTTCTTCTGTTACTTTAGACAGTATTTGTTGACACTCTGAAATAGAAGATGATGAGTACCTTTATAATATGTCTCTTTTCCTCTTCTGCTGTTTTATATGTATCTATATTTCTATTTTTTATAATTATTGTATTTTAATGTAATATAGTTTTTGTTCCATTAACTTTCAATCGTATCTTTTGACGCCCACTTTCTAAGAGATAGATAGGTCATTTTAGTTTTGATCCCTGACCAGGACCAAGTTTTCCATTATTTATCTTTAGGTTAACTCTAAAAATTGTGTTATGAATATTTAAATATTGTTTAGCATAGGCCTTGTAGGGAGCTAGAATAACATTTTCTTCTTTTTTGGCGCATTGTCATGATCTCATTTGATGGAGAATGTTCTTAATATCAAGGTCATATAACCTTTTATAATCCACTCAGAATTTAAAGTTATGCTAAACTTGTTTTGTATCTGGCTATGTGTATATATTTTACATGTACAGAATAGCACAGGGACAACAGCCTTGTGTAAAGAGCAGCCCAAAACATCACACGAGTAAGCTTCCATCCTCCTATTGGCAAACTGAAACCTCTACTTGTAGCCTTTGTGGGGCTAGGGCACCTTTGGGAGCCTGAGCCTTGGCTTTTGGCTTTGACCTTGCAGTAGCCTCAGATCAGCAGAGCGCTGTCACTGCTAAGGCTTGTCTCCCAAGCTTTTAGGACTGATGCCTTTCAGGATCTTGAGCTTGATAAAGGCTTTGATGACCTTTGTCTTATTGGTGTGCATCTTCTTTACAGCATTCTTGTGTTTCTTGAAAAAGATTAAGATCCTTAGGAACTTAGGCTCCTCCTCCTTAAAAAAGTCATTGTGATTAGGGTTGATTGATGCCATGTTGGAACTGGTTATGTGTGGTGTGGTTCTTGGGCTTGGCTATATGTGCTGCACTGCTGCTGGCAGCCCAGAAAGTAAGACTGGGAAAGAGTCATATTTGAATTTTGATTTTAAAAAATGCTCCTCCCTCCCCAAGTTTTTAAATCCCTTTTTTCCCTCTCTTGCATTACTTTACCATATTGTTAATGTTTTCCAAACTTGCAGTCATAGTTGCAGTTTTATTGGGGGCTCTTTTGTTTTTTTTTCCCAGATGGTTTCTTCCTAACTTCCTGTTGATCTGTATAAAGTCAGCTATGTTGTTGTAATCTTGGAATGTCCCTTCACCACTCCCCTACTTCATTATTTCCTGGCCCCTGTGTTATTTTGTTTTCTAGAGGACAGATTTAAGTTTTTATAGGAGGCAGTCACACAAGTGGACTTGGAAAAGAATGCATTTGAGTTTTCACAAGTCTTTTCATGTCTGAAAAATATCTGCTTTTTCACACTTGACTGATGGTTTGTATGGTCAATATGAGTCCTAGGTTGGAAAATTTTCCTGCAGAGCTTTGAAGTTTATTTTCCCACTGTCTTTTAACTGGCTCACTATGACACTGCTGTGGAAGGGGAAGACGGCACTCTTGCCTTCATATTGTCAGATTGGGGTATATGACTAGGTTTCATGTTCAGTCTTCATTGGCACCTAGGGTGCAGAATTCCCTTTTCCTGCAGGGCTGAGGTGGGAGTTCTGGTTCCCAGGAGACCTCCACCAGTATCTCCCTGGCTGGAGAGAAACAAGTGGTGCCTTGTTGCTGCTCCCTCTGTGGCCTCAATTACTGCCGTTTGAGTATGGAAGTCCAGGCTTTCCACAGTCTCCACTGAAACCTTGTTGTGAGAGTCCTTGTTACTGTGCAGTGGGTATAAGGAAAGCCCCGGTTCCCTACGTGACTTTCTCTAACACCACACTGGCAGGGGGTGGGTGGATGGGATACTTCAGCACAGACTGCAAAGGTAGAAATCTGAGTTGCTTCCCTGTTTGTCCTTTGCTGACTCGAGTGAGGGTGGGGGCCAAACTGGTTTTTCTGTGGTGTTTGGCTGTATTGTGTGGTGTTATTTCCTAAAAGTTTTCTGACTTGTTAGGTGGCCCCTTCCCAGGCCCTTCAGTTGGAGCTGACTTTTGCTGGAGCTTTTGCTTTTTTTGGTCTTCATCAGTTGGTGTTTCAGGTGCCAGTTGATGTCGTCATGAATGGCTGTGGCTGTTCAGTTTTATCACATGCATTTTCTGCAACTACTGAGATGATTTTTTGATCCCTTTCACCCCCCTTTTTTAATGACGTGAACTACATTTATTTTCAAATGTGTAACTTTGCATTCCTGGGATAAACCTGTTTGGTTGGTCATGATATCCTTTTTATTCATATTGCTGGATTCAGTTAACTAGTATTTTGTTGTTTGCATTTGTAGTCATAAGAGATTTTGACTATAATTTTTCTTTTTTGTAATGTTCTTGTTAGAGTTTGGTACCAAGATTATACTGGCTTTACGAGAAAGAGGACTATCTTAAACTGTTAAAGAAATGGTATGATTTTTTTTTTAGTGTAAAAAGTTGTCAGTGGTTACTGATTTTTGGATTAGCAAGGGAGTTCTCTGTTGAATTTAAGAAAATTAAGTATTACTCATAAGGAATGAGAAATGAGAACAGGAAAATGCTTATTTGTGTTTCCCTATAATATCAGGGGATAGATAATCCCTCCCTTCCACCTTCCACATTCATACTCACTACCCCTTCTCTGTTATATACACAGACAATATTATTTTTTTGATCAATTCAAGTTATGGTCATCATGATGTTTTATCTCTTAGTATTTTAGCCTATATCTCATAAGAACGAGTATTTTTTTTTTATATAACCACAATTCTTTTATCACCATGAAGAGATTTTGCATTCACAAAATAATATATCTAACATAAAATTTCTATTTAAATCCTCCCAGTTCCAATAATGTCTTTTGCAGCTTTTCATTTTTGAGTCTGAGTCCAATTAGGGATCATATATTGTATTTAGCTGTAGTGTCTCTAGTGCCCTTTCATCTAAAACAGTTCTTCTGCTTTCTCTTTTTCTTTTTGTCTCTGACATTGACTTTTTAAAGAATCCTGACCATTGTTTTTTTTAAAAGTCCTCCATTTAGGATTTGTTTTAATGTTAAAAGTTCATGTTTAAACATTTTGGCAGGAATACCACATACCATAGGTAATGTGTCTAATACTACGATCTTTTATTTTCCTTTGAAGTCACTCCTTTTCCTTCATCCTTATTTAAAAGGCTCTCATTTGTTGTCTTTTTATCTTCTTTTTCTCTCCCTTGTTTCTGTTTTGTTGAAGTCATGTTTCTGCTCTATTTAAATATGTCACTTTCCTGAAATATGTTAATCTTTTTCAGAAGTATATTTGTTCCCCAAGAGATGATGTTCTCTTTCCATTTGCAATATTTATAATATTTATATTATTAGTCACTCAGTCGTGTCTGACTTTTTGCGACCCCATGGACTGTAGCCCGCCAGGCTCCTCTGTCCACGGGATTCTCTAGGCAAAAATACTGGAGTGGGTTGCCATTTCCTCCTCCAGGGGACCTTCCCAACTGTACATAAAGGAGACTTCATTAATGTGCATTAGAGGATACCCCAGGTTAACTGTCATAGAAAACTGTCTCTTGAGCCTTTAAATTCTATACCAATTCTACACCTCTGGTTGGCCGACTGTTTGTTTCTTTACTTAGGTTTTAAGGTGAATGACCTGGGGCTATTTGTTTCCATCAACCTGATTGCGAATCTAAAGGCTCAGTTGAAATGTCTATTTTTCTTGCCATCCTCAGAAGATTGCTTCAGATCTACTCTATGATTCTCATTCTTTTCAGCTTACAATACAAATAGCTTATTATTTTTTTTTTTTGCAACCTATGTCTTATAATAAAGCAGTGCTGAAAAATTAAATAGAAGAATGTTCAGTTGCCGTATAGGCTACGAAAATGATTTGCATAGGTGTTCTATTTTCCATATGCCCTTGAGCAAGGTGGACTCTATCTAGTTTTGCTGTTTGCCCCAGGTGGGATGAATGGGGTACCATGAGTACTGTTCTTTATGCCCACAGCTGACAATGAGATCCTTTTCTCAGGTGTGCAGTTGAAGAACTGGTTCATGTTCATTGTGTCCAGTTGAATTCCTAGAGACTAGCAGGTGTTTGCACTAGTGAGGTAGAATTTTATTCCCTTACTGCCTGATACTCTCGTATTTTCAACTAATAACATGCAAAAGAACTAAAATTCCCAGAGTGTACTCCATTAGGGTTATTTTTGTCTCTGTTCTCACTGTACTTTTTCTGTATAATTATTATAACCAATATAACTACTTTAAAAAGAAAGTCAAGATATCAGGTAGCTCCCCCTGCCTATTACAGGGTGTGCATGTGTGTGTGTGAGTGATCCATGAGTGTAATAATCAGGATTGAAGGGTAAGGTGGCCGAAGGTGCAAAGAAAAATTAACCTGTTATATTAAAAGAGTGGTAATGAGGGCTGATACTAGGATGTTTCCTTTAATTTTGCATCACATATGCCTTTATTTTTAGTAGTTCAGGTATCAATGAGAGTTGTCAAGGCATAGTATCAGAAGATTAGAAAGTCTTCATGACCAGACGGATTATGACTGCAGAATTTGTAGCCTGGGTAACTGAGAGAAAAAGGTGGCAGAGCTAGCATTAAAAATAAGGAAATTGAGATGTTTCTGGGGAAATGAATCATTGGTTTGGTTTGAGTTATATTGAGTGAGGTTACTATCTGTGGGAAGCTCTCCAAGGGCAGTTAAAATTTGGACCTGAAGGTCATAAGAAACTATATCTTTAGGTATAGTCTGGGAGTCAGTTACAGAGTGACGAGTACTGAGAACTAAAGAAATTTCATGAATCTAGTGGGTGGATGGAGGGTAGGAGGGAAGGAAAGATCAGATACTAGGGACATCTCACATCCTAAATCCAAACATCAGCTTGTTGATTCATGCACTTGTCTCTGTCTACACTGCTATCCTCTCTTGATAGCAGAGGGCCACCGTTCTCTCTTACCTTAATGACTGTAACTTCTCTTGACCGATGCTTTCTGCCACTCTTGTCTCTCTCCAGTTCAATCAGTATCCAAAGTAAGTCTTCCAAAGGGCAAATCTGATTATGTCAGTTCACTGCTTAAAATCCTTCAGTTGCTTCCTGTGTTTTCAGATTAAAATCACACACCTCACATGACTTAAAAGACCCTTTGAGATCTTGACTCTGCCTATTAATATAAAAATAATGACCAACATTAACTGAATTCTTTTGAACATTAGTACTTACTCTAAGTACTTTACATTTGTTGACTCATTAAATCTTCACACTTAGTCTTTGAGTTTATTAATACCTTCATTAACAACCTGGTGGAGTAGGTACTTCTATGATCCCCATCTTGCAGATGAAAAAGACTTCCAATACACGAAAGTCACAGAGTTAACAAGTGGGAAGCTAATAACTTTGCGTTCAGTATATTATTTATTTTTCACCATAATCGTACCAGATAAGAATTGTTAGTACCCCCTTTTACTAATAAAGTGGGACTTCCCGGGTGGCTCAGACAGTAAAGAATCTGCCTGCAATGCAGGAGACCTAGATTTGAACCCTGGGTTGGGAAGATTCCCTGGAGAAGGGAATGGTTACCCACTCCAGTATTCTTGCCTGGAGAACTCCATAGACGGAGGAGCCTGAAGGGCTAAAGTCCATGGGGTCGCAAAGAGTTGGACACTGCTAAGTGACTAACACTTTCACTTTCAAAGTCAGAGATGTTGTTTGCCCAGGACACAAGGGTTATGAGCGGTGGAGCTAGATTTGGAGTCTGCTGCTGCTGCTAAGTCACTTCAGTCATGTCTGACTCTGTGCGATCGCATAGACGGCAGCCCACCAGGCTCCCCTGTCCCTGGAATTCTCTAGGCAAGAACACTGGAGTGGGTTGCCATTTCCTTCTCCAATGCGTGAAAGTGAAAAGTCAAAGTGAAGTCACTGAGTCGTGTCTGACTCTTAGCGACCCCATGGACTGCAGCCTACCAGGCTCCTCCATCCATGGGATTTTCCAGGCAAGAGTACTACAGTGGGGTGCCATTGCCTTCTCCAGATTTGGAGCCTAGATATATATATATATGACTCTGAGTGTCCCCTTTCCAATCTTGTCTGACCCCAGCCTCATCCATAGCATTCCTCACTTCCTACCTCTGAGCACACATGCACATACCGTGGGTTAACTTTTAATCATTCTTCAGGTTTTAGCTCAAATAGGACTCTGGAATAACCTCTGAGCATCCCCCAGAGTGTAGCATCCCACTCTTCCTACTACACCCGGAGGAACTCTGCCCATCAGCCTTGGCTGTGACTCTTCTTTGGATGTTTTCCTGTAGCTTGCAAACTTCATGAAGTCAAGTGCTGGGAGAGTCTTGCTCACTATTACACCTTGAGTGACTTGTACAATGTGTGGCACATAGTTAATAAATACTAAATAATTAAATGAAAGTTTAACCTAACACAGAAGTTTGGTGTTGACTGTACTTCATTCATTTAAAATAGTAGTCTTTTTATATATTTAACTTTCAACTATTTATGTTTGTGATGGTTCCAAATAACTGATAATCCCTTAACCATGTGGCTTTGGCAAATCTCCTCGGGATTATAAATTTTTACATTTATATGTATTTTTCTTAGGCTAAGATTGTTATGCTTTATCCCTAGAGTAAATACTGATTATTATCAGAGAAAGACAATCCAGAATATGCTGATTTAACTGGAGGGTGCAACCTGGGGGGTCTCACTTGCTGTGACTGGTATATAATGTTAATCTTTCTGACACTGATGGATGAAAGTTGCTTCTACTCTGCCCATAAGCTGGTTATTCTCTTTGGTGCTAGAGAATAGGCAGTCACAGGCTAGAATTAAGGAGGAAGAAATTTGTAGAGTGTTCTGATGGCCCATTTATTAATCTCTTCTCAGCCAAATTGGTCTGACACTTCCCACCTTGTTTTGTCTTCCTCATAGGAAAAGTTCCATATTGCACAGGAAAGAATAATTAGCAGGGATATGAGTTGCACATTGTTAGTTCAGTGGTTCTCAAACATGTTCAGGTGATGGAGTACCTCAAAATCATGGTATTCTGAGGAATACTGTGAAATATTTATATATTAAATTTCAAACTATACTTTTTCCTAAATTAGATACCACTTTATATTATTTTTTAGAGTAGACAGGGAATAGCAGGTGAGAGAGGTTTAAGAAAAATATTTAGTAGAAAAACTTAAAACTATATTACTTTAGCTTTTTCATGCATATTGGGAAAAGGCCACATTTGGCACCTTAGTCTACGTTCCAAAACACCAGTGTTTCAGGTAACATAGTTGGAGAATTACTAATTAATTGAATTTGGGAAGAGAGGAGAAGCTGAAGTGAAAGATGGTAATATCAGTGTTTTCCAGTTTGGGAGTGCCAACATACCCTAGAAAGGAACTGGCGAGTCAGGAGGGAGAACTGGCACTGAGGTTGAGAGTGATGAATTGGGTTGGGTGTGAACTAATGATAGGCTGAAGAGAAGTATGCAGTAGGCATTCAGAAGACAGGCTTAGTGCCTGTCACAGAGTAAGGCCCTCGATAAACGCTGGATGCCACCATTACCAAAAGAGACAGGAGAGACTTGGAAATCATTGGCATGGATAAGAAAGGTGAAGCTATGAGAGTTGTTTTTAAACTGAATATATTAAAACAAGGTGCAAGGTTTGAACTTAGGGGAAAGAAGAGACATAGGTAAGCAATGTAGAATGCTGTTGGGAGGTAGTGGAAAATAGGAATCCAGCAAAGATGATTTTAATTAATGGTGGATTATGAATGTCCTTTGAGAAGATACTCTCAATTTGGTTTGCATTTATTTATTCATCCAAGGCAGAAATCTGGGAGTTTTTTCCATTCCTCACATATCACTTGTCCCTCCAATCTGTTGATAAAGTGCTGTCAAACTTCTTGAGTAGGACAGAAAAGCAAACTATATATGAATAATTGAAAAATTGGACTTTATCTAATTTAAATTCTTTCACTTATCAAAAGACACTCTTTAAGCAAACGAAAAGACAAGCCACACTTCTCGAAACTCACACATTTGATCAGTTCTTCCTATTTCCATTGCTGCCTTCATATAAAACATTTGTCTAACATATTTATATATAAACTCAGTGTATAGACTCTTACAACTCAGTATGACACAATCCAGTAGAGAAAAATGAGCAAAAGATTTGAACAGACATGTTCTCAAAGAAGGTTATCAAAGGAGATATACAGATGAATAAACTTATGAAAAATGCTTAGCATTAATCACTAGGAAAATGCAAATTAAAACAATATTGAGAAAGCCCCAAACCAGTCAGTAGAATGGCTGACAGTATCAAGTGTTTAACGGGAATTTGGGTCAGTTGGAGCCCTCATACATTGCTGATGGACTCAGAGGTGAGTCTTGAAGTTCAAGGCCAACTTTATGGGTCATTTTTCTGAGCTTTCCTCTCTTCTGTCTCTCGAGTTCCCTAGAGCTCCCTTTTTGTTCTGCTGGTCAGAAACGTGGGGCTTTATTAACTCTGTTCTGCTGTGCTCTTCCTATAAATGCACCTGTAGTCCAGACCTCGTAGTGGGAGGACTGAGAGATTTAATTGCATTAATTGGGTTTAGTGAATGTGTGTCTGTTGTCTGTTCTATTGTCTGTTGTGTCAATTTTCAGCTATTTTCTGACCCAGTACTAAGCAAAGAGGAGAACCTGAGAAGGTAGGGTATTAAAACCAGTTTTCTAAAACCTGCTATTTGTTATAACCCATTCTTTTCCCCTCTTGAATACTGACTAGTTTTATATTTTTGGTGTCTATCTTCTGTGTCTTTTGCTTTCTTGTAAAGCAAAAAAAAGTATTTTTTCTCTGAATACTATTCTGTATAATTTTGTATATTCACAAATTCTCTTTGGTTGTATCTTTTCTGCTTCTAAGCCATCCATTGTGCTATTCTTTTATTTTGAGAATTTTTTTGTTCTTTTTCAGTTTTGCTTGATCATGTCATAGTTTCTTACTTTTTTAAATTTCAGTCACTTTTATTTTTTAAGCTTATCATTTAAGCTTATCCAGACTTATCATTGGGAGAAGGCAATGGCACCCGACTCCAGTACTCTTGCCTGGAAAATCTCATGGACGGAGGAGCCTGGTAGTGTGCAGTCCATGAAGTCACTAGGAGTTGGACACAACTGAGCGACTTCACTTTCACTTTTCACTTTCATGCATTGGAGAAGGAAATGGCAACCCACTCCAGTGTTCTTGTCTGGAGAATCCCAGGGATGGGGGAGCCTGGTGGGCTGCCATCTATGGGATCGCACAGAGTTGGACACGACTGAGGCGACTTAGCAGCAGCAGACTTATCATTCAAATATCTGAAGTCTCTGAAAGTCAGATTCTGCCATCCTTTATTTCTGAAGTTCTTATGGGTTTGTTTTCTTGAGGGTTTTCTAATTTTTGCCCATGAGTTCATAATTCCTGGACCTTTTTGTGAAAATTATTTTGAGGCCAAGGTTGAAATGAATTTTTCCAGAGAAGATTTTGTAATTCTTTTTGTTAGTGTCCTGTGGCCACTTTTAGTTTGTGATCATTTTAACTTAAATTCCAGGGTTGAGGGTTTCTTGACCATTCCGTAGTAATCCCTGTGAGAGCCAGCTTGTGGTTGAACTTGCAGAAAGATTTTCCTTTCTTTCTCAATGCCAAGTTTTGAGACTAGTGGTTTTCACTATAGTTCCTGAATGTGTACATGTATGGATGGGTATCTTATCTTGATCACCTTTGTAGTTGTGCTTTAAATTATTAGGGAAGGGTATCTATTACACTTTCCACCTTAGGTTAAATCTTAATTTTGTATTGCATTCCTTGAGACCTGTTAGACTGGGAGAATAAAGCTTGCATTGGTCTGGGTGAATGCCTTCAAGGAGGAAGCTAGCTTATGTGTTTTGATCGCTTTCTTGGGTTTCAGTCTTCACTTGGTTTTTCATCTGAATCTTCCTTATTTTCTTGTAAGCTCATTACTGTGTTTATTTGAGAAGATGAAAAAAATCCATTATTTATACTTGTTTTCAGTGGAAGTTCAGAAAGGTACTTATCGTGTCATATTGCCAGAAATGAAATTTGCAGCTGCGGTTTTTCCAAGTTTTAATCAGATTTAGTTGCTATTTTTCAAATTTTATATGAACATTCATACTTCTGTACTTGGTGCAGCCTCTTACCCTTGGTTAAAATCTCTTTCCTCCCCAACTAGCTAAATCCTATTCATTCTGCAGTGTTTACTTCAGGTTCTACCTCTTTATGATGCTTCTCTTGAATGCTCTAACTCAGCAGTTCCCAAATATTTGGAATGTTTTTACCAATAAAAATTTAAAAACTAGTTTTGTGGAAATACATAAAAATGATCTTCTCACCATTATTTTTGAAAAAAAAAATTATATTTTTACACCAAGAAAGCAAGAAGAACATGTTAAATTAGGGACAGTTTTAAAAATTGAATTAAATAACTTTCTATGGAAAATTCATTGCACCTGCTTCATGCTAACTGTCCACAGATAATTGGACCCACAGCCTTAGCCCAAAATGAAGTCTTCAACTTGCAGACACATTTTGTTTTACCTTTTCTGTGACACCTAGTCATGTATTTCCTCATGGGAGCTCATATTTGACTGTTTATATTAGATTTTGTCTCCTTGACTAGTTTATAAGCTCCTTAAAAACCATTATACATATGTATTTAGGTTACTCATAAATACGTGTTGGATAAGTTAAATTTAGATGCCTGAGATGCTAGTTGAAACCTGGAAATATTTATAGATCACACATTTAAGTATATCACAGCTCTGAATGTTGTTTGTTTCCCGAGAAAAAAGTTTTAATATGAATCATCAATCTCTTACTCGTCTCTCTTTTCCTCCTCAGGGAAATTCATTCAGTTAACAAACTTAGTGCTTGTTAAAAGTAAAGCCTTTACTAGGGGGCTGAGAGCAGAGATGAAGTGAAACAAGGTTTCCAGTCTAGTGGATAATATGCACATGTAAGCAGAAAATATAGACTACCTCCTGGGAATCCTTATGCTGGAGCTCTGAAACAAGCCTCGTGACAGTGTGGAGAGAGCAACTGAGTTTTGTAAGGGAGTCAGAGGAGCCTCCAAACAGGAGGCTTTCATTCATTAGTACATATCTCTTAAATGCCAACTACTTGCTAACCACTGTTCTAGATGCAGCTTGAATGAATTGCACGGTGTTTGGAAATACAGCAAATTTAGGCAGGCAAACTGGCATCTAAAACATGTCCTTTGAAGTAAGAACAGACCTGGGTTTGAGTTCATATACTCAAGATATTTGTCCTTAGGCAAGCTATTTAATTTCTCTAAGATAATTTTGTAAAATTCAGAAATATTTCCTACCTCACAGTATTGTCATGTGGATAAAAATGAGGTGTGTTGTATAAAGAGCTTTTGTTCAGTGCCCAGCCCTTCTGAGATAGCTCAAAAAATAGTATACATACATGGCATGCAGGGTGATTAAAGTTTGATAAGTGTGATGTGACTGTAATACTGTGTGTGTGTTTTGTGTATGTGTGTGTGTGTTGGTGTAGAGGGTGGTGGCCGGTGAAGCTGAAAGGTCTAGCCAAGACTGAATTGTAAACAGCCTTGCGTGTCATGCTAATGAGTATCTTTATTTCTTCTGATTGCATTTGGGAGCCTTGGAGGTTATATTGTATTTTTTGTCTTTATTTTCTAAATTGTATGTGGCATTCTGAGCTGTAGCTTAATAGTTAGGAGCATGGACATGAGTGAAAATGTGTGGGTCCTAGTCACAGCTTCCTCATTTCCTACATACCTGACCTCAGGCAAGTACTTTAACTTATCTGTACCCTAGGTTCGTTATTGGTAAACTGGATAATAAACATTTTGTTGCTGTTCAGTCACTAAGTCATGTCTGACTCTTTGTGACCCCATGGACTGCAGTACGCCAGGCTTCCCTGTCCTTCATCATCTCCCGGAGTTTGCTCACACTCGTGTCCATTGAGTCGGTGATGCCATCCAACCATCTCATCCTCTGTCGTGCCCTTCTCGTCCTGCCTTCAATCTTTCTCAGCTCAGGGTCTTTTCTAATGAGTCAGCTCTTCCCATCAGGTGGCCAAAGTATTGGAGCTTCAGCTTTAGCATCAGTCCTTCCAATGAGTATTCAGGACTGATTTCCTTTAGGATGGACTGACTGGATCTCCTTGCAGTCCAAGGGACTCTCAAGAGTCTTCTCCACCACCACAGTTCAAAAGCATCAATTCTTCAGCGGTCAGCCGCGTTTATAGTTCAACTCTCACATAGGTGACAACTGGAAAAACCATAGCTTTGACTAGACGGACCTGACCTTTGTCAGCAAAGTGACATCTCTACTTTTTAATGCACTGTCTAACTTTGTCATGGCTTTTCTTCCAGCAGCAAGAATCTTTTAATTTCATGGCTGCAACTCACCATCTGCAGTGATTTTGGAGCCCAAGAAAAGAAAGTCTGTCACTTTTCCCATTGTTTTTCCCCATCTATTTGCCATGAAGTGATGGGATTGGATACCATGATCTTCCTTTTGTGAATGTTGAGTTTTAAGTCAACTTTTTCACTCTCCTCTTTCACTTTCATCAAGAGGTTCTTGAGTTCCTCTTCACTTTCTGCCATAAGGATGGTGTCATCTGCATATCTGAGGTTATTGATATTTCTCCCAGCAATCTTGATTCCAACTTGTGCTTCATCCAGCCTGGCATTTCTCATGATGTACTCTGCATAGAAGTTAAATAAGCAGGGTGACAATATACAGCCTTGACGTACTCCTTTTCCTATTTGGAACCAGTCTGTTGTTCCATGTCCAGTTCTAACTGTTGCTTCTTGACCTGCATACAGATTTCTCAGGAGGCAGGTGAGGTGGTCTGGTATTCCCATCTCTTAGAGGATTTTCCACAGTTTGTTGTGATCCACACAATCAAAGGCTTTAGCATAATCTGTGAAGCAGAAGTAGATGTTTTTCTGGAATTCTCTTGCTTTCTCTATGATCCAATGGATGTTGACCATTTGATCTCTGTATTCTCTGCCTTTTCTAAATCCAGCTTGAACATCTGGGAGGTCTCGGTTCACTTACTATTGAAGCCTAGCTTGGAGACTTTTGAGCATTATTTTTCTAGTGTGTGAAATGAGTGCAGTTGTGCAGTAGTTTAAACATTCTTTGGCATTGCCTTTCTTTGGGACTGGAAGGAAAACTGACCTTTTCCAGTCCTGTGGTCAATGCTGAGTTTTCCAAATTTGCTGGCATATTGAGAGCAGCACTTTCACAGCATCTTCTTTTAGGATTTGAAATAGCTTAGCTGGAATTCCATCACATCTGCTAGGTTTGTTCGTAGTGAGGTTTCCTAAGGCCCACTTGACTTCACACTTCAAGATATCTGGCTCTAGGTGAATGATCATACCATTGTGTTTATCTGATTCATGAAGATCTTTTTTGTATAGTTCTGTGTATTCTTGCCACCTCTTCTTAATATCTTCTGCTTCAGTTAGGTCCATCCCATTTTTGCCTTTATTGTGCCCATCTTTGGATGAAATGTTCCCTTGGTATCTGTGATTTTCTTGAAGAGATCTCTAGTCTTTGCCATTCTGTTGTTTTCCTCTATTTCTTTGCATTGTTCACTTAGGAAGGCTTTCTTATCTTTCCTTGCTATTCTTTGGAACTCTGCATTCAAATGGGTATATCTTTCCTTTTTTCTTTCGCCTTTCGCTTCTCTTCTTTTCTCAGCTATTTGTAAGGCCTTCTCAGACAACCATTTTGCCTTTTTGCATTTCTTTTTCTTGGGGATTGTTTTGATCACCTCCTGTACAGCGTTATGAACCTCCATCCATAGTTTTTCAGGCACTGTCTATCAGATCTAATCCCTAGAATTTGTCACTTCCACTGTATAATCGTAAGGGGTTTGATTTAAGTCATACCTGAATGGCCTAGTTGTTTTCCCTATTTTCTTCACTTTAAGTATGAATTTGGCAATAGGCGTTCATGATCTGAGCCACAGTCAGCTCCCAGTCTTGTTTTGGCTGACTGTATAGAGCTTCTCCATCTTTGGTTGCAAAGAATATAATCATTTGATTTCGGTGTTGACCATCTGGTGATGTCCATGTGTAGTGTCGTCTCTTGTGTTGTTGAAAGAGGGTGTTTCCTATGTGTTTGTTTTGTTTGCATGTAGGCTCTTGGAGCCATTTTTGTTTTTAAAGCTATGGAACTCTTTGTCAGAGGAAATCTTAATTGAAATTTAGACATCTAAAACAGTAAAAGTAGTTCTATGTAGCGGGTCCCTATCATTTCCTTACTCTTCCCCATAAGACATATCTGCTCTACACAGTGAAAACCACTGCCCAGAGCAAGTGACCGAATGTCTTTCACTTAAGTATTTGTTGAATTGATATCAGGGCATAGAACTTTTATAAGTTGGGAGCTTTGGAAATTATCATTTATATGAATCTAAATCAATATTTGATGTAGAAATAATGAACCTTCATATTAACATCTAAAATATGACTTTGTAATTTGCAAAATACAAAAAGATTGCAAATCTTTTTGATTTAGAATAATAGAACTGTATGATGTCAGAAGTGGAAGAGATCATTCTGAGTGATCTGTTTAGAGATGGGGAAATAAGATTCTGAAGAGAAAAGTCTTTAAAGCTATGTTACAGCCAGTCCACGCTGCTCCTGTGTTAGTCCTCCTAGCCCAGTGTTGTCTCTCAGTTCTTGCTCAAAGCTGCACAGCCAGTTCATGGCCAGAACCAGGGCAGGCAGCTAGTTTTCACCATTCTGGGGCTCATGCTCTTTTACATTTTGTAAAACAGCAAGAAGTTTTCTTAGCTTTAATGTTAGCTTTGCTCCAAAGTCAGAACTGGACATGTAACTACAGACTGGTTCCAAATCGGGAATGGAGTATGTCAAAGCTGTATATTGTCACCCTGCTTATTTAACTTATATGCAGAGCACATCATGAGAAATGCTGGGCTGGATGAAGCACAGGCTGGAATCAAGATTGTTGGGAGAAATATCAATAACCTCAGATATACAGATGACACCACCCTTATGGCAGAAAGTGAAGAGGAACTAAAGAGCCTCTTGATGAAAGTGAAAGAGGAAAGTGAAAAAGTTGGCTTAAACCTCAACATTCAGAAAACTAAGATTATGGCATCTGGTCCCATCACTTCATGGAAAATAGATGGGGAAGAGATGGAAACAGTGACAGACTTTATTTTTGGGGGCTCCAAAATCACTGCAGATGGTGATTGCAGCCATGAGATTAAAAGATGCTTGCTCCTTGGAAGAAAAGCTATGACCAACCTAGGCAGCATATTAAAAAAGCGGACCATCTAGTCAAAGCTATGTCTTTTCTAGTAGTCATGTATGGATGTGAGAGTTGGACTATAAAGAAAGTTGAGCAATGAAAAATTGATGCTTTTGAACTGTGGTGTTGGAGAAGACTCTTGAGAGTCCCTTGGACTGCCAGGAGATCAAACCAGTCCATCCTAAAGGAAATAAGTCCTGAATGTTTGTTGGAAGGTCTGATGCTGAAGCCGAAACTCCAATTCTTTGGCCACGTGATGCGAAGAGCTCACTCGTTTGAGAAGATCCTGATGCTGGGAAAGATCAAAGGCAGAAGGAGAAGGGGATGACAGAGGATGAGATGGCTGGATGGCATCATTGACTCAATGGACATGAGTTTGAGTAAATTCCAGGAGTTGGTGATGGACAGGGAGGCCTGGCATGCTGCAGTCCATGGGGTCACAAAGAGTCGGACGTGGCTGAGTAACTGAACTGAACTTGCTCCAAAGATGGTCTGTGGATTATTTTCTGTTCTTCCAGTTGGTCTTGAAGTTTTCTGAAGGTCCTTGAACTTAGGCTCCTTCCGTATTCCAAGATGCCTTTCCTTATATTGGCGTTTTTATGTCTGTGATTAAGTACCATCTATCAATAAATCTAGAGTAAATCTATAATAAACTATGTGAAAGGTAAAGATGTTCTATTATAAATTAAAAATCATCTTTTTATTAGTTACCTGTGTGAGTGAGCATACCAACTGTAGCTGCAAATCTTATGGAAAATTAGTTTTCCTGTCTGTCAATGATATTTATATTAAGGGAATAACAGACACTTGAATAGGTGTCCGTGGTATGTCACATAGAACTTGGTCTTAAACACTTGGAGCTGAGGTTCCCCAGTCAGTATCTCAGGTAATCCCACATTCTCCAGGTCCTTCTAGGGTCAAACAAACTCTTGTATTGGATTTTCTGTCTCCCTCCTCCTTTCTGTGGGCTCTTCCTACTTGTGGTTGATGTTGGTACTGTTAATTAACTAAGTACCCATAAACCTGACTGACTATGTAGTAGACTCACCTGGGGAACTTAACATTTTTTTCTAGGACCCCACCCTGGATACTCTGAATTAGAATCTCTGGGACCTGGGAATCTGTGTTTTCAAAAAGATTCCTCAGGTGAGTTCGGTCAGTTAATAGACCTAAGTTCTAGAAAAAGTCATATAACTGATTGTAGCTCTGTGACTCAGTTCTGAATCCTTAGGGGAGAGAATTTGACTGACTCAACTTATTAGATATCAAGTTGAGGTCCCCCCAGCTTTTTTAAAAGGGGAGGGGTGTGTGTGTGTGTCTCATAGTGGTACAGCATGCATATATCTACTTCTTAGTGATGGATGAATAAGTAGCAATTTTGAAGGTTGTTATTAAAATTGAATGTGGCTGGATGTATTTCCCCAAGTCACAGAAAAAATAAATGGAGAGACTACTTCAGTTTTAAGCAAAATTTTCCCTTATTGAAAAGAAATTCTTAATTTGATGTAATCAAATCTATCATATTTTCACATTATGGTTTGTGCTTTTGAAGTCTCAAATCCTTAGCCGTCCAAATCTATGATTTTTGCTTTGGACACCATTAGGGAAGGATTACAAAGAGAAATTTTTAGAAGGAGGTCAGCTGGGAATGGAAAGATAGGAAAGAGAAAATGTAGATAGGAAAGAGAGAATGAGTCTATCTCAATTTAAATTCCAGATTCTTTCTATATAGATAGTTGTGTTGTCTTCAAATGGAACAATTTATTTTTTTCCCTTCCATTTCTTATGATATTTCTTTTCCTTGCCTTATTGCCCTGCTTAGAGAAGTGGCGAGGGTGGATATATTTGCCGTGTTCCCAATGCTATAGTCAGTCTTTTCACCATTAAGTATTATATTAACTATTGGTTTTTTTGTTGAGGTCCTTTATTAGATTGAGGTGGCTAATTTTCTGAGCTTTTTAAAAAAATCATGTTGAATTTTATTAAGTGCTTTTTCTGCATGAATTGATGTAATTATGATTTTTCTTCTTTAGCCTAGAGAGATTATTCTTCTTTAATATGATGTCAACTTCATTGATTTTTCAATATTGAGCCAGTCTTGCATCAGAGGAATAAACTCTACTTGGTCATATTGTACATTATTGAATTTACTAAAATTTTGTTAAGGATTTGTGTGTCTATATTTGAGAAGGATATTGGTCTATAGTGTGTGTGTGTGTGTGTGTGTGTAGAATTTATTTTTTGGTACTATCTTTGTCTGGTTTTGGTATCACAGTAGTACAGGCCTTGTAAAGTGAGTTGGAACGTGTTTCTTCCTCTCGTTTTCTGGAAGACATTGTATAGAATTGGTATTAATTCTTTAAAAGCTTAGAATTCTCCAGTGAAATTGCATCTACTGAGATGATCATTTTACCTTAGTTCATGTTGTTACCATTTCTGATGTTCTTTATTCCTTGGTATGGATTTATATTTCCATCCAGCATCATTTCTTTCTGCTTGAAGGACTTCTAACATTTATTACAGTGCAGGTTTGCTAGTGATGAATTCTTTCAGCGTTTGTAATGTCTGCAAAATCTTTATTTTGCCTTCACTTTTGAAATATTCTCTGGGAATAGAATTCTAGGTTGTCAGTTTTTTCTTTCAGTACTTAAAAGATGTTGCTCTACTGTCTTCTCTTTTGCCTTGCTTCTGACAAGAAATCTGCTGTCATTCTTTTCTTTGTTCCTGTGAATGAAACATGTGTTTTTTGTTCTGCTTTTAAGATTTCTCTTTGTTACTGGGTTTGAGCAACTTCTCATTTGTCTTAGATTTCTTCATGTTTCTTGTACTTGGGTTTGTTGAACTTTTTGGATTTCTACATTTATAGTGTTCATCAGATTTAGAAAGTTTTGACCATTATTTTTTTCAACTATCTTTTCTGCCCCTTCCTGTTTTGGGAATTCCAATTCCTGATATTTGAGGCTGCTTTAAGTTGTCCCACAGGTCATGATCCTCTGTTTTGTTTTTCAGATCTTTTTTCTCTATTTGATCTTGGATACATTTTAAAATAATATCTTCAAGTTTACTAATCTTCCGCAGTGTTAACTCTGTAGTTAGTCCTGTTTAGTGCATTTTTTACCTCCTATATTGTAGCTTTCATCTGTACAAATTCATTTGGTTCTTTTTATAATCTCCCGTGTCTCTAACTTTTTGAACACGCAGAGTACAGTTATAACAACTTGGAATGTCCCAACTGCTAATTCTAGTATTTATGTCAGTTCTAGGTTACTTTTTTGTCTTCATTATTGGTTATTTTTTCTGGATTCTTTGCATGTCTGATAATTTTTTATTGACTGCCAGGCATTGTGTATTGTACCTTGTAAGGTGCTGGGTATTTTTGTGTTCTTGTAGGTATTCTTGGGCTTAGTTTAGTAGTGTGAGGCAATCATGGGCTGATCTCATTCGTTTTCCATATCTGAAGGGATTGCTATGGTATGTTGCCTGATATTTTGAACACGGTTGTTTCCTATATTTTTTCAGTGAAGTTATTGACACTTTGAAAGAGTTTCATCCTTCTGGGTCATGGTTTTAAGGTTCGTTAGCTATAACTGAAATAGTACTTGATCTGGGGATAATTATTACTCATTGCTAAGGTAACACCCTACTGTCTTCTGTGCCTCATGCATTGTGAGTTAAGAGGATTTTGTTTGTTTGTTTCATTTTGTTTTTTAACCTTGGTTGGTGGTAACAGGCATTATTTTTGTCCCTTTGTGAGTACCAGGCTATCTCTAAGATTTATTCCTCTAGCACAAGTAATTTACACACACACACACTAATCAGTACTGAAGCTGTATACTCAAGAAGGGCCCTTTGCAGGTCTCTGGAGTTCTCCTTCTATGTAGCTCTCTCTTGTCTAGTACTCTGTGCTGAGAAAAAGCAGATCTAATAAATAAATAATAAAAGCAGTTTATAATTCCTGAATATCCTTGAACTTGGATAATCAGCTTTCAGTTCAGTTCAGTTCAATCGCTCAGTCGTGTCCAACTCTTTGCGACCCTATGAATCGCAGCACGCCAGGACTCCCTGTCCATCACCAACTCCCGGAGTACACTCAGACTCACGTCCATCGAGTCAGTGATGCCATCCAGCCATCTCATCCTCTGTCATCCCCTTCTCCTCCTGCCCCCAATCCCTCCCAGCATCAGAGTCTTTTCCAATGAGTCAACTCTTTGCATGAGGTGGCCAAAGTACTGGAGTTTCAGCTTTAGCATCATTCCTTCCAAAGAAATCCCAGGACTGATCTCCTTCAGAATGGACTGGTTGGATCTCCTTGCCGTCCAAGGGACTCTCAAGAGTCCTCTCCAACACCACAGTTCAAAAGCATCAATTCTTGGCTCAGAGGGAAAAGCGTCTGCCTGAAATGCAGGAGACCTGGGTTCGATCCCTGGATCAGGAAGATCCCCTGGAGAAGGAAATGGCAACCCACTCTAGTATTCTTGCCTGGAGAATCCCATGGACAGAGGAGCCTGGTGGGCTACAGTCCAAACGGTCACAAAGAGTCGGACACGACTGAGCGACTTCACTTTCACTTTCAGCCTTCTTCACAGTCCAACTTTAACAGCCATATGTGACCACAGGAAAAACCAAAGCCTTGACTAGATGGGCCTTAGTTGGCAAAGTAATGTCTCTGCTTTTGAATATACTATCTAGGTTGGTCATAACTTTTCTTCCAAGGAGTAAGCGTCTTTTAATTTCATGGCTGCAGTCACCATCTGCAGTGATTTTGGAGCCCCCCAAAATAAAGTCTGACACTGTTTTCACTGTTTCCCCATCTATTTCCCATGAAGTGATGGGACCAGATGCCATGATCTTCGTTTTCTGAATGTTGAGATTTAGGCCAACTTTTTCACTCTCCTCTTTCACTTTCATCAAGAGGCTTTTTAGTTCCTCTTCGCTCTGCCATAAGGGTGGTGTCATCTGCATATCTGAAGTTATTGATATTTCTCCTGGCAATCTTGATTCCAGTTTGTGTTTCTTCCAGTCCAGTGTTTCTCATGATGTACTCTGCATATAAGTTAAATAAGCAGGGAACAAGATACAGCCTTGAGGTACTCCTTTTCCTATTTGGAACCAGTCTGTTGTTCCGTGTCCAGTTCTAACTGTTGCTTCCTGACCTGCATACAGATTTCTTGAGAGCCTAACAGAAGCAGAAGATATTAAGAAGAGGTGGGAAGAATACACAGAAGAACTGTACAAAAACGATCTTCACGACCCAGATAATCATGGTGGTGTGATCACTAATCTAGAGCCAGACATCCTGGAATGTGAAGTCAAGTGGGCCTTGGAAAGCATTACTACGAACAAAGCTAGTGGAGGTGATGGAATTCCAGTTGAGCTGTTTCAAATCCTGAAAGATGATGCTGTGAAGGTACTGCACTCAATATGCCAGCAAATTTGGAAAACTCAGCAGTGGCCACGGGACTAGAAAAGGTCAGTTTTCATTCCAGTCCCAAAGAAAGGCAATACCAAAGAATGCTCAAACTACCACACAATTGCACTCATCTCACATGCTAGTAAGTAATGCTCAAAATTCTCCAAGCCAGGCTTCAGCAATCCGTGAACGGTGAACTTCCTGATGTTCAAGCTGGTTTTAGAAAAGGCAGAGGAACCAGAGATCAAATTGCCAATATCTGCTGGATCATGGAAAAAGCAAGAGAGTTCTAGAAAAACATCTATTTCTGCTTTATTGACTATGCCAAAGCCTTTGACTGTGTGGATCACAATAACCTGTGGAAAATCAGCTCTCAGGGAGGCCCAAACTGCCCATGGAATACTCAGTACCATGAGTTCAGTGTTCTGAAGACATTTTCAGTTGCTCTTAGGTGTTAGCAGTGTGGCTAGATTGCTTTTTGAAGGGAGTAGAGGAGGAAAAGACAGAGAAATGTTAAATATATATTACTAAGTGAAAGAAACCCATATGAAAAGACTACATACTGTATAATTCCAACTATATGAGAGTTTGGAAAAGGCAAAGTTATGGAAACAATAGAAAAAAGAAAAATCAGTGCTTGCTAGGGGTTGGGGCATGGAGCATGGAGGGATGAATAGGTGGAGCACAGAGGATTTTTAGGGCAGTGAAAATATTCTGTATGCTATAAAGCTGGCTACGTGTCATTATACATGTCTAAACACATGGAATACACAATATCTGAAGTGAACTGTAATGTAAACAGTGAACTTTGGTTGATAATGATATATCAGTGTAGGTTCATCAACTGTTATGAATGTACTACTCTGATGGGAGATGTTGATAATGGAAGATAATGCATGTGTGAAGGCAGTAGGTATGTAGGAAATTTTCTAGTCTTCCTTTTAGCTTTGCTGTGAACCTAAAACTTCTCTTTTAAGAAAAGTCTTAAAAAATCAATGAAGTAGAAATTGTATCAGTTCAATCGCTCAGTCGTGTCCAACTCTTTGCGACCCCATGAATTGCAGCACGCCAGGACTCCCTGTCCATCACCAACTCCTGGAGTTCACTCAGAATCACATCCATCGAGTCGGTGATGCCATCCAGCCATCTCATCCTCTGTCATCCCCTTCTCCTCCTGCCCCCAATCCCTCCCAGCATCAGAGTCTTTTCCAATGAGTCAACTCTTCACATGAGGTGGCCAAAGTACTGGAGTTTCAGCTCTAGCATCATTCCTTCCAAGGAGCACCCAGGACTGATCTCCTTCAGAATGGACTGGTTGGATTTCCTTGCCGTCCAAGGGACTCTCAAGAGTCCTCTCCAACACCACAGTTCAAAAGCATCAATTCTTCGGCACTCAGCTTTCTTCACAGTCCAACTCTCACATCCATACATGGCCACTGGAAAAATCATAGACTTTACTAGACGGACCTTTGTTGGCCAAGTAATGTCTCTGCTTTTGAATATGCTATCTAGGTTGGTCATAACTTTCCTCCAAGGAGTAAGTGTCTTTTAATTTCATGGCTGCAATCACCATCTGCAGTGATTTTGAAGCCCCCAAAAATAAAGTCTGTCACTGTTTCCACTGTTTCCCCATCTATTTCCCATGAAGTGATGGGACCAGATGCCATGATCTTCGTTTTCTGAATGTTGCGCTTTAGGCCAACTTTTTCACTCTCCACTTTCGCTTTCATCAAGAGGCTTTTTAGTTCCTCTTCACTCTGCCATAAGGGTGGTGTCATCTGCATATCTGAGGTTATTGATATTTCTCCCGGCAATCTTGATTCCAGTTTGTGCTTCTTCCAGTCCAGTGTTTCTCATGATGTACTCTGCATAGAAGTTAAATAAGCAGGGTGGCAATATACAGCCTTGACGTACTCCTTTTCCTATTTGGAACCAGTCTGTTGGTCCATGTCCAGTTCTAACTGTTGCTTCCTGACCTGCATACAGGTTTCTCAAGAGGCAGGTCAGGTGGTCTGGTATTCCCATCTCTTTCAGAATTTTCCACAGTTGATTGTGATCCACACAGTCAAAGGCTTTGGCATAGTCAATAAAGCAGAAATAGATGTTTTTCTGGAACTCTCTTGCTTTTTCCATGATCCAATGGATGTTGGCAATTTGATCTGTGGTTCCTCTGCCTTTTCTAAAACCAGCTTGAACATCTGGAAGTTCACGGTTCACGTACTGCTGAAGCCTGGCTTGGAGAATTTTGAGCATTACTTTACTAGTATGTGAGATGAGTGCAATTGTGCAGTAGTTTGAGCATTCTTTGGAATTGCCTTTCTTTGAGATTGGAATGAAAACTGACCTTTTCCAGTCCTGTCGCCACTGCTGAGTTTTCCTAATTTGCTGGCGTAGAGTGCAGCACTTTGACAGCACTGTCTTTCAGGATTTGAAATAGCTCCACTGGAATTCCATCACCTCCACTAGCTTTGTTTGTAGTGATGCTTTCTAAGGCCCACTTAACTTCACATTTCAGGATGTCTGGCTGTAAGTGAGAGATCACACCATCATGATTATCTTGGTTGTGAAGATCTTTTTTGTACAGTTCTGTGTATTCTTGCCACCTCTTCTTAATATCTTCTGCTTCTGTTAGGTCCAGACCATTTCTGTCCTTTATCGAGCCCATCTTTGCATGAAATGTTCTCTTGGTATCTCTAATTTTCTTGAAGAGAGCTCTAGTCTTTCCCATTCTGTTGTTTTCCTCTATTTCTTCGCACTGATCTCTGCAAAAGGCTTTCTTATCTCTTCTTGCTATTCTTTGGAACTCTGCATTCAGATGCTTATATCTTTCCTTTTCTCCTTTGCTTTTTGCTTCTCTTCTTTTCACAGCTATTTGTAAACCCTCCCCAGACAGCCATTTTGCTTTTTTTCATTTCTTTTCCATAGGGATGGTCTTGATCCCTGTCTCCTGTACAATGTCACGAACCTCAGTCCATAGTTCAGGCACTCTGTCTATCAGATCTAGTCCCTTAAATCTATTTCTTACTTCCACTGTATAATCTTAAGGGATTTGATATAGGTCATACCTCAATGGTCTAGTGGTTTTTCCCTGCTTTCTTCAATTTAAGTCTGAATTTGACAATAAGGAGTTCGTGATCTGAGCCACAGTCAGCTCCTGGTCTTGTTTTTGTTGACTGTATAGAGCTGCTCCATCTTTGGCTGCAAAGAATATAATCAATCTGATTTCAGTGTTGACCCTCTGGTAATGTCCATGTGTAGAGTCTTCTCCTGTGTTGTTGGAAGAGGGTGTTTGCTATGACCAGTGTGTTCTCTTGGCAAAACTCTATTAGTCTTTGCCCTGCTTCATTCCGTATTCCTAGGCCATATTTGCCTGTTACTCCAGGTGTTTCTTGACTTCCTACTTTTGCATTCCTGTCCCCTATAATGAAAAGGACATCTTTTTTGGGTGTTAGTTCTAAAAGGTCTTGTAGGTCTTCATAGAACCATTCAACTTCAGCTTCTTCAGTGTACTGGTTGGGATATAGACTTGGATTACCTTGATATTGAATGGTTTGCCTTGGAAACGAACAGAGATCATTCTGTCCTTTTTGAGGCTGCATCCAAGTACTGCATTTTGGACTCTCTTGTTGACCATGATGGCTACTCCATTTCTTCTAAGGGATTCCTGCCCGTAGTAGTAGATGTAATAGTTATCTGAGTTAAATTCATCCGTTGCAGTCCTTTTTAGTTCGCTGATTCCTAGAATGTTGACGTTCACTCTTGCCATCTCCTGTTTGACCACTTCCAATTTGCCTTGATTCATGGACCTAACATTCCAGATTCCTATGCATTCCAGGTTCCTATTGCTCTTTACAGCATTGGACCTTGCTTGTATCACCAGTCACATCCACAACTGGATATTGTTTTTGCTTTGGCTCTATCCCTTCATTTTTTCTGGAGTTATTTCTCCACTGATCTCCAGTTGCATATTGGGCACCTACCGACCTGGGGAGTTCCTCTTTCAGTGTCCTATCATTTTGCCTTTTCATACTGTTCATGGGGTTCTCAAGGCAAGAATACTGAAGTGGTTTGCCATTCCCTTCTCCAGTAGACCACATTCTGTCAGACCTCTCCACCATGACCCGCCCATCTTGGGTGGCCCCACAGGGCATGGCTTAATTTCATTGAGTTAGACAAGGCTGTGGTCCTAGTGTGATTACATTGACTAGTTTTCTGTGATTATGGTTTCAGATTATGGTGTCTGCCCTCTGATGCCCTCTTGCAATACCTACCGTCTTACCTTGGGTATGGGGTATCTCTTCACGGCTGCTCCAGCAAAGCGCGGCCACTGCTCCTTACCTTGGACGAAGGGTATCTCTTCACGGCCGCCCCTCCTGACCTTGACCTTGGAATAGCTCCTCTTGGCCCTCCTGCATCTGCGCAGCCACCACTCTTTGGACTTGGGGTTGCTCCTCTCGGCCGCCGCCCCTGACCTTGGTTGTGGGGTTGCTCTTCTTGGCCGCTCCTGCACTGTTGCAGCCTGGCAATCTTGGCTGCTGCCCCTAACCTCAGACATGGGGTAGCTCCTCTCTGCCACGCTTCAAATGTATACAGTTACAGAAACTCCTATAACTTTATAGTTGGGTGCATTTTTAGTATTTATTAAATATAAATAAAATTGTGATTTCAGATCCTAGCTTTGTCTCTTACAAGCTGTTGATCTTGGGAAATTAAGCTTTTATTTTTATTTTGGTTTCTTCATCTGTAAAATAGGAATGATAGTATAGCTCTTTCACAGGTTGTTGGGAAGATTAAATGAGGTAATAGATAAAAACGGCTTAGAACAGTATATGACACATAGCTGCTGCTGGTGCTGCTAAGTCGCTTCACTTGTGTCTGACTCTGTGCAACCCCATAGATGGCAGCCCACCAGGCTCCCCCGTCCCTGGGACTCTCCAGGCAAGAACACTGGGGTGGGTTGCCATTTCCTTCTCCAGTGCACGAAAGTGAAAAGTGAAAGTGAAGTCTCTCATTCGTGTCTGACTCTTAGCGACGCCATGGACTGCATACTACCAGGCTCCTCTGTCCATGGGATTTTCCAGGCAAGAGTACTGGAGTGGGGTGCCATTGCATTCTCCAAGTGCTGGTAAATATTAACAAAGTTTAGAAATTGTTTGCTCTTGTGCAGAGTATCTGCTGTTTTTAAATGGGGTAATTAACCTTTCTCTCATAGGCTTGTCTTGAGGATTAAATGAGAAAGAACATAAAAGCAAGTCATCAGTGAAGTAAGCTATGTCCATAAGTAGCCTTATGAGCTGCTTGAAAATTACATGTTAAAAAAATTAAGTCTTTTTTTCCTGGGAAGGTAGTAAAGCTTTTCATGAGCTCTTTGGGATGGTCTGTGCCTCCACTGTAGTCTAAGATTAAGAGTTGCTAGTTTAGAAAACTGGAAATAGTTTTTGAACTGGGAGTAGTTTTTGAAAAGGTGGCATGGAAAGGTCATGGGCTTAGGAATCTGGCAACCAGGAATCAGCTGGAATGTTACCACTTCCTAGCCTCAGATTTTTTTTTTCCTGTTAATCAGGGAAAATAATACTGTCCCACAATCTCGGCAAGGTTTTGACAGTCAGGTGCAGAAACTTAGGAATTCCACCGTAGCTACAAAAATATACAAATAGTCACAGTATTTATTACCCATTGAGAGATACAGTTGTATATATGGAGACCGTTTTGATTTTCATATGTTGCATTTGTTCAGTGTTTATTTTTTCCTGTAGTGGAGATTTTTTTTATTCTTCACTTTTTGTTAAATTTGAACTCCCATCCCTTGTTCTTAAGTTTCATTTATCCCATAGGCTATTGCTACTCTTTGGATAGTTCATTATTTTCTGGATTGCTTTTAGTAACAGTATTTGAAAGCATAAGTATCAGATCACGATACTGTCTGGATTGCTCACAAGGCCTGTAATTTGTAAGGTGAAGCAATTCTATTTTTTTTTATAATAATACTCTGTACCTTGGTTTAGTATTTTGTAGTTCACAAAGCACTTTCTCATTTTTCTTTCATTTGATCCCTGGGATGGGCAGGGCAGATGTTATCTCTTGATGGGGGAGAAAGTTGATGTGTGAAAGGGTAAATGGTTTATTCTGATTCCACAGAGAGTAAAGCATTTAGCTGGGATTGGAACCCAGGCTCTCATATTTAGTCTGGGGCTCTTTCCATAGAACCACATATCATTTTTGTGAGAAAGTCTTGGTTAAAAAACAAAATACAGGCCAGGTAAATTACTATTAATGAATGGTTGTTTCTGTTTTCCTAAAACATTTTTAAAAAACAGCCATAATCTAACAGAAATGTCAGCAATATAGAAAACTAAAAAAAAAAAACCAGATGCTCCATCACCCATGCGTACTTCAGTGTGCTTTTCCTACAAACAAGGGTATTCTCCTTTATAACCACAATACAACCATCAAAATCAGGAAATTAACATCGAATCATTACTACATCTAGTCATTAGACCTTGTTCATATTTCAGTCATTGTCTCAGTAATATTCCTTACACCAAAATGATTCAGTTCAGAGTCACACGTTGTCTTTATTTGTCCTGTCTCTTAAGTTTCCTTTAGCCTGGAAGAGATCTTCAGTCTTCCCTTGATTTTTCTTGACCCTGACACTTCTGGAGGTTACAGGACAAATATTTTTTAGACGGTCCCTCAATTAGTTTGTCTGATTTCTCCTCAAGATTAGCTTCAGGTTGCACATCTTGGACAGGAATATCACGGGCGTGTTAGTGTTCTCTTCCCTTTGCATTCTAGTCATTTGTCCATTCCTGACGGTGATTACCTTTAATGACTTGATTAGATAGTCTTTGCCAAAGTTCTACACTGAAAAGTTACTCTTTGTCATTGCAGTTAGTAAAGATTTTGTGGGAAGAAACTTTAAAACTATATAAATGCTCCATTTCTCATTAAATTGTCAACTTATTCATTTCCATCAATGGGGTGTTGTGGTTTTCTGTTTATTTGATTGGTTAATAATCTGTCAATATCATTATTGATTTTGATGCTCACCTTACCCAGACCGGCAGTGGGAGCCTTATAAAGCTGTCTCTTGACTCCTTTAGACATCTCCCCATCATTCTTTGAGGGCTTCTTTTTCTAGTACAGTAAGGTGTTGCAGTCTCATCCTGTGCTTTCTCTGCCCCAGCCCTGGAATCCGGTATTTCTCCAAGGACCCCTTGTTCCTTTTAGAGGATGGTTGTATTTAGAAGCCAAGGTCTGGTTACTGGATATATTCATTGCTATTGGGTGTTGTTCCTGCCAAGGCCCATTCAGTAGACAGACCCAGGAAGTATGTGTGTATTAGTCAGGCTATATTTACAGTTCTCTATTATACATTTATTGAAAACCTGAGTTCACGCTAATATCTCCAATTCAAATCCAACTCCATAGAGTTCATTCTAGTTTTCTGGTAGTTGCATCTGTGAGAAACTTGGCCTATCTTACTGGTCTTGGACTTGCATTGAGTGTGCTTCTCCATCACCTTCTGTCCTGTGTGGATGCTCTCCTCATTCACCTTGCTTTCCTGGGGTCACAGTGCCTAGGTTGATGGTTTGACATGACCCTGCTCTCCCACTGGGGTTTCCCTGGTGACTCAGAAAGTAAAGAATCTGCCTGGAATGCAGGAAACCCAGGTTCAGTCCCTAGGTTGGGAAGATCCCCTGGAGAAGGAAATGGCAACCCACTCCAGTGTTCTTGCTTGGAGAATCCCATGGACAAAGGAGCCTGGCGTTCGGCTACAGTCCATGGGGTCACAAAGAGTCAGGTATGACTGAGCAACTAACACTTTCACTTTTGCTGTCCCACTGCCCTGTGGATGCCCCAAATGACCTCTGAATCCCCAGTATGCTAGGCAAGTCTTCTCTGACCCCACATAGTCAGCCTCCTCATCGCAGCTCTGGCTCACCACCTGCCTCTAGGGTCCTTCTGCTTGGACATGCTCCTCACTCTCTTGGGCTCTGACACTCATGCTGGACTGTCCCTCCATGGGGCACTGTTCATGCTCTACTTGTGTTTTAACATCCTGGTTGTTGCTGCTCTTGAGCACTGATCCTCTTTTCACCCCCACTCAGGTTCTGGCTTCTCATCCCAGGGTGCTTCCCCTCAGTAGATGCCTTCCTCATTCACTCTGATTTGACATTATATTGGCCAGGCCACCTCCCACTGTGGGCCTTGCTCATGATCTGATGTCACTTGTCTGGTCACCTCTCTATAGAGACATTTTCCTCACCCTGCTCAGGCTTTTAACATCTCATGCTGAGCCATTGCCAACGTGGGCATCTGCCCTGCTCTGCCCACATGATAGTTTTAGGAATAAATTGTTCAGAAATAGCAGAAGAAAACTTAGGGGAGGCTTTTAAAAAAATTAAGGGCAAAGGTACTTAAGGAAATGGATGCCATCTTTGCTGATACTGTTAATATTATTGGAGAGTCTAGATTTTGCACTGTTGCTCAGCACAGGAAAGAACTTATTAAAAGTGCATGGAGTACTGTACATTGTGGAGGGGCATGCAGGCTCTATCTGCTTGGGATCCAGCTTTACTTCTTCGAGTTAACTTGCTTTGCACATCGTGGCGTAAGAATCTTTCCATAGGAACCAATGGGTAAGGTAAAACTTCGTAACTCCTCTCACAGCAATATCTGTGTATCTTTATTAATCTGATCCTGAGAACATTATTAGAAATGAAAAGTTAAGTGCAAAATCTTGAAATGACATGTTTGTATAATTACACAGGTAAGTTAATCATTTTCTGACAAGTCTCGACAATGACAGCGTTCTTCTATGGAGATGTTAACTTGTTATGGGTTAGAAAGCACCCTTTGATACAGCATTTTCAGCCTGGAGAAACAGCTTTAATTTCAGAGGCTATTGAAACAAATGGAGACTTGTTGGAAATATTAACACTACCTTTTTGTGTGTTTATCTAGCTTAAAGGAATCAATGTTTATTAGGTGATGTTTGCTAGCACATTCTGCGGTGTATACAGTTGCTTTTGACCGTGTTGTCAACTTTAAGACAGTTCATTTGTATGAATTTTGAAATACCTCAGCCCCCTCAGGATATCAGTGTGTAACTAAGGAGACAGTGTGCTGAGGTTTTACCCTAGTCCATAGAGAATAGGCTGCTGTTTTGCTTTAGAATACTAACTGGTGTGAAGATCTGATAGCTGTGAAATAAGGGGTCCCAGTACTGTGTGTGTCTCATTTAGTACTTCTAAATAACGCTTAAAGGTATGAGGGCCCAGCATTATGGCATGGTTACGTTATGCAGCAAAGATTCATCTTGTGAGGAGTTAGTGTTACATTTTTCTCCTAATCTCATAATACGTTGTAATCAAAGAAAAGTAGGTCCTAATTGAAAGCTGATGATCCAGCAGAGTGGTCAATAGCATGATGCTTTTTAAAGAAAAAAATTAGCTTTCCTGCCGCCTGAATATTGTCAGAGCTTTTGTCTGTTTCATGACTTCAAGCTGAGTGTACTTAATCATGTTGATGACATGGCCCTGAGCACTGAGCGTGGCCCTTGCAGGGCATCACCGAGAGTCTGTTCAGAAGAGGGTGGTATTGAATAGAAATCTCTCTTGGCTTACTCTCAGTCTTCGTTCTCCCAGAGGCAAGAACTGAGCAGACCTCCCTTCCTTCAAACACATTTTAACTGCTTGTGTGTTATTTTTTTTGTATTTAAGAGCAGAGACTGTTGTCAGCAGGTGTGACTTATTGATACCTTTGACTCCAGAGGAAAACATCTTTAACAGTCAGGTGTAAGCCAGGCATTTTCAGTAGCATACTTCTTGTTAGAGAAAGAGAAACAGTTATTGGGAACTAGAAACTGTGTCAGATGTTGGAGGAAAACTCATTCATCAAACTATTATTGTGCCAGGTTTATGACTAGGAATATGAGAAGACAGTTGGTGCCCTCAAGGAGCTCCCAGTCTAGTGGGGAAGACGGATACTTAATTAGAGGCACAGTGGTGGTTCTCCTGGTTACACATTGGGATAAGTTGGGGAGGTTTTAAAAAAAAATAATGCCTGGAGATTCTGATTTAATTGTTCTGGGGTGTGGTCTGAGCCTCAGGACTTTTAAAAGCTCCCCAGGTAATTGTAACTGCATCAGGGTCAAATGTGTTAGAGCTGCAAAAATGTGGAAGTGCAATAACATTTGCACAGGGATGGGAGTACAGTGGAGAGGCACTTAACTCAGTCTAGGATGTGAGGGTAGGGGCTTGAGAAGGCTTCCAAGAGAGGAGGAAATGCCTGAGCTAAGGCTTGATGAATGAATTTGTCAAGTGGAAAAGACTAGAAAGACAGTTCTTTGCAGAAGAGCAGCTGAGTAAGGTAGAATTGTAAAGTGGTTAGTGCTTTTGGGTGATCCATGCTGATTCTGCCATTTCCTTGATTTGACTTTGACTAGTTTATCTTCTGAGTTTCAGGGTCCTTATCTCTAAACTGGGGGTAATACTTAAAGGGTTGTTGAAGGTTAACTGAGATAATGCATGTAAAGTGCTTAATCATGTAATCATGCTTTGCACATTCAAAACAGTAGGTACAAGTAGTGGTATGGTAATGATATTGTCACTAGAGAATTGGAGCATGGTTTGCTCAGAGAGCTACAAGTAGTTCCCTGTGGCTGGATCTTAGGGTGCAAGACCACTCAAGGAAAGGGTGGATGGCAAAAAAAAAAAAAAAGAGCTTGGCTGATGGGCAGAGTTCAGATCATGGAGGTATAGGAGTGTGAGGCAATTGATGATGGGATCCCATGGCAGAAGCAGGACATTTCCATGGTAATATGTTAAGATACGATGTGCTCTGGGAAATCTTGGGTCTGTATTGGAAAGTGGCTCAGAACATGGTATTCTTAGCATCATTACATGTAGTGAATTGGCAGGAATGTTACTAGGACAGAAATTGGATTTTCAGTTCCAAGTAGTTGAAAATATTAAGCATCTTAAAGAGTAATGGAGGAAGTAAGTAGTCTCAAGGTAGTTCCACAGAGTATCTGGAAATTGTTATTGTATTAATGGTTTAATGAAAATATTAAGTCGCTTGGTCATTTGCATTTAGAAGAGAAACTTAAAAACTTATTTTTTGATTTGCAGAGAAGTAGAAAATGCTTCTTTGGAGAAGGAAATGGCAACCCACTCCAGTACTCTTGCCTAGAGAATCCTGTGGACAGAGGAGCCTGGTGGGCTGCTGTCCATGGGGTCGCACAGAGTCGGACATGACTGAAGTGACTTAGCATGCATGCATGCATTGGAGAAGGAAATGGCAACCCACTCTAGTATTCTTGCCTGGAGAATCCCAGGGACAGAGGAGCCTGGTTGGCTGCCTTCTATGGGGTCGCACAGAGTCGGACACGACTGAAGCGACTTAGCAGCAGCAGCAACAGAAAATGCTTCTATCTTCATTGGCTTCATTGGCCCTTATGTATATTGCTTGGTATGTTATTAAACTTGTCACAGCATTAATCACTACTTCTTCTATAATACAACATGTAAATGATCATGGATAAGTATGACAATAACATATATAGTCTGGTTTGTTTTTAGTGTGGTGGTCAGCATTTTTTTTTTTTTTTTTCCTGAAGAAACTGTCATAATCTTTGGCACCATTTAATAGAACTCTGGCAGCTATTTGAACTGAGTAAGAAAGTTTGGTAGGTTTATAATTCATTAGAATGAGGCAATGACTATGGGTAACTGTAGAAGAGAAGTTAGCGTCATTGTTTCCACAAATACTTTTTTCCTTTGAAATCTTTTATTGCAAAAGCACTGTTGATATGGATTATTGAGGTATACCTTATGTTTATTTTATATTGTATGTACTAATTATTTAGATGAAGAGTTCCATTTAACTAGATCAGTGGTTCTTAAACTGTGATCACTAGTTCAGCAGCATCACTATTATCTGGGTACTTATTGGAAATGCCAGTTCTTGGGTTCTGCCCCAGATACCCTGGAGATGGGGCTTGAAATCTCATCTTTTAATGTGCTGAAATTTGAGTCACAGAAGTGTATAATCACTCCTATCATTGATTGAAATTTTTTAGACTCCGGGAAGGCAAGTCTGTACTTCCTTTATTCCTTTTCAATATTTGATTCTGGCTGTGTGCCAGGGACTGTTTAGGCACCTGGGAAACACTTGTGGGTATGACAGACAAAAATGCGTACTCTCCTGCAGTTTACATTTAGAGGAGAGAAACAAGGTTGTGATTGCTGTGATGTGTAGAATTAAAATTCAATGGTAGAGTGTATTGGGGAAGACTTTTTGAGGAGGTCAGGTATAAGTTGTATTTTGAATGACAGGAAGAGCCATCTATATGATGATCAGTGCAAAAGGCCACAAGATAGAAATGAATTAGGTGTGTTGAGGGGCAGACAGAAGGCCAGTGTGGCTAGAATGCAGTGGGCAAGAGGAGAGAATTCTGAAATGAAATTGGAGAGATAGGGAGAGGCCAGATCATGTAGGACCTTGTAAGGACTTTTTTCCTACTCATTTTTTAAAAAATTGTAGTAAAATGCATATAACATAAAATTTACCAGACTGGAAAAGGTCAGTTTTCATTCCAATCCCAAAGAAAAGCAATACCAAAGAATGCTCAAACTACCGCACAATTGCACTCATCTCACACGCTAGTAATGCTCAAAATTCTCCAAGCCAGGCTTCAGCAATACGTGAACCGTGAACTTCCAGATGTTCAAGCTGGTTTTAGAAAAGGCAGGGGTACCAGAAATCAAATTGCCAACATCCGCTGGATCATGGAAAAAGCAAGAGAGTTCCAGAAAAACATCTATTTCTGCTTTATTGACTATGCCAAAGCCTTTGACTGTGTGGATCACAAAAAACTGTGGCCAATTCTGAAAGAGATGGGAATACCAGACCACCTGACCTGCCTCTTGAGAAACCTATATGCAGGTCAGGAAGCAACAGTTAGAACTGGACATGGACCAACAGACTGGTTCCAAATAGGAAAAGGAGTACGTCAAGGCTGTATATTGTCACCCTGCTTATTTAACTTCTATGCAGAGTACATCATGAGAAACGCTGGACTGGAAGAAACACAAGCTGGAATCAAGATTGCCGGGAGAAATATCAATAACCTCAGATATGCAGATGACACCACCCTTATGGCAGAGTGAAGAGGAACTAAAAAGCCTCTTGATGAAAGTGAAAGAGGAGAGTGAAAAAGTTGGCCTAAAGCTCAACATTCAGAAAACGAAGATCATGACATCTGGTCCCATCACTTCCTGGGAAATAGATGGGGAAACAGTGGAAACAGTGTCAGACTTTATTTTTTGGGGCTCCAAAATCACTGCAGATGGTGACTGCAGCCATGAAATTAAAAGACGCTGTCTCCTTGGAAGGAAAGTTATGACCAACCTAGATAGCATATTCAAAAGCAGAGACATTACTTTGCCAACAAAGATCCGTCTAGTCAAGGCTCTGGTTTTTCCAGTGGCCATGTATGGATGTGAGAGTTGGACTGTGAAGAAAGCTGAGCACCGAAGAATTGATGCTTTTGAACTGTGGTGTTGGAGAAGACTCTTGAGAGTCCCTTGGACTGCAAGGAGATCCAACCAGTCCATTCTAAAGGAGATCAGTCCTGGGTGTTCTTTGGAAGGACTGGTGCTGAAGCTCAAACTCCAGTACTTTGGCCACCTCATGTGGGGAGTTGAGTCATTGGAAAAGACTCTGATGCTGGGAGGGATTGGGGGCAGGAGCAGAAGGGGACAACGAGGATAAAATGGCTGGATGGCATCACCAACTCAATGGACATGAGTTTGAGTGAACTCCAGGAGTTTGTGTGGACAGGGAGGCCTGGCGTGCTGTGATTCATGTGGTTGCAAAGAGTTGGACACGACTGAGCAACTGAACTGAACCACTTTTAGTTATATTTGATTTTCTTTTTAAAGAAATTCATTTTTAATTAAAGAATAATTGCTTTATAATATTGTGTTGGTTTCTGCCATGCTTCAACATGAATCAGCCGTAGGTATACATATGTCGCCTCCCTCCCACCTTGCACCCTCTCTTACCCATCTGGGTTGTCACAGAGTACCTCTTTGAGCTCCCTGAGTCATGTAGCAAATTCCCACCGGCTATCTATTTTGCATATGGTAGTGTATGTTTCCATGCTACTCTTTGTATTCCTCCCTCCCTCCTCCCCCCATATCTACAAGTCTGTTTTCCATTTTTAAGTGTATCGTTCCGTAATATTCAGTACTCTCATGTTGTTGTACAACCATCACCACCGTCTATCTGCAGAACTAAGACTTTGGTTTTTAGTTTGAATGGTATGGGATGTTTTGGGGAGGTTTTGAGTAGAGGACTGCTATAGCCTGACCTTTGGAATAAAAGGGACTGTAGGAAGGCAGGGAGAAGGCAGTGAGACCAGTTAAAGTATTATGGTAATTGAGGTGAAATGTTGATGATCTATCAAGGACGGTCGGTTGGGGATGCTGAGACTCATTGAGATTCTGGGTATATTTTGATGATTAAATCAACATAATTTGTTTGATTGATTTGGCATATAAAACAGGACTGAAGGGTGATACCAGATTTGATGTCTTTTGTTTGTTGTGTTTTGTTTTTTTTTTTTTTTTTGCCTGAGTAATTGGATATCAGGAAGTGCAGGTTTGAGGAAGAAAAGTGCCATTTGTTAAGTTAAAAATTCTTCTTAAAGATCCTGATGGGGATGTTGAGCAGGCAGCTGGATGAGGGAATCTAGGGTCCGGGAAGAAGTCGGGTTGGAGACAGGACTTTGGAGCTCATCAGCATTTGCCTGGTAATTAGTACCATGAGACTGAATGAGATCATTTAGAGAATGAGTGTAGGCAGGAAGAGGTCTAGCACTAAGTTCAAGGGTAGGAGAGTTTTGTCTGAGAAGGAATCACCAAAGGAGCAGCCAGTAAGGCAGGAAGAATACCGCTAGAGAGTGATGTCCTGGCAGGCACGTGAAGAAAGTATTTGGAGAAGGAGGGCAAATCAATCAGCCGTGTCAAATGCTGCTGAGAGGTTAAGACAAGCATTTGAGATTGACCATTTTGGCACATTTTAGCAATGGGGAGGACACTGGTGATCATGACAAGTTGTTTTGGTGGTGTGGTGAGTTCAGAAGTCTGGCCGAAGTGTTGAAGAGAAAGGGAGAAGACGCAGAGAGAGAGTTTAGACACCGTTAGAATGTTCTTCAGTTAGACAGCAGATCTGTACAAACCACCTTAAGTTAGTGGCACAAATTAACGCTCCAGTGTTAAAAAAAAAACAAATTTGGTATATAACACCTTTGCATGCTCAAGTTTGTTCCTTTCAGTTTTTTAAGTAGAGAAAAATAAACTTAAAAGTGGACATTTGGGTTAAAAAAAAAATGCATGGAATCTTTGAGGAATCTCCATGGAGTCCCAGGGTCCCGCAGAACACACTTTGAAAGCCGTTATCTTAATCCAGAGGAATGAAATTCTGAGATGAAATTCAGCCAGTTGCAAAATAGGCATAAAGATATTTCTACGTTTTAGAGGGAATCTTCTTGGTGCTCTTCAGGTGAACTTAGAATATTCCTTTCTTTCAACAAACCCTTTACTTTTAGATCATTTGAATCAAGGGATTTTCCATATGGTGTTTTCCACAAATGTTTTGGTGACCAAGGGATGCTGACCTTGTCGGTCTTTTTGTACCCTTTTGCAGGGGAAAGAAAAAGTACAAAAGCATTTTTAAATAGCTTTCTTAAAACTTGAGTTTACTTTTAGTTAAGTAAGATACTCTGATTTATTGTCTAATTTAAAAATTGTATTTGACAAAGGTATATTTAATTTTTAGAGCAGGCAACTCTTTTCACTGTAGGTACTTATTTAAAGCACATTTGAAATTCTCTTCAGTAAGGAAATGATGGTTCTTCACAAGAGAAATAGTAGATCCCTGACTGGCAACTACTCCTGAGAAATTGGAGGGAGTATTACAATATTGAGTCTAAGATGCCATTATTTATAAGATGCACTGTTATTATATGTACTACTAAGAAAGAAAAATTGCCATTTAGACTTGTAAGATGCAATAGATTGTAAAACATGGGAAAATGTGGGAGAAAAATTTAATCTTAGAATCAATGAAACCCAGAATTTGAGTGCCTGGAGGTCTGAGTTGCAGTTCTGGCTATGTTTCTAACTAGTTGTGGGACTACCAAGTCATTTAGACTCTCTCTGCTTTAGATTCCTCACCTGTATGGTGAGGGTGATGACTGATCCACCTACCTCATAAGATTGTAATGAGGATAAAGAGAGGTAAATGAGATAGTTATTTTGGAAAGTGGAATCTGCTGGGCAAATTCAAGGTATTTAGTTGATTGCAATTCCCTTAGATCTGATTAGGCAACTCATAGTTTCTTCTCTGAGCTTTGTTGTCAGGCTTAAAATAGAATTCAGTCATAGACATTTGAATGTGTAACATTTTCTTCTGCTAAATGATTTTCTTGCAATCTGGAAATAATCTTTTTATTGTAGTTTTAGAATCAAAGAGAAAAGAGAAAATACAAAGATAATATAACCCCGATGTTCTTGTCACTCAGAATGAACAACTGTTAACATTTTGTTAGTGCTGTGATCTTTTTAAAACTTAATATGAAATATTCATGACATAAAAAGGTAAAAGGATATAGTAATAAACATTCACATACTTGCCATCGCCAATGCAGGGGAAGCCGCCCCCGCCCCTCCCCCCCCCCCCCCCCCGCTGTGAGGAAACAGTATCTTAAATTTTAGATTAGCATCCTGTCTTCGTAATAGCCTAATGAGATAGGATACTGTTTCTCTTGAGTCTTTAACATCTGTAAGTAAGCAAGTTAATGTCATCACCTGAATATTTTATCCTGGAATATGAGGGAGCACGTTACATTGCGCTAGTGTTGCCTTAGTTTGAATTTCCTCAAAATTTTTCTTTTGGTTTTGGAGATCCAGCTGTATAAATGGGAAATATAACATCTGTAAAATCATAACAATGGCTAGCCTATTATGTGCTAGACATTGTATTTAGGCAATTTTTGTTTGTTTTCTTTACATTTCACAATAATAATTCTGCTTAGGTATTTTCATTTTATAGATTAGGAAGGCTGTGGCTCAGAGAAGTTGAGTAATTGTCCAAAGTTCCACAGCCATTAAGTTGCAGAGCTAATTATTTTAATCAAGGTTTGCCCTGTATCACAGCCTGCATGTTCTGTATCATGCTGCCTCAGTCCTTGTCAGTAATCACGGTCTGTTTCTTTTGTAGGCAAAACCCAGAGACCACATTTGAAGTGTATGTTGAAGTGGCCTATCCTAGGACAGGTGGCACTCTTTCAGGTATTTGCATGTTTCATTATGATATGGCATGTTTGTTTATTGTATGACATAGCCATGCACATTGGATAATATGTGAATATTCTAAACTGTTATTTATCTTTAAGTGTGTTTAAGTGTCTTTCCCTTTTATCTGTGCCCACATCATCCTAGGGAACAATTTAAGAGTCATTGCTTTAATAGCCTTGAATTATGGCTTTATTCATTGTAACTATTGGATTTTAGTTTGTATCTTTCAGAGATACCTGGAAGTCAACATTTTAGTATGAAATATTATCACCTTGCTAATAGAGTGTTTAGAATTAGGTTATAAAATAATATAAAGGGAAATCTCTGCCACTTACCTGGGAGATGTTTGAAATAGATTTAATTCAGTAAATTTTATGTCAGCTGGTTAAAAAAGAGGTTGAAAATTAGTTGAAAGAAACACTTCTTCTGGCTTTAGCTTTTGGACTAATTTGGACATGTATTCTTGGACAACAGGGTCTTGGATAAGATTAGAGTATCTTGTTCAGGCTGAGTAAATCACTTTTTGAGCTAAAATCCTTCCTGGTTAATGAGCAAAAATCATCTTCTGGCCTAGTGTTCTTTTTCTTGGTGCCTAAGAGAGTGATGTGTTTGCCAAAGATATATCAGGGAGCATCTCTTGGTCTACACAGCAGCAGTTGTGTATATTTATTTGGTGTTTATGGAGAATGAATTTATTTGGATTAGAAACTTGGAGTAATCAGGATTCCAATGGTAGTTATGCCTATAATTGGCTGTACAACCTTGAGCATGTTTTCCACTTCATTATTTTAATTAGATTGTAATGCTCATAAAATAGCTACCTTTTGTTGAGTATCTATTGTTCTATTTTCCTACATGCTTGATGTACCTAGTTAGTTCTTACAGTACAACTCTTAAAGATAGTTGGATGGCATCTCCATTATGCCTATGAGAAAGTAGCATCTGAGAGGTCAGATAGCTTACCAAGATCTTATAGCTACTGTGTGGAATAGCAAGGGCTTTTGGTTCCAAGTCCTCTTCACTCTGCTAAGTTGCCTTCTTGAGGACAGTGACCATGTTATACACATCTCTCCATGGCATCTCCAGGGCTTTGTACAATGTCACTAGCATTTCTTAACTGCATTTCTCAATATCGAAAGTGAAAACTGTGTGAGCTTCACTTTCTGAATTAATGAGACATATTATAAACTTACTGGGGCTTTCCTGATAGCTCAGCTTGTAAAAATCCACCTGCAATGCAGGAGATTCCTAGGTAGGGAAGATCCCCTGGAGAAGGGATAGGCTACCCACTCCAGTATTCCTGGCTTTCTTTGGTGGCTCAGACGGTAAAGAATCCACCTGCAGTGTGGGAGACCTGGGTTTGATCCCTGGGTGCTTAACTTTCTGAATTAATGGGACATGTTATAAACTTATGGTCGTTCTGGAACTAGAATGTTAATATTCATCTTAAGTTATGCCTCTAACTGTGCAAACTACTGGATTGAGAAGGGAGGTAGCTGATACTAGGGGTGTTTGAGCTGTGGTACCTCTGTGAGCCTACTTGACAGAGTAACTAGTTGGTGATGGCTGTGATTTGATAGATTTAGGGACAAAAATTTTTCTTATTTCTACAGTTGCTAATGCTCCCCCTTTCAGTGCTGTAGTTATTTCCTCCCAAAGTTAAAATGAATTTTTTTGGGGGAATATGAACAAAGTTTAAGTGCAAATAAGATGGAAGAGTGTACAAAATGAGAAGTCTTTACCATATCCTCTTCTCCCAGTTATCTAATTCCTCTCCCTGTAGGCAACTCTTGTCTCATTTAACCCCTTTAGTTTACTTTTTAAAAACTTTAAATTTTGAAAATATTTTAAAAGATAAGTTACAGGTGTAGTTAAGTGTATACTCGCTTTCCTTAGAGTCATCAGTTGTTACTGTTTCGCCTTATTTGCTTGATCACTGTATTTTTTTGCTAAACATTTTGAGAATAAGTTGCAGACATTGTGACCCTTCACCCTTGAATACTTTAGAATTTATCTCCTAAGAATAAGGGCATTTTCTTAAATAACTGTAGTCCCATTATTGAAATAAGAAAGTTAATGTCTTTTGTCCATATTTAATCAGTTGTCCCAATAATATCCTTTATAGCACTTCCCCACTCTGATCCAATTCAGGATCATGTAATCCATTTAGTTTTCACAGCTGTTTAGTTTCTTTCAGTCTGGAATAGTTTTGCAATCCCTTCCTCCCTTTTTTAATCTTTATGTCATGTTTCTGAAGAACCTAGGTCTCTTGTTTTATAGAAAGTCCCTGGGTTTGAATCTGATTCTATCCTCATGATTAGATTCAGGTTATGGATTTTGGATAGGAGTATTTCAAATATCATATATGCCCTTCTCGGGCTTCCCTGGTGGCTCAGAGGTTAAAGCGTCTGCCTCCAATGCTGCAGATCAATGTGTATCACATCAGCAGAGATGTGATGTCCATTCCATTATCTGTGGAAAAAAATACATTAAACCTTTGTGTACAGTTTAATAGTTACAGAGTGAGTATCCTTGTTACTGTTATCCGGGTGAAGACATATAATATTGCTTGGTTCTAAGGAAATTCTGATTGTGGCAAGAGAACTCCTGCCCTTGTCCTATGCTTTGGCCCTCTTCTAAAGTGCTGTTTTCAGGCAAGGAGTCCATAGGGTCTGTGGGACATGCTTGCTTAGATCGTGAATCCTTCCATCCTAGACAAACTGTGAGTACCTCACATCTAAGAATTTCTTGACCCAGTGGCCCCAGAGTCTTATTTCCAGAGTCTGAGTCTTCCCTGGGGTCTGTCTTTCTGAGGGTCGACTGGCTGCTGGTATACACACCCCTAGACCCAAAGGGTGGCCTCAGGGTATCTGTTTGTGGGGAGTAGGGGATGGCATGGAGCTTGGACTTGGGAGTGGAGGTGATTGCATCCCTGTGTGTGAGGTTCCTGGCACTGTGGGATGGAAAAGGGAGAGATGGCCGATGGTCAGTTTTCTGTGAACCATGTTCCTACATAGTACTCTCAGGAATTCAAGAATTCTCAGTGTGAATCTGGCCTTCCAAGTACTTGTGATAGGAGAATGGAACATATTTTATTTAATAGTTTGTTAGCTTATTTCACATCTTTGAAATGTTTAGGCATATGGTTTGTGGACCTCAGTTTGTACTCTTGCCTAGGCCCTGTAAATGTTAGAGTTGGGGCTAGCCAGCGCCCCAGAAGTCCCTGCCTCCCTTTTTCCAGAGGTAACTACTATCCTGACTTTTATGATACTCATTTCTTTGTTTTTCTTTGTAGTTTTACCATATAAGTTTACCTCCTTGAAAAATTTAATTTAGTAATAATGCCTGTTTCTGAATTTTATAGAATTATTCTGTGTGTAGTTTTGCTGCTTTTTTAATCAAGTCTGTAAGGGTTCTCTGTGTTGCTGTGTGTACTGTGGTCATTTATTTTCATTGCAGTATAGTACACTTTAAGATTATATCACAGTTGATTCTGCTGTTGAAAGAACTTGAAGTTGTTTGCCATTTTTGGCTATTACAAGCAATGTGATAGCAATTATAAGGCTTTATATCAATACCTAAATCCTGGTGCATGTATATACATAGGATATATACTATACTTGATTACTGGATCACGCTAACCTGTTTTTCAAAGTTGATCTTGCTCATCTATACTACTTCCAGTGGTGTTTGGTCTTTGTCGTTCAACATCTTTACAGTCCTTAATACAGTTAGATTTGGAGTTATTTTCCAGCCTGATAGTTGTATAGTAGTATCTCCTCATTGTTGTTATTTGTATACTTTTCTGGTGACTAATGAGATTGAGCACCTTTTCATACACTATTGACCTCTCAAAATATCTTCGTTTTTAAAGTGCCTGTTCAAGGTTTAATCATTTTTAAATTTTTTCTATCTTCTCTGTGTTGTTTTATAAGAAATTGTTTGTACATTATGTATGTTATCTGATCAAGTGGGTTGTAGATATTGTCTCCTACTCTATAGTTTGTCTTTCACTGAATGGTATCTTTGATCAAAACTTCTTGATTTTCATACCTACAGTTTATTGATATTTTCGTACTCTACAGATATGAAGCTATTGTCCTATATTTTCTTCCAAGAAACTTAGTTTTGTCTTTCACATTCTTTAGTATGTCAAGTATTTTAATTTTCTATTAGATGATTAATATCCAGAAAAGCTGAACTTAAATTTGATTCCTTATCCATAATTTTTTAAAATTGGGAAACTAAATAAAGCCAAATTACTAAAATATGCTGTTCTTCTACATAAAACATGTTTTTATAAAATGGTCAGGTACTTCTAAGTAACACCTAAAAATTACCTCACAATAAAAGAATGACAAATGTTAGAAAGACCAGTAAGAAATATTCAGTTCAGTTCAGTCGCTCAGTTGTGTCTGACTCTTTCCGACCCCATGAATCGCAGCACGCCAGGCCTCCCTGTCCATCACCCTCTCCCGGAGTTCACTCAAACTCACGTCCATCGAATCATGTATGAACTCATGAAGGTATTGTTAACTGTCATGTGTTCTGTGCTCTGAAGAGCATTCCATGACACCATGGAAGAGACATGTAATTTGTCCGTTCTACTTAGATATTGTATCCAGACCTGACACTGAGTGGTACCTTCTCCCAAAGTTTGTGCAAATAAAATTTGGGTATACACGCTGAACTCACGGTACCGCTTACTTTGTTTGGGAATTCGTAAGATTTCCCAGTTGCTAATACCAGTGAATGAGCTGTCAAATATTTGATTTTAGATAACTTTTGTCTACTTATACAACCTTTCTTTCTTCTAATACAGCTTATATTTGCCTTTTTCAGATACTATTTAATGGATTATTTTTGCCATTTAGATGACTGTAAAGAATCTGTCTTAAAATTAGTCTTTGTTTCTTGGATCTGCATCTCTAATCTCTGCCAAAATACCTGAATAAACTTAGGTATAAACCTTACGCTGTAGAGTACTAGTGTCTGGGCATAATCTTCTCTTTGAAGTTTGTTTGCATCCCCCAGCGGGATTAATTCCCTGCTGTGAGAAGGTGGGCTACAGAGCACTGAAACTACTTTATGGGTCTTTAATTGGAGGAGTCAGTATAGGTTTTGTTCTATAAATTTCTGTGAGAGTTTCATTCTTACGATTTTTCTTATACTGTGATATATTATGTTCTCATTGTAAAAAAAAATACACAAAATTTTCCACTTATTTGAGTATGTATTAACAGATTATCATAGTGTATATTTTTTCTATTTATCTTTAAAATTTTAGTAGCTGGTTTTTGTACTAGTTTTTGAACTAGTTTTTGACCATGTGTAAAATTTTGAAAAATTATAAAGAGAAAAATTATCACTCAGTACTAACTAATATTTTGATTTATTTTCTTATAGCCTTGTATGTGTGTAAATATATAAACTCCCCCCCAAACTTATGTTACATGTATATGTTTTCCTTGTTCTCCCTTGAATCATTAAACTTTTCCTAAAATTATTAATATAGCTTTGTAAAAATCAATTTAGTTGCTATAAATTATGACATCATATCTATGTGCTATATTTACTGATAATTACATCTTTAGATTGGTTCCAGGATTCTCCTGTTGTAAATAATGCCAGTGAATATCTTTTGTATAATCTTGTTATTTAGGTATGTGGTTTTAATGTTTAGAAAAAGAAGTTAGATCATTTTGAGTGGATCTTTGATCTACTTTGTTCTTAATTTTTTAGTGCCTTTTTCTGCCGGCTTCATTTTGTGTTCTCTAGTTTGTCTATTTGTTCAAGAACCCACCTTACATAGGGATCCCAGAATAGGAATACAGTCACCTCCAGTTGTGAAAGTTCCTAGAGCTGAGTTCAGTCTATCTGACTGAAGGTCTCAAAAAAGGGTGCCCTTGCAAGAGAGATGAGCCTGCCCAGTCCCTTGATCACATGGCACTGACCATGCTGACACTCTGGAATGCGTTTCACACACAAGTGTCTCGTTACACAGCTGGCATCTCTGAACCTGCTGTAAGCACTCTTCTGGGCGGTTGCTTCACACTGGGAGTGGCAGCATGAGATTGTCAAGGCTGTTCCCAGACCAGCCTCCCTCTGTCAGCTCTCCTCCCAGTGTTTTTAGAAAGAAGTAGATAGTCAGGTTGAGAAACTGTTGTGAGAACTCTGTGAAAAGAAGGCTTAAGACGTGATGCTTTGGTTGACTGAGTTTTTCAGCTACCTTGGAGTTGAGCAGTAACCTTAAAAAACAAAACAAAACGTCTGGCTTTCAAGTCTCTCCTGAGTATCTGTTCACATTTCTGTATTAGCAGTTTCATGAAGAAAACTTGAGTGTTGGCCCACTTAAAATAATTGTGAACCAGATTTGTTCTTGAGCTTCATTCATAGGACTCTGATTCTGGGGTCTTCGCCTGTGATCAGTGTATGATCATCATTAGCTATTTTTTAAAAATTGACTTGAAAAATAAACAATTTATGCTGTCTCTTTAAAAGATGAAGAGGAGGAAAAAAGTGTTTTTTGAGAGTTGTTTTCCCTCAGGTTAAAATGTTCTTAGAGGTATTAACAAAATTTATCATCTTCTTGTTTTCAATAATAGGATAATAAATCACAGCAAATTTTTAAAGAATGGTGATAAAATAGCTAACATTCATTGAGTCCTTATTATGTCCCAGTCATTTGTAGTATTCCTTTTTAAACCTTGAATAACCCTCTAAGATGAGTCTTACTTTTGAGGAAACTGAGGCTTGAAGAGTTTAATGTATTTGTCCAAGTTGTTCACCCAGAAGTGGTAGAATCAGGACTTTAACTTCATTCCTGTGACATCTTCCCCAGAATAGCTGTCTAATATGACCTGCACATGCAGTAAGGAAATCAGATATATGGGGAAAGAAAAATCAGGCTTATAGAAAAAATAAGGGGAAAGACAGTTTTCATTCATGAAAGATGCAAATTTCTTTTCTTAAAATTGAAATTTAGTTGATTTATAAGATTGTTATTTTCAAGGGTATAGCAAAGGGATTCAGTTGTATGTATGTGTATATATATGTGTGTGTGTGTTTTCAGATTATTTTCCATTATAGATTATTACAAGGTATTGAAAATAGGTCCTTGTGCCATATAGTAAATCTTTATTGTTTATCTGTTTTACATATAGTAGCTTGTATCTGTTAATTGCATATTCCTCATTTATCCCTCCCTTTTCCCCCTTTGTTAACCATAAGTTTGTTTTCTATATCCAAGTCTGTTTTTGTTTTGTATATAGATTCCTTTGTTTTTAGATTCCATGTATAAGTGATATTGTATAATAATTGTCTTTTTTGAGTTACTTCACTTACTGTGATATTCTCCAGGTCTCTCCATGTTGTTGCAAATGGCAGTATTTTATTCTTTTTTTATAGCTGAGTAGTAGTCTACTGTGTATATACACTGTATCTTCTTAAACCAATTGTCTGTTGATGGGAACTTGGGTCATTTTCATATCTTGGCTGTTGTAAATAGTGCTGCTATGAACATGGGGATGCATGTATCTCTTTGACTTAGAGTTTTTGTTTTTTCCGATGTTTTTTGCTTTTGATTCAGCATGATTCAGTTCAGTTCAGTCTCTCAGTCGAGTTCGACTCTTTGCGACCCCCTGAACTGCCACGTGCCAGTCTTCCCTGTCCATCACCAACTCCTGGAACTGGCCCAGACTCATGTCCATCGAGTTGGTGATGCCATCCAACCATCTTATCCTCTATTATCCCCATCTCCTCCTGCCTTTACTTTAGCTTTTATTTTGCTTTATTACTTTATTTTTAAATTTAAAAAAAATTTTGTTACTTTTATTACTTGATTACTTTAGCTTTTATTTTGCTTCTTCTGAATTTTCCAGTAAAATTAAATACATTTTATAGAGTGTTAAGATATGGATCCTGATTTGTAGCAGTGTAATAGGAACAAATTACCACTCACTCCAAAGACATGGATTACTTAATCTTTGTAATTTCTCTTAACTCTAAGTACCTGATACTCCAGTTAGAAAATATCTTGTTTGGGATAGAGGCATGGAACCTTACCTCACTGTACTCTTCAGTTCAGTTCAGTCGCTCAGTCGTGTCTGACTCTTTGCGACCCCATGAATCGCAGCACGCCAGGACTCCCTGTCCATCACCAACTCCCAGAGTTCACTCAGATTCACGTCCATCGAGTCAGTGATGCCATCCAGCCATCTCATCCTCTGTCGTCCCCTTCTCCTCCTGCCCCCAGTCCCTCCCAGCATCAGAGTCTTTTCCAATGAGTCAACTCTTCGCATGAGGTGGCCAAAGTACTGGAGTTTCAACTTTAGCATCATTCCTTCCAAAGAACACCCAGGGTTGATCTCCTTCAGAATGGACTGGTTGGATTTCCTTGCAGTCCAAGGGACTCTCAAGAGTCTTCTCCAACACCACAGTTCAAAAGCATCAATTCTTCGGCACTCAGCCTTCTTCACAGTCCAGCTCTCACATCCATACATGACTACTGGAAAAGCCATAGCCTTGACTAGACGGACCTTAGTTGGCGAAGCTTCAAGCGGACTTTAAAAAGTCAGGGGTAGTTTTGAGAATTACAGTGTGTTTTGTATTTTAGGATTGTTACAGCGATTATTTCTTTAAACTAGAGGTGAGCCTAGTGAGAGCTCAGTGCAGTTAAGCTTTTGCCCACCACCTAATGAAATAAGTATCATCTCAATTGCATAGATAAGTAGGGTTCAATGAAAGTGGAAATTGTTTATTGAACTTCTTTATTCTAACATCTAGAGTAGTGCTTGGCGTATAGTAGACCTTCAATAAATATTAAATGATTAAAGCTTACAGATAGGAAATGACTTGTTCAAAGTTCTGAGTTGGGATTTGAACTCTAGTGTGATTGTATTCTTTAAACAAGTTTATAAAAACTGTGACACAACTTATATATATATGTATGTATATGTATAGTTTAAAGAATAAAGGTAAATTCATGTACCTAACACTCAACTTAAGAAACAGAACATTTAATTTCTCTGAAGCCCTCCTCTATGCCTTTTTCAAATTGCTTTTTTTCCCATTGAAATCACATTTTAAATTTTACCTTAATTGTATATCCTTGCTTGAAGCTATGTTTTTTTATTACACAGTGTTGATGCTCTAAATTGGTATGTAGAATGACTGAATTGCTGTTCTTACAAAGTAACAGAAAGTGAGCAATGTATTTTCTTAATGTTTGGTTATTTGGAACTGATTCCAGATTTCTTCCTGTTTCTAAAGTGTGTGATTTAAGGGCCATATGGGTATAAATTACGAAATAGGAAAGTTTCACAATTTTTGATTTATTCACAGCAGTGTGTTTCTTCTTGCTGTATCTGTGGTTCATTGTATTAGGCCTATGGCCTTCTAGGTGGACTAGGAATTCATTGATCTACTAAACAATAAAATCCATATGAGCCGTGAGTTTGTTTATTTTTATTGTCACAAAATACCAATCTCAGAGCCTCATTTTCTCAGCTATAAAATGGAGGCCCTAATAGTACCTACTTTATTCAGTTGAAAGGATTAAAGTAAAATGCTTAGTGCTTGGGATATGGAAAGTTCTCAAATAATAGCTGTTGTTATTGTTTTGAAAGGTTTAATTTTTTTAAAGAGAAGACTTAGGTTCACAGCGAAATTGAGAGGATGATACAGAAATTTTCTGGATATGCCTACCTCACACCTGCACAACCTCTCCTATTATCAACATCTCCCATGAATGTGGTATGTTTGTTACAATTGTTGAACCTACGTTAACTTGTCATAATCACCCAAAGTCCGTTGTTTATGTCATGGTTCACTCTTGGTGTTGTATATTCTGTGAATTTGGATAAATGTATAATGACATATATCCATCATTATAGTATACAGAGTATTTTCACTGCTCTAGAAATTTCATGTTCTACCTGTTTAGCCCTCCCTGTTGTCCACTCACTGATCCCCACCACTGATCTTTTTACTCTTTCCAGTTTTGCCTTTTCCAGATTGTCATATATTGATAGTTGGAATCATATTTGTATGTAGCCTTTTCAGATGAGTTTCTTTCACTTAGTCATATTGTTTAATGTCTTTCCATGGCTTGATGCCTCATTTCTTTTTAGTGCCGAATAATATTCCATGGCCTGGATGTGTCATGGTTTATGTATCCATTGACTTACTAAAGGACAACTTGGTTGCTTCCAGGTATTGACAATTATGAATAAAATTTCTAATAAACATTCACATGTTGGTGTTCATGTAGAGATAAGTTTGCAGCTCCTTTGAGTGAATATCAAGGAGCCTGATTGCTGAATTTTATGGCAAGAGTCTGTTTAGTTTTGTAAGAAATCACCAAGCTGTCTTCCAAGGTAGCTGTACCACTTTGCACTCTCACCACCAGTGAATGAGAGTTCCTGCTGCTCCATATCCTCACCAGCATTTGGTGGTGGTGGTGTGCTGAATTTTGGCCATTCTAAAGGTGTACAGCAGTGTGTGGTATATCACTGTTTTAATTTGTATCTCCCTGATTACATATTATGTGGAGCATCTTTTCTTGCGTTTATTTGCCATCTGTTTATCTTCTTTGGTGAGGTTTCCGTTAAGATGTGCCCATTTGTTAAATTGGGTTGTTTGTTTTCTTATGTTTGAGCTTTAAGAATTCATTGTATATTTTGGATTACAGTCCTTTATTGAATGTGTCTTTTGTAAACATTTTCTTCCAGTCTATAGCTTGTTTTTCTTATTTTCCTGATACTGTCTTCGGCAGAGCATAAGTTTTTAATTTTGATGAAGTTTGGCTTATCAGTCATTTCTTTCATAGGTCCTGTTTGTGGTCATCACAATGCCCAAGATCATGAGCTATTTAGTTTCGTGTTTTACATTTAGGTCATGATCTATTTTGAGGTAATTTTTGTGAGGCATGAAGGAAAGATTCAGTATGTGTCTAGATTCAGTATTTTGCATCTGGATGTCCAGTTGTTTTAGCTCTATTGGTTAAAAGAGACCGTTTTTGCTCCATTGTATTGCCTTTGCTGCTTTAGCAAAGATCAGTTGACTAATTTTTGTGGGTCTGTTTCTGGGCTATCTGTTGATTCATTGATCCGTTTGTCTGTTCTTTCACCAATGTCATCCTGTGTTGGTTTCTATAACTTACGATCAGTCTTGAAGTCAGTTAATGTCAGTCTTCAGATTTTGTTTGTTTTTTAAATCAAGTTAGGAAGAACTGACATCTTGACAATATTGAGACTTCTGATTTGTGAACATGGAATATATCTTCATTTATTTAATTCTTTGATTTTGTTCATCAGAGTTTTGTAGTTCTCCTCATGTAGTTCTTGTATTTATTTTGGTCAGATTTATTCCAGAGTATATTTTATTAATAATTTAATTAATATTTAATTAATTTTATTATACTATTATTTTAAATTACTATGTTATTTTTATTTAACACAAGATTTCCTATCTGTGTAGAACTCTACTGTCCAACAACTATCAGTCTAATGCAGCTGAAAAATGGGAAGGACAACAAACTAGCCAAAGTAGGTTTCTCAGAATCCAAGCATTCAGACTTAAATATTTTATTCATGGGGATCTCTTAGCTTATACCCTATGTGCTTTGGTTTGCCCTGAAGATTTTTCTGTATTATATTGATCAGCACAGTTGATTATGTTGATGACTTCAAATCATTGCATTAGATTCTTTTAGCTGAGAATGGCAGAAGCCCAGTGAAATCTGGCTTGAGCGAAATAGGGAATTTCTTGGTTCTCAGTACTGAGAAGCTGCAGTGGTAAAACTGGCTTTGGATTTTGCTGGATCTAGGTGTTCTGCGTATGGTTTCATAGATTTGTCATACCTTTAGCTCTTGGTTTCCTGTCTTCTGTGTTCATTGCTGGGCAAGTGGTCCCTATATGATGGCAAAGATAGCCACTAGCAAATCCAAAATTTGTATCTACCAGTTTAGTCACCCAAGTGGGAAGAGTATCTTATCTTATTTTGAGCCATTAACCCAAGGACCATTGTAAGAGGCCTTGTTTGGGTCATAGACTGCTCTGTGAACCAATCATGATGGTTTTGAGTGGGTGACTTTGAGATGCCAGTTGAGGAGTGAAGGAGTGTGTATGTGGGAGGCCTATTCAATGCCGTTTGGGTTCTGTAGCTGAGAATGGGGCAGGGTTGTTCCCCAGAGGAAAATCTGGTGCTATTACCAGAGGAAGGGAGAATGGATGGATGCTAGGCAGCCAAAATAAATATTCACTGCAGTCATCAGAAAAATGTTTTATTAAAATATACTTTTCAAAAAAGCAGTGAGATATAGTTTAGAATAACAACCAAAATAAAGAAGTTTTGGTGCTGAAAAATGTATATCTTCAGCTTTCTCAAACACTGTCATATAAGTCTTATTTCCCCAGGAATCTACATGACTGAGTTCTTATACATTTAATTTTTGGTTACAGTTTTAATCACTTATTCTTTGAGCTCTTACTTTAGGTTCAGTGCTGTGCTAGACTCTAGAAAGTGGAATATGAGCTCTGTAAGACAGGAACTGGACCTCATGTTTTAAATGCTTAGGAAACTTTTAATTTAACTTTTAGGAAATTATATTCTAGCCTTTGAACTTATATTGGTGTTATTTCACAACACATTTTGCATTTCTTTCTTTATATTACATTGATAACATGCAATCTCCCTAAAGGCTTTTATTAGAAAAATAAATCTTCAGGAAAGCTATCACTATGAGCTTGCTTTGCCCAGCAGGAAACTTTAAGAAATTGCTTGATTTAAGACTTTTTTTTTTAACCTTTAATGTTTCTTAGGCATTAGAATTTTATGTTATCACAAAGCCTTATTTGAAGAGAAAATAGACGCAGATGAATTACTGTCTAGGTTATAACAGTGTCTATTGGGTTGGCCCAAAAGTTCGTTCAGGCTTTTCTGTAAGATGTTGTAGAAAAACCTGAGCAAACTTTTGGGCCAACTCTTATATCTTCATGAATAATTTGTAATAAAAAGCAATGTAGTGGAGAGACTGTAGTCTTTGAAGTCAGATTTCTTGTGCCACCAACTAATTGTTTGACCATGGGAAAGTTATTTAAACTGATTCTAGTTTGCTTATTGTTTAAAGGAACTTTATATCTATTTGTTGGTGAATTACAGACAGTATGGTCTACTTTAAAACAAAAAGCACAGTGTGAGAGTTGTGAGTTAAGTTTTATTTGAGTCAGTATGAGGACTGCAGCCTGGGAGGCAGCACCTCAGATAGCTTTGAGAATCTGTTGCAAAGAGGTAAGGGGGAGGACAGTATATATGTGATTTTGGTAAAGGGGGAGTACATGCAATCAAACATATTCATTTTTTATAAAGTTTCTACTGGTCTCATGAAGTTTCTGCAAGTCATGAGAAACCGTTGTCACCATGAAATATTTTAGTATTTTTCTAGATATGAGGAGATACAAGAATTGGGCTCATAAAGTCAGCTCCTGAGAACATCTGACTATCTGAAGACCTATCCTGCCAGTTTTCCTGGAGCACAGAGTGCCTCATTCCTGCTTTCCACCCTAAACTCCTTCAGCGGGCTGTTGGAGGTCAGCAGCTGTGGCAGCACGTGATTTAATCCTTGTAGAGGTAGATGGCAAGTGACAATTTCTGGTTGACATTATGTATTAAAATGCATGACACAGAAACAAGTACAAATTAGGCTTTCTTGTGATGACTTTATTCAACATCATCCTTAAAACAGAAACAAAAACCCAAACTTCAAACCATAATAAACTCCAAACAACGAAACTTCCTGCAATTGTGATTTTAAGAGATTAAATCGCCCTTCTGATATAATTAAATTCCTTTTCGAAAGGGTTCAAAATACTAGAACAATAGTGAAGATATTGAACTCGATGAAAAGAAAACTGTCTGGATGACCAATTTTCTCTTTCAGAAAATGTAGGATTAATTCTGAGTTCTTTGCAGAAAAGCACACTTTGGACACATGGATAATTTCCAATGAGTAACCTATATATTTTTTTTCTCCACTTATGTCACAGTTGTCCTCAACTACCAGAGTGTTTTGTTCTTTTTTCTGTCTAGTTGTGAGAAGAGCCACATGCCAAGAAAGTAAGTTGGTATCAGAGATTTATTAAAAGAGCTCATTTCTGGAATATGGTCAATAGTTAGTGTGTATTTAGCTCAGTTTTCTGTCCTCAGTAGTAATCATCACTGATACTCAGAATGTTGAAACTGACTTCTAGAACATCGCAGGAAGAGTGCCATTGGGTTTGTTAGGTTGTGCTTATGGAAAATTGACAGAATTATTTGGGGAAGAGTTTCTACAAAGACTAAAATGAAAAATATTTTCATCATGGCTCTCAATGAAATAGAAAATCAGCTCAGCATAACATTTAATTTGTTCCTCTTCCTGATAAATTTTTTGGTTAATAGAAGTTCTTCTCTCTCTTCCCCGTAAAACTTCAAAAATATTATTAGCAAAAATCTGGTTAAGAGCATGGTTTCTAGGATTAGATCATCTGGGTTCAAATTCCAACTCCACTTATGACTTAATTCCCTGTGTGATTTTGGGCAAATTACTTAGTCTCTGTCCTGTCTTAGTTTCTTTTCTAAATTGTAAAATGGGGATGATAATGATAGTACTTGATAGTGTTATTGCAAAGGTTAAATGATAAAATATTAAAGAATTAAGCACAGGATACAGCACAGAGCACCTCTCAGTCTGAACTGTGTTTTGTAAGTTGGATTCATTTGTTTTGATGCTTCAAACTAGAAGTTGAGGGTCATTCGGGGTCTGAACTGAGGAAATGTCACCTCTTCCTATTGAAGACTCGTTCCTTCTATACTGTGATAACAGGGCATTGAGACCAGATCTAAGGCAGTTCTAGGCCCAGGGCATTTGGAAGGCTTGACTAGGTCCTTTCTTACTTCCAGCAACCTTAGCAAGTCCGGATTAGGTTTTGAAAAAGTTCTTAATCCTGGAGGTTGGACCCCGGAACAAGCCGACCTAATTTTTCTTGGGTTTGCTGAATGGAGATTGAATTTACTCAGGTTTTATTTGGGCTGCTCTGGGACTGCTATAGGATTAAAGTTCGGGCCTAGACCCAATATAAGTTGAGATTTAGGGCTGTTCACTACTACATTTCCTCCATTTTCTTTAGAAAGATTTTTTTGGAATCATATTTTACCCATTCAGCAATTTTTATTAGAGTTTGCTGTGTGATAGGTGCTGGGGAAGGGTCCCAGGAGGCATTTCAGACAGAAGGCAAAGCATTTGTGGACCCATGGAGGAATAGTTTATTTCTTTTTACTAGTTAAAAAGAATATGACTCTTAGGCAGATTCTGATTAGCTTGAGAGACCCTGTGCTACCACACTGTCAGTTCTGAAAGGGCAGAGAGGTCTTTGTTTATTCAGTTCATTGATGTGTGCCCAGCACCTGAAACAGTGAGTGGGACATGGTAAGCACTCAGTACCTATTTGTTGGGCAAATGAATGAAATGACACAATGGCAGCTGTTTATAGTGAACCTTGATATTTTGATTAGTCTCTGCAGTTTTATTGTTGATAAATATCTCATTTCCAGTAGGTTGAATGGCTGCTCAATTCGCTGTATTGTTTTTTAATGGAAATCCTTAGGTCGAACTAGAGAGAGGGGATTTATATTAGAAGCAACAGTTATATTGCAGTTTTCTCTCTAGTGGTTTTTCTGGAAGATGTTATTCTGCCTTTTCTACGAACAGAGGTGCTCAGGATGAGAAATTTAAGGGAAGGCGCACTTACACTTGTCTCACTGGGTGAGGAATGCCTTTTCCTCTTCATTTAGTATGTGTCCATCAGACTTCCCAGAGTACAATGAAGCATTTACTTCAAGCCTCGGCAACAGCCCATACTTTCTGCATTTTAGGCTTTTTCTCCTGCCCCTGGGAAACTGCCTGGTGGTCCGGCATCATGAGAATTTGTCTCAGTAAAAGCTGCCCACTCTGTCTTCTGGCTGGAGCAGTGGGTGTAGTGGAAGGAGCTATGGAGCTGGGTCTGAGTTATGGCTCCACAGCTAATAACCTTGGGGAAGTTACTTGGGGAAGTTTTTTTTTGTTTGTTTTTTCACTTGCAAATATGTTTATGTTTATCTTTTAGAGTTGCTGTGAAGAGTAAATAAAATACTAACTATAAAATAACAGCACCTCATTTGTTTTCTTTAGTCCTTCTGTCCAGTCATTGTTCTCTGCTCTTTCAGCCTCCTGACATGAAAGAACACCTATATTATTTTTCATAGCTTGAAGAACTGTGGAGTCTTTGAAATGCTTGATAATGATTTTGTGTATTTTTAAGATTTATTCTGATGAGCAATGTGGAGTTTTATTATTTCCTAAGACATGGAAAAGCTGCGTAACAAAAAGATGTACATACTTGATTTAAAAAAGAAAAAACTTCTGTGCATAATTTAAAAGTTTTCCAGATATGAACTTAAACTAAGAGTTTTTCAAAACAGTGCCTTTGCCTATGGAGGGCATAGCATGTTTTTGTGTTTACATGTTAGTGAGTGTGAGAGACAAGAGAGTGGGGAGTAAGAGAGAGAGGGACCGAATGAGAATGAAAATATATGTGTGGTGAAAGAGATATTTTAGCCTGCTTTTGTAACTTTAGCTTTGCTATGCAATGTGCCAAAAGTTATTTCTCCCTAGAGAGTGTCTCTTTCAACAGTTTGTGAAGGCAGCATAAATTCTCACTTGGAGTTCAGGGAAGATGGTAATACAATTTAGTACAGCCACAGTATTTTTTTTTTTAACTTGTTAGAAACCAAAATGTGATTGCAGTGGCAAAGTTGTCAGCGCACTCAAGTTTAACAAGTGTTCGAAGGATTAGTAAAGGAAATGTAGTTTACTCTACAGCTTTTATGACAAAGAATTTAAAAGGTTTTGCTCTAAGCCCCACCATGTGTTTCTTCCTTTTCTCCAAAACATACCTCTAGGTTGAAAAGAGAGATGAATCTCTTAGGGAGAAACTATTAACTCTGAGGGAGTTTATCATTGTTAGAGAGGAAGCGGAGCATTTACATTTGAATCGACTCTGAGTGTAGTTTGTGCCTTAATCTTGTTCCTCCTAGAAGTTGGTGAGGAGTTTAAGTACTTCCTACTTTGTGTTCTGGTCCTTGTAGTGCCATCCTTATTTTCTCGGGGATCATAAATTTCCTAATTCAAAGTAAGCAAACTTCTAAGACTCTTGTGCTTTGGCTTTGCACGGAAGTACTTTCTGTGGTTGTCATAGTCATCTAAGTAGGACCATTGGCCAAAATTGTCTCATTTTCACAGCACTGATGATCACACTAAAAGTACTATCAAAAAGACAAAATTTTACAGGAAGTTTAGAATAAAGTCGCCTCCATTGCAATCCCACTCTCAAGTTTTGAATACTCCCATTTGATAACCTTGGAGGTATGCATTTTTATTTTTTAAAATTATTATTCTTTTTTGGTGTACATTTTTAATGAAAAAGAGTAAGACCTTCAGATGATTATCATAGGGACTTCCTGGCAGTCCAGTGGTTAAAACTCCATGCTTCCACTGTAATAGGGTATGGGTTTGATCCCTGGTTGGGGAGAACCAAGATCCCACATGCCCTGTGATGTAGACCCGCCAAAAAAAGTTGGTTATCTTAAACATTTTGATTTTTGAAGGTTCCATCAGAACCTTAGAGTTTGATTAACCAGTTCCCTGTTGTTATACATATATTATTAAATTCAGCCCCTTTTAAAAGAAGACAAATTACATTACTCTCAAGTTATAAATTGTGGCTAAATTTTTGGTTATTGTTCAGTTGCTCAGATGTGTCCGACTCTTTGCAACCCTCTGGACTGCAGCATGCCAGGCTTCCCTGTCCTTTACCATCTCTTGGAGTTTGCTCAAACTCATGTTTATTAAGTCAGTGATGCCATCCAACCATCTCATCCTCTGTTGGATGGATCATTGACTCAATGGACACAGCTGTGACTGGACATTTTTGGTATTGCCTTTTTTTTCTTTTGACAGGAAGGGCTTAGGGCAATGGAGAGGAAGATAGAGGACTGAGAAGGGCTGTGTCAAAGATAAACTGTTACAGATGGAAATTGTTAACAATAAAGTATTATTTTAGTATTTTGCTCTGTGATGAATTAAAGTACCATTTCTTTAAAAAAATTAGTTATATTTTAGGGATTCTTAGGTGTACATTTAATACTCATTTCTATTATAAGTGTTTATTTCACTTTCTTATTTTACTTGCATGGCGTTCTGCTGGTGGTGGATTTAGGTCATTTTAGCCTAAAGAAAATAGAAATCATCTATCTGAAATACATGTTGATGAGAGAAATTCTTTGGATTTGCTCTCATGTCTTGTTAGACAGCTGTGTCCTAGACTGGAGTTAGCTTTTGTAGCAGCTGTGAAGTCCTCACCTTACATAAAATGTTCCCAGTGAAAATTTGTTTCTGTGACTTGAGACTGTCATTCAAACCCATCCCAAAGAAACAGGGTGTTATAATACTTCATGGGTGTCAGATGAGGAAATCTTATTGGAGCCCCGGTTTAATTAAATCCAATGCCTTCTCCACACCGCACCCCTCCCCCCCCCACCTCCCTTCTTTTTTCAAAGCAGTTAGTAAGTTAGAGGTTGGGGAAGTAGCCTATGTTTGTTCCTTAGAGATTGGGACAGGAATTTTGCCTTTGCTGAAAGAGCTTGTGTAGTAAGGGACTAGCTTAAAAATGATTTGCCTGGCATTTGCACTGGGCATATTTGGAAAGGAAAGCCTCTTTGCATTGTGCATTTAAAAGAGTGTCTATAAGCGTGTTTAGAAAATGGCAGCTTTTTGCTGGTCTTGGCTGTCAATGTCTTGCTGCTACTGACTGTGTTTAACCAGAAAGGGAAACTCAGACTAGAAAAAGTCTCACTCCCAAGACTTTACAAGAAAACCCCTCTTTGTTGATTTATATATATATATTTTAAAGGAGCTTGACATCTTCATCAAGTTCACAGTGGGCTTGCTTTGTTTGCTTTCTCTTGAATGCTTGATAAGATTTTTCTTCTATTGTTGTGTGCAGCAAGAACAGATCTTTCCATGGCTGGGGTGGGTTTTTTGTAAATCCACAATATGGTCATTGTCTGGTGGTGAATAATTGTGGCTGCTTTTTGTACAACCAGAACTAAGGCTTTGGCTGTGAACAGATTCCTTCTTAGCGTGAAAAGGGACTAATCCATGTAAATACAGCCCCAAAATAAAGCTTTACAGAAAAAGGGGAAGGCCGCTAAGCAGGAGGGCACAGGTCAGCAATTTAACCTTTAACCTAACAAATAAGAAGCATGAAAGTTCCAGAATTGGTTTACAAAAGAAAGCTCCTGTGATCTGTCAGTTTTTCTTTTCAGGAGGGAACTGGGTGAGAGATCTGACTGACAGCTAGTGCCTTTTAACTGCGGACTGAAATTAACTGCCGAATTGAAACTTGAATATTTGAAGGAGAATTTTTCTAAATAAATTGAGATGTCAGAATAGGCTGTGTAAGCACTGGTCAGGATCTTACATGTGTTTTTTACCCTTGAAGTGGGGGCATAGGCATTGGACTGGACTACCTTTAAGATCCCTTCCAAGTTTAATAGTCTGTGGTCTGACTCTTACCAGTCAAATTAGACATGAACTTTGCAGTTTAAGGCCAGATTAAACTCTTTCTCTTTTCTAGTATTATCACTGATACCCTTTGTATACTTTTCATGGCTCCATAAATTAATTGCAGCCTTTACTAAAGATTTGTTAAGAACTTTTTGTACATATAATTAATGTTTTCCACAAAATATCCGTCTTGAGATTCCATAATATGGACAACTTTTACGACCTGACGCACTGTTAGAAACTCTATTATGCCATGTGGAGCACTGTAAAGCAGAGGACACAGGCTTTCTTTCAGGGGCTGCTGTTTTGTTCAACATGCTTAGGCATTATTAGCAGATACAATTGAGGAAGTTAAAGCAGCGGAAAGTGAAGCATAGGTGTTTATTAGGCAATGCAGAGAGGAAATGGGAAACTGAAAAATGAGAGATTGCTATTTCCTGCATGGACTTGAAGAGTTAAGAAAATAAGGTTTGTGCTTAGTGGTAAGAGTTACTTTTATGCTGTTGTACTCATTTACAAACTTTGCAAACAGTTTGTATTTATTTAATCACAACAGGTAATCTTGTTAATGAGTGTTAGTTTTTGCTTAAAGCATAATGCATCTGAAGTCAGCTCTTCTATTTCACCATAGAGAATTCTGTAACTGATAAAAACTTTAATTACTGAGAATCATTCAGATTAAAAAGAAACAATGAACTAATGACTTTAAAGTAGGCTCCCTGTAGATTAATAAGAATAGTAATTATACTGTGTAACTCCACTGCAGAAACAAAGTCCCAGGGATGAGTCTGTTTTATTTTTTCAGTTGTCCATAGTATGACTTGCAGCTTGTTCAACACTTGTTCTTTCTAAGGGCGTATTGGCCTGTCTGTTTCCTTTAGGTCTTTAGAGACCAGAGACAACACAATGTTGCAGATTAAAATTAGCTTAAAGTTAAGCGGCTACCTTCAATTAGCTCAGGCATGCACCCTCTTTTTCCTAGCTTATTAGTGTAGCCTCCTAACTGTTCTTTATGTTTTCCTTCACATCCATATTTAATGTTGTCATCTGAGGGATCTTTCAAAAGCACAGCTGAGACCACATTGCTCTCGTTCTTACACTTTTCTGTGTCTTCTTTTCACCATAAGCTACAGTCAAGCTCATTAGCAGAGCAAATGAGATCTTCCGTGATCTATCCCCTACCGATCGTAGCTTCATCCTAGCCCATTCTACTTACGCATTTTCCAATATATCCCAACCCAATTTTATGCATGTTTTCTATTTCCATATCATATTTAGTTTCCCCAAAATGTATGAAGGGCTGATATCTTTAAAGGGTGATCTAATGATGATACTTTGAAAATAGTTATCAGTTTTTAGGCTTCACACTTTGTAAACAGCCCCATGTTCTTTTATTTGATCTTCATAGCAACAGTACCAAAGGGACAGTGTTCTTTGAGAGGTGCTCCGTAAATAATTGGATGAATGAATGAATGATCGTGTAAACCATGGAGTCAGAAAACTGGAATTATGGTCCAAATTCACCTACTTATTAGCCTTGTAATTTTGGATACATAATTTGACCTCTCTGAACGTATTTATTAACCTGCAAAATTAAGTCTGTGCCAGTCTTGATTGTCATTGTAGATGGTATGAGGACTGAATGAAATAATGTACAGTAAATACAAATGCTTTTCAAACTGTAAACCCTATGCAAATGTTTGTTACTGTTGTTAATTTTCTTAATTCTATAAGCGAAGAGAATGCATTCATGGTTGTAGATAGATTTGTGTTTTAATGATTTTAAAAACATTAGAACTTTTATTATTTATATTATGTTAAAATATAAGCTCATTTTGATAGCAAACAGAAAATGATATACCCGTGTTTTCTTTCAAAAGGAAAACGTCAGATTTATACTATTGGTCAGTGCTAACGAAGGAAGCGCACACTGTATGGTAGATAGGTGTCCGTGCAGTGTTCACAGGCTCCTCTTTGCTGTATGTTCTCTGTGGCCCTCAGGAACCTTAGGGCTATATTTGCCTTCTAGCTCTGTGTCGTCTATGCAGCTTTCTTAGTAAGCTAGTATCTTCATATGCATTTTTTATTATGCATTTTTACATAATATTGTTTCCCTGACTTTATTTCCCCCCTTTTAATCTTCCCTTTGTCTTTAGTCCCTCAGTTTACACTTGTGTTTTTTATTTTTGTTTATATTTTGGCTGCACTGGGCTTTCTCTAGTTGCAGTCAGTGGGAGCTACTCTTCTATTGTGTTGCGTGGGCTTCTCATCACGGCAGCTTCTCTTGTTGTGAAGCACTAGGCACGTGGACTTCACTAGTTGCAGCTCACAGGCTCAAGAGTATGGGCTCAGTATTAGGGGCACATTGGCTTCACTACTCCATGATGTGAGGAATCTTTCTGGACCAGGGATCAAAGCCATGTCCCTTGTATTAGCAGGCAGATTCCTATCCACCAGGGAAGTCCTTCCTGTGTACTTTTAAATCATTTTAACTATATGTATGCTTTCAAAGTCATCTCAGATTGTTTCTGGAATGTGATGGAGTATAAACTCTCCCTGTGTGATCTCAGTCATACCTTGGTTTTTGCTATCACCTAGAGACCAAAAGTTTCTCAGTCTATCTCTCTGGCCCAGACTCCTGAGTGCCAGACTTGGCTTCTCTGCCAGTGGCTGCTTCTCAATGTCCCAGAGGTTCTTCAGATTGAATTAGCACCCCTTTCCTCCAATCTTCTACCCCTACTCCTGGCCAGAGAGGAGTGGCCACACCTAGCAAAACAAAGCTGAAGAGCCAATCCTAAAGCTTTTAGTTCTTTCTTAAGGTTTTGTTGAATGGCATTAATACTCATTCATTTGCTCACACTTCCAGAAACCTGAAAGTCAAGACTCTCCCTACATTGACTTAAACCACAGTATCTTTCCCCATGTTTTTAAAAAGCTTTAAAAATATTTTAAACAATTTCCAAGTTATAGAAAAGTTGTAATTACATTTCAAGCAAGTCTCTGCCTCCCACTAATCCAAGCCACTTGAGAATAAGTTGCAGACCTTCCCCTCAAAAATTCAATATTTGCTGGAAACAGGGCAATTCTCCTGTATATAACCACAATATACTCATGAAAATGAGGAAATTAACATTGATATAGTACTGCCCTCTAATTCCCAGTTTTGCCAGTTCCCCCAATTGTTGTTGTTCAGTCACTCAGTCGTGTCTGACTCTTTGCGATCCCATGGACTACCTCACGCCAGCCTTCCTTGTCCTTCATCATCTCCTTACACTCACGTCCATTGAGTTGGTGATGCCATCCAACCATCTCATCCTCTGACCTTCCCTTCTCCTCCTGCCTACAATCTTTCCGGCATCAGGATCTTTTCCAGTGAGTTGGCTCTTTGCATCAGGTGGCCAAAGTATTAGAGCCTCAACTTCAGCATCAGTCCTTCCAGTGAATATTCAGGGTTAATTTCTTTTAGGATTGACCGGTTTGAACTCCTGGCAGTCCAAGGGACTCTCAAGAGTCTTCTCCAACACCACAGTTCAAAGGCATCAATTCTTTGGCACTCAGCCTTCTTTATGGCCCAACTCTCACATGCATACAAGACTATTGGAAAAACCATAGTTCTGACTAGACGGATGTTTGTTGGCAAAGTAATGTCTCTGCTTTTTAATATGCTATTAAGGTTTGCCATAGGTTTTCTTCCAAGGAGCAAGCATCTTTTAATCTCATGGCTGCAGTTACCATCTGCAGTGATTTTGGAGCCCAAGAGAAGAAAGTTTTTTCATTGTTACCCCATCTATTTCCCATGAAGTGATGGGATTTGATGCCATGATCTTTGTTTTGTGAATGTTGAGTTTTAAGCCAGCTTTTGCCCTCTCCTCTTTGACCTTCCTCAAGAGGCTCTTTAGTTTGTCTTTGCTTTCTGCCATAAGGGTGGTGTCATCTGCATATCTGAGGTTATTAATATTTCTCCCAGCAATCTTGATTCCAGCTTGTGAGTCATTCAGCCTGGTATTTCGCTTGATATACTCTGCATATAAGTGAAATAAGCAGGGAGACAGTATACAGCCTTGATGTATTCCTTTCTCAATTTTGAACCAGGCTGTTGTTCCATGTCCGATTCTAACTGTTGTTTCTTGTCCTGCATGCAGGTTTCTCAGGAGGCAGGTGAGGTGGTTTGGTATTCCCATCTCAAATAATTTTCCACAGTTTGTTTTCCCAAAAAATAGTCTTTAAAGCAATAGGATTCAATTTAGAACCACAAGCTCCATTTAGTTTTATGTCTCTTTAAGTCTTCCTCAGTTGACAACAGTTCTCAGTCTTGACTTGTATTATCTCGACATGTGAAGATTGCAGGCCTCAGTTAGTGTTTGTCTTATGTTTCCTTGTGGTTAGATTGAAGTTAAGCATTTAAGTGAAGGACGGGGAAGCCTGGCATGCTGCAGTCCATGGAGTTGCAGAGTCAGACACGAGTTAGCGACTGAGCAACAACAATGAGCATCTTTGGCAGGAAAATCATAGAAGTGATACTTTGCTCTTCTCATGTCAGACAGTGCACAATTTTGACTTGTCTCATTGCTAAGGATGACCACTTGATTAAGACAGTGTTTGCCAGGCGTCTCTATTGGAAAGTGTCTCTTCACATCTTTATAAGTGTTTTTGGGGAAAGTACTTTGAAATGATACAAATATTCCTTTCCTCTTTACACTTTCAGATTATTTGTATGTTTGACTTCGGACTCAGAATTTCCTTTTTTATTCAAGGTTATTATTGAATTTCCTAGTCTATTTTAATGAATGGCATTATGCAGTTTGTTCCAACTTTGATCAGTAGGAACCAGCTTGAGAGGGCACTTTACTCTTTTGACACATCCTCACCATTCCTTGAGTACCTGTTTGCTTTCTGGCACAAGATGTTCCATGCTCATCTTTTATTTGTTTTTTCTTAGCTCTGAAATCTGCCATATTTCCAAGGAGCTTTCGTTCTTTTAGTGGAGAATACTAACCCAGATAACCACAATAGTGTGATCACTCACCTAGAGCCAGACATCCTGCAATGTGAAGTCAAGTGGGCCTTAGGAAACATCACTATGAACAAAGCTAGTGGAGGTGATGGAATTCCAGCTGAGCTATTTCAAATCCTAAAAGATGACGCTGTGAAAGTGCTGCTCTCAGTATGCCAGCAAATTTGAAAAACTCAGCAGTGGCCACAGGACTGGAAAAGGTCAATTTTCATTCCAGTCCCAAAGAAAGGCAATGACAAAGAATGCTCAAACTACTGCACAATTGCATTCATCTCACACGCTAGCAAAGTAATGCTCAAAATTCTCCAAGCCAGGCTTCAACAGTACATGAACTGTGAACTTCCAGATGTTCAAGTTGGATTTAGAAAAGGCAGAGAGAACCAGAGATCAAATTGCCAACATCTGTTAGATCATCGGAAAAGCAAGAGAGTTCCAGAAAAACATCTATTTCTGCTTTATTGACCATGCCAAAGCCTTTGACTGTGTGGATCACAACAAACTGTGGAAAATTCTGAAAGAGATGGGAATACCAGACCACCTGACCTGCCTCCTGAGAAATGTTATGCAGGTCAGGAAGCAACAGTTAGAACTGGACATGGAACAGTGGACTGGTTCAAAATTGGGAAAGGAGTATGTCAAGGCTGTATATTGTCACCTTGCTTATTTAACTTATATGCAGAGTACATCATACGAAATGCTGGGCTGGATGAAGCACAAGCTGGAATCAAGATTGCTGGGAGAAATATCAGTAACCTCAGATATGCAGATGACACTATCCTTATGGCAGAAAGTGAAGAAGAACTAAAGAGCCTCTTGATGAAAGTGAAAGAGAGTGAAAAAGTTGGCTTAAAACTCAACATTCACAAAAGGAAGATCATGATTTGGTCCCATCACTTCATGGCAAATAAATAGATGGGGAAACAATGGAAACAGTGAGAGACTTCATTTCCTTGGGCTCCAAAGTCACGCAGATGGTGACTGCAGCTGTGAAATTAAAAGACACTTGCTCCTTGGAAGAAAACCTATGACAAACCTAGACAGCATATTAAAAAGCAGAGACATTACTTTGCCAACAAAGGCCCATCTAGTCCAAACTAAGGTTTTTCCAGTGGTCATGTATGGATGTGAGAGTTAGACTATAAAGAAAAAGGAGTGCTGAAGAACTGATGCACTTTTATTGTGGTGCTGGAGAAGACTCTTGAGAGTCCCTTGGACAGCTAGGAGATCCAACCAGTCCATCCTAAAGGAGATCAGTCCTCCTGTATATTCATTGGAAGGACTGATGCTGAAGCTAAAACTCCAATACTTTGGCCACCTGATGAGAAGAACTGACTCATTTGAAAAGACCCTGATGCTGGGCAAGATTAAAGGTGGGAGAAGAAGGGGACGAAGAAGATGAGATGGTTGGATGGCATCACTGACTCTATGGACATGAATTTGAGTAAATTCCGGGAGTTGGTGACGGACAGGGAAAATTGGCGTGCTGCAGTCCATGGGGTCACAAAGAGTTGGACATGACTCAGGAACTGAACTGAACTGAGTGGAGAATGCTATTAAAAAAGCAATATTTGGGATTTCCCTTGGTGGTCCACTGGTTAAGACTCTGTGCTTCCACTGCAGGGGACACAGGTTTGATCATGGTTGGGGAACTAAGGTTGCATATGCCTCGAGGTGCAGCCAAAAAGTTAAAAAAATAGCAAAAATCTGGGTGCTGGGTGTGTTCATTGCTATTGAGCTCTTGCTGCTCCTAGGCCTTCCTGGTGGATGGAACTAGAAAAGTATTTGATATATATGTGAACACACATTTACATCTAAGTGTATTTCTGTATCCATCTGTGTATATTGATGTATTCTTGGTACTTCCAATTTCAGTCTAACACCACAAGATTCATTCTGGCTTTCTCCTTTTCCCCTATTATTAACTTCTTTTTTTGGTGGCAAGCACCCGGCTTCCCATTATCCTTAACACACTAACTTACTTTATCATTCTCTTGTACATGACCAGTCTCTCATCATGGCTACCACTACCTCCTTCCCAGCATGGATGCCCTCCTTACCCTACTAGGGTTTGATACCATTTGCCACACTGCCTCTGCCATACCTCATCCAGCTTGGGCTTTGATAATTCATGACAGGCTGGTTTCTTCATTGTGGATGCCTTATTCACTTTGGGTTTTGATACTCCATACATGACTGCCACCTCCTTCTAAGTTGTTGCCCTCCTCCTCCTGCTTATGATCTGATACCCTGTATTAGGCGTAGAAGTCCCTTTACCCTGTTTAAATGCACTGATTTAACATGGGCACTCCCCGTTTTACATGGACACTCTTCTCAAACTGTTTAGGCTCTGATAACCCATACCAGCCAGCTGCTCCCTGTGGATTCCTTTTTCTCCCTTCCTGGGCTCTGACTTCTAGTGCTGGGCAACTCCCCTGTGTGTATGCCCTCATTATTTTCCTTGGGTTCTGACACCTATACTGGATTGCCCCTTACAGCAGGGACACTCCTCGTATTGCTTGGATTCTCTTTCCCTGTGTGGGGAGCTGTGTGGACACTGCCCTGAACCACTGTGGTTCCTTCTTACCAAGTATGGGTGTTTACCTTGGCTTTAGGATTGAATTGTTGATTAGGAAGAAGGGGAGAGAAAGAGGAAGTCCAATTCCTTGGTCTCTTTCCTGTCTGTCTTCTTCATCATCCAACTTTTCCTTTGTTGTAGTTCTGGCTCTCCTTATTCTTCTTGAATTATTGCCACTTAATTGGTTTCCTAACTGGAGTCTTCCCCTTTCCAGCCCATCTTCTGTCCTACTGTTAGTAAGATGGGTAGATATAATTGTTGCCATATCTTGCATAAACTGTGTAATGCCTTCCCATTATCTGTAAGGTAATACTCAAATCCTTAGCATCATACGAAGTCCTTCATGACTTAGTAATCACTCTTCCCCGTTACTTCACCAGCCCATAGTTGACCTTGTGCTGTAGCTATATCACTTAAATCTCTTCTGTTTCTTCCTTTTTCTTTACCATCTTCTTTCTCGTTTCTGCCTTGTTTACTTATATTTAAGACTCAGATCAGGTGTCCCCTCTTCCAGATCTTTTTTAACCATCCCTTCTGTCTACCCTTACCTCCTCCTTTTCCCCAGCCCCATTCAAACTTGGTTAGATGATTTTCCTTTCGATACCCTGCATATTGTATTATAGCTCTTTTCTTTTATTCTTCAGGTCAAGAACAATGTTGCTTAAATTCTTTACCAATGGATAACTCTATTTAGTAGGTAGCTACCTAAATGAAGAGATATTTAAAAATATTTGTTATGGAGAATTTCTCATTCTGTGGAATTTATTTTGTCCAAATAAGCAAGATAACATTAGTATCAGTAGTTTGTGAGGCTTTTGAAATGGCCTCATTTACTCTGAGCCAGACACTCTAATTGTGTTTTTTAGAGTGGGATTTTTACCTGCAGTTACATTTACTTCTAGAATATCTCCCGAGACTTAGCCTTGTTTTTCCTAGCAGGGTGGAAAAGAGATTTGGTGTGTATCAAAGATTGGTTCATTATCTTCTATTTCCCATCCACTGCATAATACCACTATGTATGCAGTAGGCTATGCAGTATCTGATACTATCTAGGTAACTGATAAAGATATGTTTGACCAAGAGACAGAAGAGGAGAGAGAGACTTCATTTGGATTGTTAATCATTTGCCTAAATTGGCTAAATCACTCAGTTTATTTGGGTTCTGGATTGCTTTCTGGGTCAGTTTGAATTTTATTTTTTTGATCTGAGGCAAAGTATTAAGCCTCAAGGGTCTCAGTAGTTCTTTAGGAAAGGTATAATTGGGGTCAAGCAACAGTCTCAGGTTCCTGGGCAGAAGAGTTAGCTGGGAGCTGGAATTAATGTTCACTGCTGGCCATTTGTTTAAGTGACCAGGAGGGTTGATTTGCCAGAAGAAAAGTACTAAGAATGATCAGGCTTAAAATAAGGTACTTTAACAAATTCAAAACTTTCGTCTGACTCAGTTGTTGCTGCCCAATGTTTGTTTCACCCAAGGTTTCCCTTTTCTTGCAAATTACATGCTCAGACAATAGAGGTGACTTTTTAAAGATAAGGATATTTACTTATTTTTTTCCAGGAAGATATCTTAGAAGTTGCCCTTTTGGGTATGTTGCAATAATTGTCTAAAAGAGGTGCTACTGTGTCTGAGCAACTTTCTAGCCTAGTCTTATTGAGAAGCTGGCATCTCAAGACAGAAAGATGTCTCTACGTGCTGCCCTGGAGTGATGCTGAATGGTGGCTTTACTCTATCTTTGAGCCCCTATTGTGTCAAAAAAAGAAATCTCCTAAAAACCCTCGTGGAAGGATTTGTTCCCTAAAACCCAAGTGTTAGCAGAGTAAACACGCTGGAGCTCATAATTTGCTTGTCTTCCATCCAGGGGCCTTTAATGAAAGTGTTTTAAGTGAAATATTTCCTTCCCCCTTCCCTCCCTCCTTTTTTCCTCTCCCTTCTCTTTTATGCAACAGCTGAGGAGTCAACTCTACTCTGCCCTGTTGATAACCTATCACTTACTATTTACAGTAAAACTTAAAATGAAAACAAAAATCACCTTGGAAGGTTTTTCTTTAGTTGTACTCTGATCAGATAATGTTTTTGAGCTATGTCACTCTAGTAAAATACATGTAGGGTGATATTTTCAGGATGTTCTTGAGAATCAGTTCTAATTTTCAGTATTCCATACATTGCTATGACAAACCTAGACAGCATGTTACAAAGCAGAGACATTGCTTTGCCAACATTGGTCCGTACAGTCAAACCTATGGTTTTCCCAATAGTCATGTATGGATGTGAGCGGTGGACCATAAAGAAAGAAGACTGAGCACCAAAGAACTGATGCTTTTGAACTGTGGTATTGGAGAAGATTCTTTTTTTTTTTGGCGGGGGGGGGGGGGGGGGGGAGAAGATTCCTGAGTCTCTTGGACAGCAAGCAGATCAAACCAGTCAATCCTAAAGGAAATCAACCCTGAATATTCACTGGAAGGACTGATGCTGAAGCTGAAGTTCCAATACTTGGGCCACCTGATATGCAAAGAACTGGCTCCTTAGAAAAGACCCTGATGCTGGGAAAGATTGAAGGCAAAAGGAGAAGGGGATGGCAGAGGATGAGATGGTCAGATAGCATCACCGATTCAATGGACGTGAGTTTGAGCCAGCTCCGGGAGATAATGAAGGCCTGGGAAGCCTGGTATTCTATAGTCCATGGGATTGCAAAGAGTCAAACATGACTTAGTGACTGAACAGCAACAACAATAATATACTGCTATGATCTCTAAAGTGATTATTCTTGTTTTTAACTGCTTAGTGTTCCTGACTGTTTCACTGAGGGCTGTCTCACAAGTGCCTTGGGAACCTGTCCTTGTCTCTATCAGCATGAATTTGCATGACCTGGATCCTTGACATCCTGGGCTTGCTTCATATACTGATTCATACACTGAAACAAGTAGTTTAAGGGACTATTCAGTGCTTTGGATATAAATAAACACTTTGTTTCTTAAGGAGTTTAAGTCTGGTGAGGAAAATGAATTGTAAACCAACAACTATAAATATTTGGTATAAATATATTAAAGACAGACACAAGGTGCTGTGGAAACTCAGACTAGTAGGGGCAATGTTGTACCCTATTGCTGTGAAAATATATGTACATTCAGTCTCCTCCGAGGCCCCCTAAAAGTTTAATCCTATTATAGCATCAGCTCATACCCCTCAATCTCCTGAAATATATCAGGCCTAGATGAGAACGGGGTGCCTTAGATACAATTCCTTAAATACAACTTCTCAGACACAGGTCCTCTTAGTTTGTGAACTAAAGAGAAAAATTATTTGTCCCTATCACCTACCTGCCCTTCCTCCTCCATTCCTTCCCCAACATATGGTGGGACAGGCATAAGACAATTACCAGAGACACTCATATTCTTAAAGGAGGCAGTGGGAGGTACATAGGAGCACACAGGAGGCTGTGCTCCATAGCAGTCCTGAAATACAGCTGGGCAAATGTTGGAAGTTTCTTGATGGAGACTCACTCAGTCCAGTCCTTGCCTGAAAATGATTCTCTGTGGTTCTTAGTTCCATCTTCTAGGCAGTTGGGTTTTGAGTCGTCTTTTTCAAGAAAAGGGAACCTGTGCCAGCAACTCAGTAGTTTCCTCAGCCTGCTTCAGGCCTGTAGAGTTTGGTGATTCAGATGTCTTTTTTTTTTTTTTTTCTCTGTTCCTTTCAGTCTAAGCTGGTAGTTTTTCTCCCAGTACAGTTCTCTTTAAAAATCCTTAGTTCTCTTGCAAAACCATTGGAATTACTCCTAAGCATAATATTCATATCTACATATGAATTGTATCTACAAATGAGATGAACTGTTTCTGCTTTGGGTTTCTAAAAGACCACTGAGGAACCATACTCTTACATTTCCTAAAAGCCCTGTTGTTTGACTGAATGATTCTCTACTGTACCACATTGGATCTTTTGGAGGTCTTATAGAGAATTTTAAAATTATGCCCTTAGCATCATCTTGAGACAGGGTATCTTAAGAGGGCCATGGATTTGATCTTTACCCAGGAGTCATTTCTTAATTTTAACATCATTTGGTGTTTGGAGAAGCTGGGAATGGATAAACAAATTGAATTATATACATACAATAGAATCCCAGTAAAAGGATCAAGTTGTTGAGCAACTTGGATGAATCTCAGAATGATTATGCTGAGCAAAAGAAGCCAGACTACAAAAGAGTACATACTTTCTGATTCCATTTATATAAAACCCTAGAAAGTGAAAACCAATCTATAGTTTGCGACAGAAAGCATTTCTGCTTCCATTTCTGTAAAACCCTAGAAAGTGAGAACTAATCTATAGTTTATGACAGAAGGCCCATCAGGGATTTCCTAGAGATGGGTGGTGGTATGTGGAGAGGGAGGGATAGATTTCAAAGAAGGAGGGGAAAACTTTTAGGGGTGACTGATGGTTTTCATAGTTTCATGTGTTAGTGCATATGTCAAAAGTCATCAAATTATATATTTTCATTGTTTTACTTGCTTTTTCAGTTTTACTTTGAAGTATGTCTTGTAAGCAACATAGAACTGGATCTTTTAAAGTGTAGTTGGATATCTCTGTCTTTCATTGGGAATGATTTTAAAGTTTTTTTTCTTCCCCTCTTTGGGTTAATCAAGCATTTTTCTAATTCTTCCTTTCCCTCTTATAATTGGATTTGAGATACTTTTTCTATACTTTTAATAGTTACACTAAAAATCATGGTGGCTGTGACTTATATAGAACTTACTATATTAACCAGCTGTTGTTCTATATACTTTACTTGTAACTCATTTAATCCTCACAAAAACCCCAGGAGATACTACTTTTGTCTCAGTTTTACAGATGGAAAAACTGTGGCGTGCAGACATTATATAATCTGCCCAAGGTCACATGACTACCAAGTAGTAGAGGCACTACTCGACTACTTTTCATCTTGTTCATGGGGTTCTCAAGGCAGGAGCTAAAGTTGAACAGTTCTATGAAGACCTACAAGACCTTGTAGAACTAACACCAAAAAGATGTCCTTTTCATCATAGGGGACTGGAATGCAAAAATAGGAAGTCAAGAGATACTTGGAATAACAGGCAAGTTTGGCCTTGGAGTACAAAATGAAGCAGGGAGTACGAGAGCAGGAGTACAAAAAAAGCAGAGTTTTGCCAAGAGAATGACTGTTCATAGCAAACACCCTCTTCCAACAACAAAAGAGATGGTTCTACACATGGACATCACCAGATGGTCAATACTGAAATCAGATTGACTATATTCTTTGCAGTCAAAGATGGAGAAGTTCTAAACAGTCAGCAAAAACAAGACTGGAAGCTGACTGTGGCACAGACCATGAAGTCCTTGTAGCCAAATTCAGACTTAAATTGAAGAAACCCACTCCAGTGTTCTTGCCTGGAGAATCCCGTGGACGGGGGAGCCTGGTGGGCTGCTGTCTATGGGGTCGCACAGAGTCAGACACGACTGAAGCGACTTAGCAGCAGCAGCAGCAGGGAAAACTACTAGACTATTCAGGTATAACCTAAATCAAATCCGTGACAATTATACAATGGAAGTGACAAATAGATTCAAGGGATTAGATCTGATAGACAGAGTGCCTGAAGAACTATGGTCGGAGGTTCGTAACACCGTACAGGAGGCAGTGATCAAGACCATCCTCAAGAAAAAGAAATGCAAAAAGGCGAAATGGTTGTCTGAGGAGGCCTTACAAATAGCTGAGAAAAGAAAAGAAGTGAAAGGCAAAAGAGAAAAGGGAAGATATACTCATCTGAATGCAGAGTTCCAAAGAATAACAGGGAGAGATAAGAAAGCCTTTGTAAGTGATCAATGCAGAGAAATAGAGAAAAACAATAGAATGGCTAGAGAAAAAAAAGATAAGGAAAGGAAAGGCTAGAGATCTCTTCAAGAAAATCAGAAGTACCAAGGGAACATATGCAAAGATGGGCACAATAAAGGACAGAAATGGTATGGACCTAATAGAGGCAGAAGATATTAAGAAGAGGTGACAAGAATACACAGAAGAATTAAACAAAAAAGATCTTAATGATCCAGAAAAGCACGATGTTGTGATCACTCACCCAGAGCCAGACAACCTGGAATGCGAAGTCAAGTGGGGTTTAGGAAGCATCACTATGATCAAAGGTAGTGGAGGTGATGGAATTCCAGCTGAGCTATTTCAAATCCTAAAAGATGATGCTGTGAAAGTGCTGCACTCATTATGCCAGCACATTTGGAAAACTCAGCGGTGGCCACAGGACTGGAAAAGGTCAGTTTTCTTTCCAATCCCAAAGAAAGGCCAGTGCCAAAGAATGTTCAAACTACTGCACAATTACACTCATCTCACATGCTAGCAAAATAATGCTCAAAAGTCTCCAAGCTAGACTTCAACAGTAATTGAACCGAGAACTCCCAGATGTTCAAGCTGGTTTTAGAAAAGGCAGAGGAACCAGAGATCAAATTGCCAACATCTGTTGGATCATCGAAAAAGCAAGAGAGTTCCACAAAAACATTTACTTCTGCTTCATTGACTATGCTAAAACTTTTGACTGTGTGGATCACAGCAATGTGTGGAACATTCTTCAAGAGATAGAAATACCAGACCACCTTAACCTGCCTCCTGAGAAATCTCATGCAGGTCAAGAAGCAACAGTTAGAACCAGACATGAAACAACAGACTGGTTCCAAATCAGGAAAGAAGTACATCAAGGCTGTATACTGTCACCCTGCTTATTTAACTTGTAGACTATATCATGTGAAATGCCAGGCTGGATGACACATAGCTGGAATCAAGATTGCCGGGAGAAATATCAATAACCTCAGATTTGCAGATGACACTACCCTTATGGCAGAAAGCAGAGACGAACTAAAAAGCCTCTTGATGAGGTTAAAAGAGGAGAGTGCAAAAGCTAGCTTAAAGCTCAACATTCACAAAACGAAGATCATGGCATCCATTCCCATCACTTCATGGCAAGTACATGGGAAAACAATGGAAACAGTGACAGACTTGATTTTCTTAGGTTCCAAGATCACTGCAGATGGTGACTGCAGCCATGAAATTAAAAGACGCTTGCTCCTTGGAAGAAAAACTTTGACAAACCTAGACAGTGTAAAAAGCAGAGATGTTACTTTGCCAACAAAGATCCGATTACTCAAAGCTATGGTTTTTCCAGTGGTCATGTATGGATGTGAGAGTTGGCGTATAAAGAAAGTTGAGTGCCAAAGAATTGATTCTTTTGAACTGTGGTGTTGGGGAAGACTCTTGAGAGTTCCTTGGACTTCATGGAGATCCAACCAGTCAATCCTAAAGGAAATCAGTCCTGAATATTCATTGGAAGGACTGATGCTGAAGCTGAAACTCCCACTTTGGCCACCGGATGTGAAGAACTGACTCATTGGAAAAGGCCCTGATGCTGGGAAAGATTGAAGGCAGGAGGAGAAGGGGATGCCAGAGGATGAGATGGTTGAATGGCATCCCCGACTCAATGGACATGAGTTTGAGCAAGCTCTGGGAGTTGGTGATGGACAGGGAAGCCTGGTGTGTTGCAGTCCATGGGGTCACACAGAGTCAGACATGACTGTGCAACTGAACTGATGATTTATTATGTTTATCTATTTTTGAATATTAGGCCTACCTTGTATCCTCAGAATAAATTTCAGTTGGTTATGGTGTATATCCTTTTTACTTTTAACTGAAATGTAATTGATATACAATATTATGTTTCAGTTTCACTACATAGTGATTTGATTTAGGGTTACCATGATAAGTCTAGTAACCATTTGTCCAGATATAAAGTTATTACAATGTTATTAACCATATTCCTTATGCTGTATATTACATGTCCACCTCTTGTTTATTTTATAACTGGAGGCTTGTACTTCTTAATTTCTTTCACTTATTCTGCTCACTCTGGATATAATTCTTTTTCTTTTTTTAAATGGGCAGCTTGGCTCTGCCCACCCACCTTCCAGATCCAGTGGTCCTGCTGTATCACTAAGTCCATGGGCCCTGCACCAGAGGTGGAGCTGGAGCTGCTCAACCCAACTTAATTCTTTTTTATGTGTTTCTTGATATGGTTTGCTGATGCCTTGTTGATGGTTTTTGCATGTCTGTACTTTTCTTGTGATGTATATTTTGGTTCTGCTATCAGCATTAATACTTCACTCATAAAAGAGTTGGAAAGGTTTTCTTCCTGTTGTATTTTTTGAAAGACTTTGTGAAGAATTGGTATTCATTATTCTTAAAATGTATGGTAGCATTCACCAGGGCAATCATGTGGATTTGCGCTTTTGTTGTTCGGTGGACATTTTAAAATTAGTAATTTATTGTCTTGTTATAGGTCTGTTTTGATAATCTGCTTCTTCCTGAGTCAGTTTTGGTAGTTTATGGTTTTCTAGGAGTTTGTCCATTTTATCTAAATTGTCTAATTTGTTCACATTGTTTGTTCATAGGATTCTCTTATAAGCTTTCCTATTTCTGCAGATTTGGTCCTTATGTTTTTTAGCAATTTCACTTCATTTTTGCCTGCACTGGGTCTTCGTTGCTGCGCATGGGCTTTTCTCTGGTTGTGGCAAAAGGTGTCTACTCTCTAGTTGTTATCTAGTTGTGTGCATGGGCTTCTTGTTGCAGAGCATGGGCTCCAGGCGCTTGGCTTTGGTAGCTGCCGTGCGTGGGCTCATTAGTTGTGGCTCCTGGGCTCTAGAGCACAGGCTCAGAAGTTGTGGCACGTGGGGTTGGTTGCTCTGCGGCATGTGGGATCTTCCTGGGCTAGGGATCAAACTCCTATCTCCTGCATTGGCAGGTGGATTCTTTACCACTGAGCCACCAGGGACCCCATAATCCTTTTGTTTTTACCTTTTACTACTCATACACTTTGTACTTGCAGCTACTGCAAACTAATTACCATTTTCAGATGCTTTTCCTTTGTCTAAAATGCCTTTTCCCTTTCTCCATTCAGGGATTGCTGTTTGTCTTTGAAGAATTTCCTTCGTCTTGTCTTCCCTGATTGTCCAGGCAGTCTTTGTTTCTCCTTCCTTTGAATGTCAGTGCACTCCTGCACCTCTGTTACTACGTTTGTTTCTTTCAAAAAGCAGCTCAGCATCTTGTTCATCTCCTTTGAGCTTGGGGACTGACACATAATTGTTTCTTAGGAATTGCATGTTGAATAAATGAATGAGATAGGAAATTCCTCCTCTGAGCTCCTAGTACATTTGGATGCCTCAGAGGCATCTGAAATTCAAAATGTTGAAATCCTAACTCGTGATTTCCCTACTAACCCTGATGAAGATCTGTTCCCTTTTTAGTCAATGAGACTAAAAAATTTTAATCCAGTTCTGAATGCTAGAAACCTACTGTATTTATCCTGGTCACCTACCATCCCACTCAGCCTATTCAGTGCATTATAAATACTTGATTGATTTACCCAAATGTCTTTTAGTCATTTCTTTCCATTTCAGCTACCAATATCCTAAACCTTCCTTACCCTTCCTCCGCCCCTTTTTGTTAACTAGGTTAACTCCCATTCCTTTACTCTTACCTCAGACACTACTTCCTCAGGGAAACTTTTTGAGATCACCAAAGTAAACTTGTTCTATAATACTGTATTCTCGCTGTCGTTTGTTTGAGCTTCTCACTGGACCTAAAACTCTGAGAGAGTTGTTGTTATCTGCTGTTTTCTTTATCATTGTATGACCAATACTCAATACTAAGAAGATTTAATAAGGAAATGGCAACCCACTCCAGTACTCTTGCCTGGAGAATCCCATGGACGAAGGAGCTTGGTGGGCTACAGTCCACGGGTCGCAAAGAGTTGGACACGACTGAGCAACTTCACTTTCACTTTATGGAATGAATGAGTCAGTGACAATGAGATGATTTATGTGGAAATGCTTTTAAGATGAAATTTGCTTGGGAAACATTATTTTGATCTTTTAATGTTTAGAAAAACTGATTAGTTTATTGAATTTACAATTTTTTTTGTTTGGGTGTAGAGAATTTCTGGATTCTAGTGTTATATAGGGGTAGATCATCTTTAATAGATCCACTTGTTGCTGATTTGGCTTTGTATACTGGGATTATGAAATTGATAATAACAGTTATTCATACAAAGTATATGGTGAGCTCTCTGGAAATTACTATAATACTTCCTAAATGATACCTTCTTGGTAATTGTCACATTTGGTTTAAGATTTAAGCTTAAATTTTGTATTTTACTTTGCACAAAATGGATTACAGAAAGCCAAATACTTGTATATATTCAAGTAAAGGTGATGACTTTCTTCACAATAGAGCGGAGATGAAATAGCTCCCACATTTGTTATTCTGAATGGAGCCTTGGGATAAAATTCCAAGCAGCAGAATGCCACTTAACATTCTGCATGCTATTTTGCTGTTTAGTAGTATAATTGTAAAATGAGGCAATAAAACCAGAGAGGATATAATATTTATACCTGTGCAGGCACTTCACATGATAAAATGTCACATGGGACTGTTTACTCCATGCTGGTTATTTGGATAATGCCCCACCTGCCTAGTGACAGGAGATGCTGAGTCTTGCATAAATCTTGAAAAGAAGGTTAGGATTAATATAGCAGGAAAAGGGAATACATCATGTTACTATAACAGGAAAAAGGAATACATCATGTGTGGTAATAATAATGGCTATCCTTTGAGCACTGCTTTTGTGCCAGCACTGTGCTGGGCCTTTGGAGACCAGAGAGGGACAAAAGGGGAGAGAATTAATGTCAGTGAGTACCTTCCATGTGTCAGTTACTGTGCTACACACTTTACTTACAATATTTCAAAACCTTGTAACAATTCTGCCAAGTAGGTGGTGTTATCCCCATCCTTACATGACGAACTCTTGTTTATCTCACACAAAAAAATTCTAATGACCTCATTGCAGTTCTGTTATAATTATTGTGTTTAAACTTTGGTATGCATATATATATATATATATATATATATATATATATATATATATAATTTTTTTTGGTTTAAATAGTCTTGTCTCTTTCTTTTTTTGAGACAAAAAAAATTAATGAGAAGAGACAAAGAAACATCAAAGAGCTTTTTCCTCTGATTGCTGTGTTAGAACTTTTGCCTGAAAATAGGTTACATTCCTTCTGTTTTCAGCTGAATCCTCATTAACTTTACATTTTAATGATGTCCAGGGCAAATTACACCATTTATGGTCAGTGCCTTAAAGGGATGCTTAAAGGGGACTTAGAAAAAAATTTTTTTTGAATGGTGGCTGTATGTACCTCAGAAATATAAATTGATGCAGAATTCTTTAAAAAAAATAGAAAAAATTCTTGAATTGTAAGATTTGTTTTCCATTTCAAACTATTATAGCAATTTAATTCAGAGGAAATTATTTGCAGCTTAAAGTGAGTTAATCATTGAAAAGCGTGTTTATTCTCTTTGGGAGCATATATACTGAACCAGTGTCTGAAATTTACTTTTGAAATAGTTTCAGTTTCTCATTTATTTGAATTTAAATTCAATTTTACTGCCTAGCTTTAGAAATAATTCATAGATGGTGTATGCTCAATAGGAATAAATGAAGCAGCTTCTCCCAGTTATGAAAAAAGCAAAGGTGATCAAAATGCTAATATGTTGATAGACAGATTGTATTTGCACAAGAATGAGGTAATAAGCTGAAAGGTGGGACTCTTCACAAGATTCCAAATTATTTAATTTAAAAGAAAATATGAATTGCAATTTGAACTTCACTGTAAGCTTTGAATGCTTTTAATTATTGGATGATAAATTAAAATAAATTGTCATGTGTCAAATACTGTTTATTTCCTCAGCAATTATTTGGTAAGTGGATTAAGGGAAGTTGGTCTGTCTGTTGAGGGAACTGTAATTATGGGACTGCCCATCGAACATCAGTTTCATAACGTTTATACTCCTGTTTTAAAATGTCTAATTGAATCCTTTTTGTGTATCAGGCTTTGGGCTAGTGTCCTTGTTAAGGCTTTTTTGAATGCAAGGAGTAGAATTTCACTAAAACTATCTCAAGAAGGCAGGGATGGAGGTGAAGGGAATCTGTTGTACAGGGAATAATAGGAAGCAAAATGTAGCTGTGGACAAGCTGTAGCTGGAAAGTCACGGACTGGGGTGATTGCATCACTCACGTCCGTCATGAGGTGGCTTATTCTCCTTTTTTTCCCCTGTTGCCTTCCTTGGTTCCCTTCTTATCTTGATTTTGGTTCATGTTGGCATCCTCAGGCTATATGATCTTTCAAATTTGGCTTTCCATAGCCAGCAGATGTTTTCTCGGTTCCCAGCAGAGAGCATGTGGCTCAACTGAAGGATGGTCCCTGTGGTCACCCAGGTGTGTTGTGCTACATTGCCTTTTTTGGGGGCCATGGGTGAGCATGGGTGAATGTAGCTAGATAAGACATGACCCTTGCCCATGTGTGCCTTTGTGGAGATGATATACACATAAAGATAATTTCTACTTAATGTGCTGAGAATTTGCATGTAAATAAGTATGTGAACTCTTTCAGTCATCTGCAGTATTTGGAAACTGGGGAAATGTTTGGAGATTTTGGAGTTTACCATTGAGAGCAGGTGATGTGATTTTCTTTTGGAATTAAATTTCTAAAGTAGGACTCCTCAAGGGTCCAAATCTGTAGTTGGATTTTGCTTACCACTATGCAAGGAAATTGAATTTAGAAGGAAAAATTTTCTTAGTTGGATTTTCTTTCCAGGTGCCACATTGAAGCAATTTAAGCAAGTTTTTGGGGTGTTTGGGTTTGGTTCATTGTGACTGATGACTCTTAATATGGCTATTTCTTTGAGTGAAAATCGCTCAGTCATGTCCAACTCTTTGTGACCCCATGGACTATAGACCAGGCTCCTCTGTCCATGGAATTCTTCAGGCAAGAATATGAGAGTGGGTTGCCATTTTCTTCTTCAATTTCTTGTCAGCATTTCAATTTTCTGGTGACCTGGTTAGGTTCTGCATTTGCTCTTTGAGAGTCATCATCATTATCATCATTTTTCTTCTGAGTACTGAGATGAAGCAAACTCAAGAGGTAGATAATAGTGTGGATATGACAGCATTTGTTGCCCTTCTGTTTGTTTTACACACACACACACACGTGTGCATACATGCAACTTCCCAGATGGCACTAGTGGTAAAGAATTCACCTGCCAATGCTGGAGACATAAGAGATGTGGGTTTGATCCCTGGGTCAGGAATATTCCCTGGAGAAGGAAAGGGCAACCCCCTCCAGTACTTGCCTGGAGAATCCCATAGACAGAGGAGCCTGGCAGACTACAGTCCATAGGGTCCCACAGGGTCAGACACAACTGAAGCGACTTAGCGCACATACACACACACACACGGGTGCACATATACATGTGTATGTATACATGTGTGCTTATTTTTTCTTATTCTTCCTGGAACCCATAAAATGTGAATGGTTGTTTTCATTTTTATAGTTGTTGCAAACCAAGACACAGAGAAATTAACTTACAGTTTGTAAGTCGTAGATTGGTGATTTGATTCTAGGCCTGCATCTTCCCACTATGCTGTGTTACTTCCAAAAGAATATGCCCATGTCTGTGATATCTCTGTTTAAAGATAATGTTTCAGGTGTGTTCTGGAGTGTTCAACTTCACTGTTGGAACAAGGTTTTGCTTCATTTATGGTTCAGTTAAAAGCGTAAATTCTAGTTCAGTTGCTGCCATTTATAAGCTGCGTGATGATAGACTGTATATTAACTTTATTTTTTAATATGTAAAATGGAGTTACTAATGGGGCTCATCCTCGAGGCTTGCTGTGAGGAATGAAGGAGCTGGTACGGTGTTTTGTTATCAAATGTGTTTCTGTAATGCAGATTCACTCATCAGCAGCTGATGAAGAGGAATGTATGAACGTCAGAATGATGTGGAATTTGCATTGGTTTGTCTTATGCCTTCAACTTACATTAGCTGAATTCAAAGTAGAAAAACATTTTTCTTGGTTTTTACATTTGAGCACATTTTCAACTTTCTTAACTTTTGCCTAAGATTTGTTAGAACTCTTTAGGAAGAGAGATTCTAACCTTGAGGTTTGGAGTGAGATTGGCAACACTAGGGTCAAGGACTCCTTAATTGTGCTTGCAACCTTTCCTTATAGAAACTGTATAGCTTTGGAAAATAATTTTTCAATTTTCAGAAAAGCTGTATATGTCTGAATGTTTGTAATTTTGTATTTTTAATCCTGGATAAGGGAATCTGATTGCTTCTGGGTTGTGTTAATGCAACAAGACTGTTTTAAAGTTGTGTTTTCTTCTTCTTTAACTTGACCTGGTTTGTTGAAAGATGCTCAGTCCTTTTGGGAGCAGGCAGAGGGGGCTAATTGTGTAGAATCTTTGCTGAGTGATGAGACCCTGGTGTTTGTGAAGGCAGTGTGATGGGGTATCCCTTTGAATATTTTAATTACAAAGAATGCAGGGATATGGGAACGCAACCTGCATAATCTCAGATGCACGGGTTTTATACTCAGTTTAGAGTTTAAATCCTGATCCTTCAATGGTCAGTACGCTAATGTGGGCAAGGCACTTAATCTTTCTGGATCTCAGTTTTCTCATCAGTGATGCAGAATTATTGCTGTTTGCCTCCTAAGGTTGTTTTGAGAATTAAAGGGCATAAGACATTTAGTGATACAAGTTATTCAGAGTACCTCACTTACTGTAGGTATGCAATAAATGTTTAGTGAGGGAACTAAAGAAGATAACAAATATAGTTGTAGCCTGTTTTGTGCCATAAGTATCCCCTAATGTTTTTTGTTGTTAGTGTTTTATGTAAACTAGTCACTGTTAAATGAAACAGAACTTCTTTGAAAAAGTAGTGAATTTTGTAATGTGAGTAAGCAACTAGTTTAAGACAGCATTAAATATTTTTAAAAAGCTACGTATATCTGTGTGGAAAATTGTTATAATGCAATAGTTCTTTAGTATTTCCTCAGATTTGAATAGTGTATGATATTGTCACTTAAAAATTCAAGAATATGAAATATTAAAAAACTTAAACCCAAAGTGTAATACATTTTTGTCTACCCTTTTGGGCCACTTTTCTTTTGGAAATTTTATGATATATCCTCTCATTTTTTTTTTTTTTGAAAACGGGCTTCCCTGATAGCTCAGTAGGTAAAGAATCTGCCTGCAATGCAGGAAACACTGGTTTGATTCCTGGGTCGAGAAGATCTGCTGGAGAAGGGGTAGGCTACCCACTCCAGTATTCTTGGGATTCTCTTGTGGCTCAGCTAGTAAAGAATCCACCTGCAATGCGGGAGATCTGGGTTCGATCCTTGAGTTGGGAAGATACCCTGGAGAAGGGAAAGACTACCCACTCCAATATTCTGGCCTGGAGAATTCCATGGACTGTGTAGTCCATGGGGTCACAAAGAATTGGACACGACTGACCGACTTCCACTCACTCACTTTCTTCATTATTATTTTATTTGAAAAAAAAAAAAATTTCTGTGTGTGTGTTTTTCTTTTAAAGCAGCCAAGCTTAGTGAATAAAACACCTATAGTCAGGAAATTTATTTGAGCTTGGCTGCCCTGTTTTAACTCTGACTTCCTCTGTCTTGTTAGTTCATATGTGAACTTAAAGCCCATTAGCTTTTCATCAGTTATTTTGTAAAAGTGCACAGTTGATGTGAGAGTGCTGTGAACTCTTTGAGGATGTAGTGCCTTGGACATACTGGAATAAATTTTGTTCATGAGCAGCATATAGCTACCCACCATAATCTGCCAGTGCCTATGAAATTGTCAATAAAATTTCTCATTCCGCAAAGAATTCATATTGTCCTTGAAGCTTTACATACCTTATACCAAGAAATAATAGTAACTGGTGAATACCTACTTTGATCAGATACGCTGCTTTATAATACAGATGTATCTTTCATCCTTACACTGCTCCAAGATGGAGCATATTCATCATTTAATTGATGGAGGCTAAGAAAACCATCCTCAACCATTACTGCTTTCACCAAGCTTTGTAGCTGAAGCTCTTCCCACTTTTATATTTATGTCTATTGAAACCTAAGGGTATATAATAGAAATCTGAATGTATTTTGATAGAGAGTGAGTCATTTCCTTCTTATTTTTCCACCCATTGGAGTAAATGAAGAGTGTTGTAGAGTAGTGAATTTTGAGTTTTTGCTGTAGAAAGGTACTTAGATTTTTCTCTAACTCTTTAGGAAAATTAAGAGATATTCAAGATAGACTGAGGAAATTAGTAGTTTGTGGCCAGATTCTAGATTAACCAGACTTTTGGAAGGACCCTTTGATTTTTGAGTTTATTATTTTGATTGGGCGTTTGTGTGTGGTGGAGTTGGGGGAGGGGTTGCGATGTGTGTGCTTGGCCCTCATAAAACTAGATTTTTTTTTTTCCCTCCATGATTGTGTAGTTGAAAGCTTTCTTTTATCATTTTGCTGCCATATGTGTTTGTGAAAATCACTTGCGTTGTAAAAATTCTTACTTCCTGGAAACCAGAAACCCATTCAGTGAGTGTCCCTACCCTGACCACTTCCTCTTCGTTATTTCTAAATGATAGTGCTGTTCTTGTAGCATTCCATGCGTTCATCTAGCTAGGATTCCTTTTTCACATTTGCTCTTCCATGCATTTTCTTCTGTTTTATTTTGTTTCTTTGTCCTGATTAGGTCACCAAGTATAATAGAAAAGACATTTGCTTTTTTTGTTTTGCTCTAAAGCAAGTTATTTTAGAGGGAGAGTTTACCAGTGATAAGAGCTGTTTATATCCTTAAGCGATTGATTTGTAATTAATGTTGCCTGGGCTCTCGCATGTTGGCAGAATTGGTAACAGCTTGCAGTATTTTTTAAATTCACTTTTCTTTTTGGTATTTTGACAATGTCATTCATATTTCATGAAAAAGTACCTCAGACAGGTTAAATGTGTTAAAACATGGAATGAAAAGGATGGAAGGAGACCCAGTGCTGCCTAGAAACCTTGATCTTTTGCCAAAGTATTTAAACAATTTAGTGTTTTGGTTTCCTAGCTCCAAGCTGCTTCTCAAATCCCTTGCTAATTAATCCAGTTAATGCTTTGTAGACTTACTATATGCAGTGCTTTGGCTTGTTCGTCTATCATTGAGAAGTCCGTTTTGTTTCTTGGAGCAAACCTAAGCCCTGTCAGGCACAGTGCTGCACAGCGGACTTGCAGATGTGGGTCGTTTTTTGTCTTTAAAACCCTTATGAGTATGTGTGTATGTATGTACATATCTGTGCACATTCCCTACCCTACATAATACTTAAGCTCAAAATTTCAAGATAAAAAAAGATACAAAATAGAAAATATAAATAGAAAACTGATTTTTTACACCAAACTGAAAAACTAATTAAATGTCCCCTGTGTTACTTATTGTGTGCAAATTATTTGCCTTATATAAGCCTCTATTTCCTCATCTATAAAATGGAAAACATAATCCTGTCTTCCTCATAGTGGTGTTGCTGTGATAAAATAAATATCTTAAATGCTTAGCAAGTGCCTCGCACATAATAAAACTCAGTAAATGATACTGATTTTTGTTTTATCAGTATGCCATGATCCTTTTGTGTTGAATAAATTTTGGTGCTTGCTAAATTTTGGAGGAGGTAGATACCTTTCATCTATTTTTCTTTTGGCAAAAAAATTTCAAATATCCTAATTTGTGTCAAAGAATCATTCTAACAGTAGTAATAATAAGAAACAAGCCACTGTATTCTGCTTAAACTGTGGTTTTGAGACCCACTGTTGTGTATTAAAATGCAGATTATCTTCTTAAAGTTAAAAAAGTGAATTACTCTCATTTTCCCACTTGGAAGCTTATGTGCAGAAAAATATATGGGTATTTTTCCTCCAGTTAAATCAAACCCAGAGGCAAATTGAGAAACCTTCATTGCTTGCGAAGCTGAAGATGACATTTTGCTCTCCTATTTCTAAAATCCAAATATTACAGCTTTTAAGCTCAAAGTATATCCTGTTGATTCAGAATTAATAGGGGCCTCATTTAATCATTATAGGAAATTTCACCTCCCCCACCCCCAAAGATTTTAGAGAAGAAAGAAAATTGGCTGACGAAACATGTTGCATGCTAATCTTTTTTAAAGCCAATCATTTTTGTTTTTATGTTTAGAAAAAGTTTATCTAAGTACACAGGAAGGTAAAGAAATTATAAGTTAAAAACTTGATTAATTATAACAAAGTTAAGCCATGTAACTCCTACCCAGGTAAAGAAATAGAACATTTACCAGCATCTTGTAAGCCATCCTTATGTATACTTCCAAACATCGCCCCCTCCTTTTTCCCTAAAGAGAACCATTATTTTAACTTCTAACAACATTGATTGTTTTTGCCTGTTTTTGAACATATATAAGTGGAATCATATAACTAGTCATGAATGTGTTTATGTCTTCATTCGGCTTCTTTTGCTCACGTTCACATATATGAGATTATCCTTGTTATGTGGTACTATAACCATGCAGTGTTCTGTTGTATGAATAGTCCATAATTGATCCATTCTGTTGTCTATAGACATTGACATTTCCCTTTTGTTTTTGGCTATTTCTAATAATGAAGCATATGTCATTATTTTGAATATATTTGGTGCTTATGTTCTCACATTTCTGTTCTGTTGATTTATACTTAGTGAAATTGCTAGGTCATAGAATATGTGCATGTTTAACTTTAGCATAAAATGCCAAGCAGTTCTCCCAATCTGATTAAACTAATTTGCTTCCCATTTAACTATATGTGAGAGTTTCCATTGCTCAACATCTTTACCAATACTTAAATATAAAACCTCTTTTCAATTTTAGCCATACTAAGTGGTTGTATGTATTTCATTGTGGTTTAATTTGCATTTTCCTATTAGTAATGAAATTGTTCATCTTTTAATATATTTGTTGCTTGTTTGGCTATTTTGTTTTTCTTGTAGTTTTAAAAATATAATTATAAGTCCTTTGGTTATATTTGTTACCCTTATCTTCTACTCTGTGGCTTATCTTTCCACTCTTTTTTAGAAAATTGAGGTAATATTGATTTATGACTTTACTTAGGTTTCATGTGTACAACATTATATTTCTACCTCTGTATACCCTGCAGTGTGCTTACTAGCAAAGATTTGTTTTCATTCATTAATGTAGTTGATCTCCTTTACCTATTTCATTCTCCCCACATCTTCCCCTCTGGCAACCACTACTCTGTTCTTTATATGTACATATTTTTGTTTGGTTTGGCTTGTTCATTGTTTCTTTTTAATATTCTGCATGTGAGAGGAATCATACGGTTTTTTTTTAATCATTCTTCATCTGGTTTATTTTATTTAGATGAATACCCTCAAAGTCCATCCACGTTGTCAAAAACAGCAAGATTTTATCTTTTTAAAAAATGACTGAATAGTATTCCATTGTTTGTATCTACCACATCTTCTTTATCCATCTATTAATGGACACTGAGGTTTTTTTTCCATATCTTAGTTATTATAAATAATGCTGTGATGAAAATGGAAGTACATATATCTTTGAACTAGTGTGTTTGTAGTCTTTGGATAAATACCCAGAAGTGGAATTGCTGGATTGTATGGTGAGTCTATTCATATTTTTTTTGAGAAATCTCCATACTAATTTCCATAAGTGGCTACACTAATTTACATTTCTGTCAACAATGCGTGAGGGATCCATATCCTTGCCCACACTTGTTATTTGTTGCCTTTTTGATAATAGGTGCTCTAGTAGGTATGAGATGATATTTCATTGTGGTTTTGATTTTCATTTTTCTAATAGTGTTATTGAGCAACTTTTCAAACCTGTTGGCCATCTGTATGTCTTCTTTGAGAAAATGTCTATTCAGTTTCTCTGCTCATTTTTTAAATTGGGTTTTTGTTTTGTTTTTGAGTTGTATGAGTTCTTTATATATTTTGTATATTAACCCTTTGTCAAGTATATAATTTGCAAATATCTTTTGCTATTTGGTAGGTTGTCTTTTTGTTTTGTTGATGGTTTCCTTTGCTGTGTAGAAGCTTTTTTAGCTTGATATAGTCCCATTTGTTTATTTTTGCTTTTGTTTCCCTTGCCTGAGGAGACATATTTAGAAAGATATTGCTAAGACTGGTTTCGAAGAGCATATTGTCCATGTTTTCTTCTAGGAGTTTTATGGTTTCAGGTCTTACATTTAAGTTTTTAATATATTTTGAGTCGATTTTTGTGTATAGTGTGAGATGGTGCTCTAGTTTTGCTTTTTTGTTTTTGCACATGGCTGTCCAGTTTTCCCAGCACCATTTATTGAAGTGACTGTCCTTTATTTCTTGCTCATTTTTTATAATTTAATTGTCCATATGTGTTTGGGTTTATTTCTGGGCTTTCACTTCTACTCATTGAGATATGTATCTTTGTTTTTTTTTTTTTTTTGCCTATACCATTCTGTTTTGTTTACTGTGGTTTTGTAATACAAATCAAAATCAGGAAGTGTGATACCTCCTGCTTTGTTCTTTTTTCTCAGAATTCCTTTGACTGTTTGAGGTCTTTTGTGGTTTTATACAAACTTTAGAATTTTTTGTTCTGTTTCTCTGAAAAATGTCTTTGGGATTTTGATAGGAATTACATTGAATTTGTAGATGGCTTTAGATAATATGGAAACTTTAATAATGTTAGTTCTTCCAGTCCAGGAGCACGGAATACCTTTCTCGCTGTGTATCATCTTCAGGTTCTTTCAGTAATGTCTTGTAGTTTTCAGCGTACAGCTCTTTCATCTTTTTGGTTAAAGTTATTCCCTGGGTATTTTATTCTCTTGTCATGATTATAAATAGAATTGTTTTCATAATTCTTTCTCTGCTGGCTCATTATTGGCATATAGAAATGCAAATATAGATTTTTATATGTTGATTTTGTGCCCTGCAACTTTACTACGTTCATTTATTATTTCTAATATTTTTTGATGAAGTCTTTAGGGTTTTCTTTATATAAGGTTAAATCATCTGCAGATAGAACAGTGTTACTTCTTCCTTTCCAATTTGGATGCCGTTTATTTCTTCTTCTTGCCTGACTGCTCTGGCCAGGACTTCCAGTGTTATGTTGAATAAGAATGGCAAGAATGGGGCTGTCTTTCCACTCTTGATGGGGTCTTTCTCGCTGAGTAGAACTTTTTACTTTTCATATAGCCCATAATTTTTATTTTTCACATATATCCTTTGTGCTTTTTGTGTCCTATTTTAAAACACTTTCCCTTTTCCAAGGATTTAAAAGAATGTCTGCTATATTTATCCTGGAAGTTTTAACATTTAATTTTACCTTTCATATGTAGTCTCCAGTGTACCTGGAATTGACTGATTTTTTTTTTCTTTTGGTCAGGGAGGGGAGCATGGGATGAGGCATAGGGCAGCTGTTTGACTGCCTCTGCCACTTTTCCTCCTCTTCTCCCCTACTTTTCATTAATCAAAAGTCCATATATGGGTGGGTCTCTTCCTGATGTAGTTATCTTTGCTTCTATGCATATCAACTGAATGAATACTGAAGTTTTAAAATAAGTTGTATTATCTAGTAATGTAAATTCTTCCATTTTGTTATTGTTAAACATTTTTTTCAATTATTGTTGGCCTTCGTAGTTTCATATAATTTTTGAATTGGCTTGTTAATTTCTTTAAAACATCTTGCTAGAATTTTGATTAGGATTCTATTGAATTGGTAAATATTTGGAACAGGTTGATTATTTAATGGCAACCCACTCCAGTACTCTTGCCTGGAAAATCCCATGGACAGAAGGGCCTGGTAGGTTACAGTCCATGGGATCGCAAAGAGTCAGACACTACTGAGCAACTTCACTGGTCTTCACATAGAGAATTATGTCATGAACGTGACATATTTGTCTATTTAAGTCTTTTGTAATTTCTCAGTTATTACAACTTTCTGCGTAGGAGTTTTTTTCACCTTTCATTAGACCTGTTCCTGGATATTTGGTATTCTCTGCTATTCTAAATTATGTCTTTTAATTAGAATTTTTGACTTTATGGATCATATGATTCTATTATAACGGTTCACCTCTGCTGCTGTAAAAGGGAAGCAGCCATCGATAATACATAAACAAAGGACAGGTCTGTGTTTCAATAAAACTTTATTTATAACAGGAGATGGTGGGTTGGATTTGATCCTGTAACTATAATTTGCTTATCCTGGCTTACATCATTGATTTTCAGCTTTTCTTACTTTCTGCTAAATCTTTAAAAAAATAGTTTGTTTTCCCCTTTAATCATGATTTTGGTTGTATCACAAAGTTTATTAATTTTTAAGTTCAGTGTATCTTCTAATTTTTATTTTGACTTTAACCTGCATGTTATTTAGAAGTGTACTTTTTAATTTCCAACCATCTAGAGATTTTTCAGGGCTTCCCAAGTCACGCTAGTGGTAAAGAACTCTTCTGCTAATGCAGAAGACATAAGAGATGTGGGTTTGATCCCTGGGTCAGGAAGATCCTCTGGTGGAGGAAATGGCAACCTGCTCCAATGTTCGTACCTGGAAAATTCCATGGACAGAAGAGCCTGGCAGGCTACAGTATGTAGGACTGCAAAGAGACAGGTCTGAACGATGGAGCACATAGAGATTTTTCAAATTATTATTATTTTTTGCTGGTGGTTTTTAGCTTAATTTCAATTTGGCCAGAATACATAGTCTTTTGGGGGTTTGCAAACTATTGCCCAGGGGGTCAGACATCTGTTTTTATAAGTGACATTTTATTGGAACACAGCCATACTCATTTGTTTATGTATTATCTATGACTGCTTTCTTGCTACAACAGCAGAATGAATAGTTATGACATATGCCATTTAGTCCATGAGTTAAAATAATTAACTGTGGCCCTTTAAGAAAAATGTTACTGATCTCCTCTTCTTTATGATTTTAATCATGTGAAATTTATTGTGACTTGGTTTATGGCCCAGAATTTGGTCATTTTTGGGTAAATGTTCCATGTGTCCTTTAGAGTATCTGTATTGTGCAGTTGTGGTTGCAGTGTTCTATGTCAACTAAGTCGAGAGTTTTTCAATTCATCTATGCCCTTACTAACTTTTTGTTTTCTTGTTTTTTTAGTTGCAGAAGAAATGTGTATAGACCAGATCATAGAATATGATTTTGTTTTTTTCACTTATCCTTGTATATAGTTCTGTTGGTTTTTGCTTTGTACATTCTGGGTGGTATTATTAGGGGTGCATACTAATTGAAAATTATTTCTTCCTCATAAATTAAAATTTTTATCATCATGAAAGGACCATTTTTATATCTAGTAATGATTTTTGCCTTAAGTTTACTTCATCTGGTATTTTTAAATTGAAAGTTTTATTCACATACCATGAAATTCACCATTTAAAGCATACTATGGGGGGGAGGGCATTCACAAGGTTGTACAGTCATCACTACTGTCTAATTCTAGAACATTTTTATCATCCTTAAGAAGGAACCCCTTGCCCATTAGCAGTCATTCCCCTTTCTCCTCATCCCCTCTGTGTCAGTTGTTCAGTCATGTCTGACTCTTTGCAACCCCATGGACTGTAGCCCACCAGAGGCCTCTGTCCTTCAGATTTTACAGGCAAGAATACTGGAGTGGGTTGCCATTTCCTTCTCCAGGGGATCTTTCCAACCCAAGGATTGAATCCGTGTCTCTTGCATCTCCTGCATTGCAGACCGACTCTTTACTGCATGAGCCACTGGGGAAGCCTATTCCCCTGGCAATCATAAATTTACTTTTGTCTGAATTGATTTGCGTATTCTGAACATTTCATATAAGAAATCATACAGGATGTGGCTTTTTGCATCTGGTTTCTTTTACATAGCATACAGTTTTCAAGGTTTATCAATGTTATGGAACATATCACCACTGCATTCCTTTTTAATTGTTGAAATGATGTTCCACATGGCCCATCTGAATCTTAACTGTCTCCTCCCTTAAAATAACTGTCCTAACTTTATAGTAATCACTTTCTTGTGTTTCTTCATAATTTTATCACTCAGGTATGCCTTCTTAGGCAGTATAGTTTCAGTTCAGTTCAGTTCAGTCACTCAGTCGTGTCCAACTCTTTGCGACCCGTGAATTGCAGCACGCCAGGCCTCCCTGAAAGTTATGACCAACTTAGGTAGCATATTCAAAAGCAGAGACATACTTTGCCAACAAAGGTCCATCTAATCAAGGCTATGCTTTTTCCAGTAGTCATGTATGGATGTGAGAGTTGAACCATAAAGAAAGCTGAGTGCTGAATAATTAGATGCTTTTGAACTGTGGTGTTGGAGAAGACTCTTGAGAGTCCCTTGGACTGCAAGGAGATCCAACCAGTCCATTCTGAAGGAGATCAGCCCTGGGTGTTCTTTGGAAAGAATGATGCTAAAGCTGAAACTCCAGTACTTTGGCCACTTCATGTGAAAAGTTGACTCATTGGAAGACTCTGATGCGGGGAGGATTTGGGGGCAGGAGGAGAAGGGGACGACAGAGGATGAGATGGCTGGATGGCATCACTGACTCAATGGACGTGAGTTTGAGTGAACTGCGGGAGTTGGTGATGGACAGGGAGGCCTGGCGTGCTGCAATTAGTCTTATACATTTAAAGTTTTTAAATGGATCCCTTTAAATTACTAGAAAATTGGAAAGTGTTAGTCACTCAACTGTGTCCAACTCTTTGTGACCTCATGCACTGTAGCCCACCAGGCTCCTCTGTCCATGAAATTCTCCAGGCAAGAATACTGGAGTGGATAGCCATTCCCTTCTCCAGGAAATCTTCCCAATCCAGGGATCCAGTCCAGGTCTCCTGCCTTGCAGGCAGATTCTTTCTCATCTGAGCCACAAAGGAAGCTCACCTTATATCCCTTTCTTTTCATTAAAATGTATCTACTGAAGAACACCAGGCATGTGACCTATTAGTTTCCCATAGTCTATATTTTGCTGATTGCATACTCATGGTGTGTTTTAACTTGTTCTTCTCTCCTTTGTGTTTTCTTCAAATTGGCTCCTGGGCCTGAAGGCTTGATTAGAATCATGTTTGATCTCTTTGTCAACACATAGGTGTTGGTGATTTTTTTTTTAATGTGGAGGTGCAGAATGTCCAGTTGTCTCCCTTATATGTTAATAGATGTTACTCACTGCCTCGATCCATTAATTTATTAGTAGGAATACTTGTATAGAGATATACTACTTGGTCATTGTGTCTCTGTTCATAATTAAAGGCAAGATAAATGGTGGTTTCTTAACAATTTTCAGGATAATGAATTACTTTGTATTTTCCTGCTTCTTTGTATACCTGGTAACCTTTGACTGGATGCCAAAGAAAGTGAATTTTACCTTGCTGGATGCTGGAGATTTTTGTATTCCTGTAAATATTCTTGAGCTAGTTTTCTGATGCATAGTTGATTTCAGTTGAGTCACTCAGTCATGTCTGACTCTTTGCGACCCCACGGGCTGCAGCATGCCTGGCTTCCCTGTCCATCACAAACTTTTGGAGCTTGCTCAAACTCATGTCCATTGAGTCAGTGATGCTATCCAAGCATCTCGTCCTCTATCCTCCCCTTTTCCTCCTGCCTTCAATCTTTCCCAGCATCATAGTTGATGGAAACAATTTGATACTTTGTAGTCTTGCTTTTAAGATTTGTTAGTGCCAAGAACAACATTTAATCTGAGGCCAATTATTCCCCACTACTGAGGTAAAACCCTTCTTTGTACTCTAGGTAGTATCCAGTGAATCAAGTGTTTTTTCTGTCTAGCTGGGAGGAACAGTTACTGTTTGTGGCCTTGTATAAGTATGGGCATTCTTCCCTTTAAACCTCTAAGATGATTTTTCCCCATCCTTAGAAAATTTCCTCACATGCATGTGTAGATCAGCACTATCCTGAATAGTTCAGAAGGGCCCTCTGAGAATTTCCAGAGTGCTCGGTGCATTTCTTTCCTCTTTAGTCCTCTGCCCTGCTAACTTTGGCCACCTTGATTTTCCTCAACTTCCTCAGCTGTGTGTCTTCAACTGAAAGAGTCTGGTGGGATTCTCCTGCCTTCACCCTCCTGGAAACTTGACAGCAAGTTGGTGCAACTATAGACTTACTTTATTTGTCTCTCATTCTCTGGGACTACTATCCTTTACTTCCTGATCTGGTGCCTTGATAACTGTTGTTTCTTTTTGGTCTGTTTTTTGTTCTTGGTTCAGGCTTTAAGCAAATTCTGTCATTACATTTATTCCATCTTGGTCTAAAGCCGAGTAATTTTACTAGGCTGTGTCTTGGTGTTGGGTGTTCTTGGTTAATAGTCTGAGGTACTTGGTGTGTTTATTCAATATATAATTTCAAAGCTTTTATTTTTTTACATTTTAACAAGTTTTCTTGAATTAAGTATATTTTAGTGTATTTTCTCTTGCTTTTTTCTTTTTATTGTTAATTGTGTATCTGTTTGGGAGCTTCCCTGATGGCTCAGTTGGTAAAGAATCCACCTGCAATGCAGGAGACCCTGGTTCAATTCCTGGGTTGTGAAGATGCGCTGGAGAAGTAATAGGCTACCCACTCCAGTATTCGTGGGCTTCTCTTGTGGCTCAGCTGGTAAAGAATCTGCCTACAATGTGGGAGACCTGGGTTCGATCCCTGGGTTGGATAGATCCCCTGGAGAACGGAAAGGCTACCCACTCCAGTATTCTTACCTGGAGAATTCCATGGACTGTAGAGTCCCTGGGGTCACAAAGAGTTGGACACTACTGAATGATTTCCACTTCATGTTATCTGTTTGATTTTCTTTGTCTCTCTCTTCAAAATTTGGTACTTTATTTTGAATCCTTTCTATTTCTTCATTTCTTTTGGGCTCCCTCTGCCCTTGCCCTCACTACCCTCACTTATGTTTCTCTTCAGGCTCTATCTGTTATATGTGTTTGTTTTCATATTTCCTCTAATTAGTTTTCATATCTGAATTGATTTTTTTTCTTTTAATTCTGATTCTTTCCTGAGTTCATTGCTTCTTTTGTGCACTTACAGTTCTGACTTCTGTTCTTCCATGTCTTGTACAATTTTCTTAATATATTTTAACTATTTTGAAATAGAATATTACAGTTTTGATTATTTTGTGGCCATGTTTTTCTGACATGCTTTCATTGTCTGTAGGAATATAAGTCTGAATCTTATTCTGGTTTTTGTTGTTGTAACTTCCTATTGGATCTTACTTTAACATGTTTTCGTTGCTCATTTATATGAGAATTTAATTTTACTTAACTTGCAGTTTTTCCCTTCATTTTAATTTCAGCCCCATTTCCCTTCAGTGGAGGGCCTTATCCTGGGAGAGTAACTTGGATGATTATTTAGAGTTTCAAAAACCATGCTGCTGCTTCCCAGATTATCGCTTTCATCTTAGATATTTTAATTGGGTGTAAGAATCTAGTTTGGCAGTTTTTTCCCAGAATCTTAATGGTATTATCTCATTGTTTTCTGGGTTCCATTTCTTCTACTGGAAAGTCAGTTATAAATCTTATTGTTGTTCCTTTGTTAATTTTTCTTTTTTTCTGGCTGGTTTTAAGGTTTTCCTCTTCATCTTCTGTTTTCACCAGTTGTTCTGTGTTGTATTTGTCCTGCTTGAAGTTTAGAGTGTTTCAGTTCAGTTCAGTTCAGTTGCTCAGTCGTGTCCGACTCTTTGTGACCCCATGAATTGTAGCACGCCAGGCCTCCCTGTCCATTACCATCTCCCAGAGTTCACTCAAACTCACGTCCATCCAGTTGGTGATGCCATCGAGCCATCTCATCCTCTGTCATCCCCTTCTCCTCTTGCCCCCAGTCCCTCCCAGCATCAGAGTCTTTTCCAATAAGTCAACTCTTCACATGAGGTGACCCAAGTACTGGAGTTTCTTTTGTATGCTTACAGTTCTGAGTTCTGTTCTTTCATGTCTTGTATAATTTTCTTAATATATTTTCACTATTTGAAATAGAATATTCCTATTCTATTCCTTCCAAAGAACACCCAGGGCTGATCTCCTTTAGAATGGACTGGTTGGATCTCCTTGCAGTCCAAGGGACTCTCAAGAGTCTTCTCCAACACCACAGTTCAAAAGCATCAATTCTTTGGTGCTCAGCTTTCTTCACAGTCCAACTCTCATGTCCATACATGACTACTGGAAAAAGCATAGCCTTGACTAGATGGACCTGTGTTGGCAAAGTAATGACTCTGCTTTTCAATTTGCTATCTAGGTTGGTCATAACTTTCCTTCCAAGAGTAAGCATCTTTTAATTTCATGGCTGCAGTCACCATCTGCAGTGATTTTGGAGTACAAAAAAATAAAATCTCTCACCATTTCCATTGTTTCCCCATCTATTTGCCATGAATGGATGGGATCGGATGCCATAATCTTAGTTTTCTGAATGTTGAGTTTTAAGCCAACTTTTTCACTCTCCTCTTTCAAGAGGCTCTTTAGTTCCTCAGTTTCTGCCATAAGGGTGGTGTCATCTGCATATCTGAGGTTATTGATATTTCTCCTGGCATTCTTGATTCCAGCTTGTGCTTCATCCAGCTCAGCGTTTCTCATGATATATTCTGCATATAAGTTAAATAAGCAGGGTAACAATATACAGCCTTGACGTACTCCTTTTCTTATTTGGAACCAGTCTGTTGTTCCATGTCCAGTTCTAACTGTTGCTTCCTGACCTGCATACAGATGTCTCAGGAGGCAGGTCAGGTGGTCTGGTATTCCCATTTCTTGAAGAATTTTCCACAGTTTATTGTGATCCACACAGTCAAAGGCTCAGTAAATGCTCAGTAAATCTTTAATCCAATTTTCTGTTGATGGGCCAGGCTGTGTTCCCTCCCTGTTGTTTGACCTGAGGCCAAGCTATAGTGGAGAAGGCAATGGCACCCCCTCCAGTACTCTTGCCTGGAAAATCCCATGGACAGAGGAGCCTGGTGGGCTGCAGTCCATGGGGTCGCTGAGGGTCGGACACGACTGAGCGACTTCACTTTCCCTTTTCACTTTCAGGCACTGGAGAAGGAAATGGCAACCCACTCCAGTGTTCTTGCCTGGAGAATCCCAGGGACGGGGGAGCCTGGTGGGCTGCCGTCTATGGGGTCGCACAGAGTCGGACACGACTGAAGTGACTTAGCAATAGCAATAGCAATAGCAATGAAGATAATGGCAACCTCCTTCACAAGGTCCTGTGCTCTCACTGCTGGACTCAGTGCCCCAGACCCTATAGCAGGCCACTGCCGACTTACACCTCTCCCTGAGACTCCTGGACACTCACAGGTGAGTCTGGGTTAGTGTCTTGTGGGGTCACTGCTTCTTTCTCCTGGGTTCTGATGCGCACAAGGTTTTGTTTGTGCCCCCCCAAGAGTCGGTTTCCCCAGTTCTATGTAAGTTCTGGTGGCTCTGTGGTGGGGTTAATGGCGACCTCCTCCAAGAGGGCTTATGCCATACCCAGGTCTGCTGCACCCAGAGCCCCTTCTGCTGTGGCAGGCCACTGCTGACCCCATACCTCCACAGGAGACACTCAAACACGCAAAGGCAGGTCTGGCTCAGTCTCTGTGGGGTCTGCTTGTGCACACAAGGTTTTGTTTGAGTCGAGCGTCTCTGGTGGGTATGGGGTTTGATACTAAACATGATTTCGCCCCTCCTACCATCTTGCTTGGGCTTCTACTTTGCCCTGGGATGTGGGGTATCTTTCTTTGGTGGAATCCAACATTCTCCTGTCGACGGTTGTTCAGCAGCAAGTTGTAATTTTGGAGTTCTTGCAGGAGAAGATGAGCGCATGTCCTTCTACTCCACCATCTTGTTTGTATTGGACTTAAATTGAAAAAAGTGGGGAAAACCACTAGACCATTCAGGTATGACCTAAATTAAATTCCTTATGATTGTACAGTGGAAGTGACAAATAGAATCAAGGGATTTGATCTGATAGAGTGCCTGAAGAACTACGGATGCAGGTTTGTGGTATTGTACAGGAGGCAGTGGTCAAGACCATCTCCAAGAAAAAGAAATGCAAAAAGGCATAATGGTTGTCTGAGGAGACCTTAGAAATAGCTCAGAAAAGAAGAGAAGTGAAAGGCAAAGGAGAAAAGGAAAGATATACCCATCTGAATGCAGAGTTCCAAAGAATAGCAAGGAGAGATAAGAAAGCCTTCCTCAGCGATCAATGGAAAGAAATAGAGGAAAACAATAGAATGGGAAAGACTAGAGATCTCTTCAAGGAAATCAGAGATATCAAGGGAACATTTCATGCAAAAATGGGCACAATAAAAGACAGAAAAGGCATGGACCTAACAGAAGCAGAAGATATTAAGAAGAGGTGGCAAGAATACACAGAAGAACTGTACAAAACAGATCTTCACGACCCAGATAATCACAATGGTGTGATCACTCACCTCGAGCCAGACATCCTGGAATATGAAGTCAAGTGGGCCTTAGGAAGCATCACTACGAACAAAGCTAGTGGAGGTGATGGAATTCCAGTTGAACTGTTTCAAATCCTAAAAGACGATGCTGTTTAATTGCTGCTCTCAATATGCCAGCAAATCTGGAAAACTCAGCAGTGGCCACAAGACTGAAAGAGGTCAGTTTTCATTCCCAAAGATAGGCAGTGCCAAAGAATGTTCAAACTACTGCACAATTGCACTCATCTCACACACTTGCAAAGTAGTGCTCAAAATTCGCCAAGCCCGGCTTCAACAGTACATGAACCGTGAAATTCCAGATGTACAAACTGGATTTAGAAAAGGCAGAGGATCCAGAGATCAAATTGCCACCATCCATTGGATCACCGAAAAAGCAAGAAAGTTCCATAATAATGTCTACTTCTACTTTATTGACTACGCCAAAGCCTTTGACTGTGTGAATCACAACAAACTGTGGAAAATTCTTCAAGAGATGGGAAAACCAGACCACTTGACCTGCCTCCTGAGAAATCTGTATGCAGGTCAAGAAGCACCAGTTAGAACTGGACATGAAACAACAGACTAGTTCCAAATGGGGAAAGGAGTATGTCAAGGCTGTATATTATCACCTTGCTTATTTAACTTATATGCAGTGTACATCATATGAAATGCTGGGCTGGATGAAGCACAAGCTGGAATCAAGATTGCCAGGAGAAATATCAATAACCTCAGATACACAGATGACACCACCCTTACGGCAGAAAGTGAAGAAGAACTAAAGAGGCTCTTGATGAAATTGAAAGAGGAGAAGTCAAAAAAAGTTGGCTTAAAAATCAACATTCAGAAAGCCAAGATCATGGCATCTGGTCCCGTCACTTCTTGACAAATAGATCGGGAAACAATGGAAACAGTGAGAGACTTCATTTTCTTGGGCTCCAAAATCACTGCAGATGTTGACTGCAGGCATGAAATTAAAAGATGCATGTTCCTTGGAAGAAAAGCTATGACCAACCTCGACAGCATATTAAAAAGCAGAGACATTACTTTGCCAACGAAGGTCCGTCTAGTTAAAGCTATGGTTTTTCCAGTTGTTATGCATGGATGTGAGAATTGGACCATAAAGAAAGCTGAGTGCCGAAGAATTGATGCTTTTGAACTGTGGTGTTGGAGAAGACTCTTGAGAGCCCCTTGGACTGCCAGGAGATCCAGCCAGTCACTCCTAAAGGACATCAGTCCTAGATTTTCATTGGAAGGACTGATATTGAAGCTGAAACTCCAATACTTAGGCCACGTGATGTGAACCATTGACTCATTGGCAAAAACCCTGATGCTGGGCAAGATTGAAGGCAGGAGAAGGGGATGACAGAGGACGAGATGCTTGGACGGCATCACTGACTCTATGGACATGAGTTTGAGCAAGCTCCAGGAGTTGGTGATGGACAGGGAGGCCTGGCGTGCTCCAGTCCATGGGGTTGCAAAGAGCTGGATATGACTGAGCAACTGAGCTGAACTCAATTTTTATCATGAAGTATAATTATTCAGGGCTTCTGCCGAAAGCCCAAGGTGCTTCCTGAGGTGAACTCCCTTTTGTGTGTGTGGTAAGTCACTTCAGTCATGTGTGACTCTTTTGTGACCCTATGGACTATAGCCCACCAGGCTCCCTCTGTCCATGGGATTTCCCAGGCAAGAATACTGGAGTGTGTTGCTGTGCCCTCCTCCAGGGAATCTTTCTGACCCAGGGATTGAACCCATGTCTCTAATGTTTCCTGCATTGGCAGGTGCTTTCCTTACGACCAGTGACATCTGGGAAGCCTGATGTCCCTTTTACTGGCCCTGAATTTCAGTTTCATCCTGTTAACCTGTTGGTGATTTGAAAACTTGGATCACCTTTTAACCTCTTACCTACCTTTCCTCAAATCAGCCCACACCTTTAGGAGAAATGTGGCCCCAAAGGTAGGAAAAAATCCTTTTTTAAAGGATCTCTGGGATCTTGGCACAATGTAATTTGATACCTTTTTGGTAGTTCTTTGATGTTTTTGAGTGGTTGTTCTTTTTTACATTGTATTCATCTGTTCTATTTTTTTTCTGAAATGAAACAGATCTAAATTCTAGTTCTCCTTTACTGGAATGGAAATTCAGCTAGCTTTTAAAAATGGAGCGCTTTATTCAGGCACTGGTTTAAGTTAGTTATTATGTTTCACAGTCATAACATTAATTCCTTGAAGAAGATGGTACTTCCCTCATTTTCCTTGTGAGTCAACAGATGTTTGAATACATTAATGAATTTGTTCAACATCACAACAGAATCTTTCCCTTGAGGCAGTAAATAATCCTGTTCTAGTCCACCTTCTCTTTCAGACTTTGGACTTGAGGGTAACAAGTACCTTGATGTTAAATGGCAAGTACACAGAAAATCTAAATGGCAGAGAAACAAGTTCAAATAGGATCAGTATTTTGTGGGTATATATATGTACTGTAGACTGTAGAAACCTATGATTAGTTTTGTATGCATGAATAATTGGTTGTGAATCCACCTACACAATTAGTTGTATTTAGTTATTTTTCAATGGAAAAAACACTTTCCAAGTACAATATTTGCCATACATTATAAGTTTTGATTTATTATTAAATCTCAGTGTATAATTTTCATTCCATACTGTGTGATTAATTATGGATTTGTTAGAATTTTAGAAGTTATTTTCCACCTTTAATCTAGCTTTAGATGATTTGTTCTAGAGTCATATTTTATATTGTTTTAACTGTTTTATTTTCATATTGCTTTGGATCATATTCAGTTTGAAAGAGGATTTTTAAAGTACTTCTTGATAGACCTCCAACTATGAGAATCTAGTTGTGTTTGAAACTCACATCTGATGGAGTGAGATGGTTGTCCACAGGATATGTGCCAAAGTTGGTGGGTTCTGGGACACGACAGATGGATTGGCAGGCCATGGCAGAGAACAGAAATAGATTCATTGGAGATTCAGTGGAAAATGGTATCTTGAATCAAGCCTGAGGAGCAAGATGAGAATGCAAAGAGGAGAACTAGTATTGAGAAACTTAAGCCAAAAGAATCAAGAGTAGCATGGAGTGTGGTGTGAGGAGTGGTTTGATACCAGTAGCCTAGGAATACGTGACAAAGGGGAAGTGTGTGCCACACAGTAGGTTACAGGGGAGCATGTGGTGGCTTAGAGGAGCGTTGGTGGCCCTGCCATTTGGAAGTAAGTTTTTAGAGTTCATATCAGGAATATTCGGTTCTAATAAACTTTCCCTAGGTTATTCTGTCTTAAATTAACAGAAAGGACCCCAGAAATCTCTGTGGCTGAGAAAAACAAGTTTATTACTTTCCCGCAGTGTGTTTTCGTTGTAGCTCTGCTCCAGGGTCAGCTCTGTATCTCAATCAGGGACCCAGCCTGAAGGAGCAGCACTCAACTGAGACATGCCTGTCTCATGGTGAAAGGAAAAGAGAAACAATGGAGACATAATGGCCTGAACAGCTTTGGCTGCGAATTGGCACAGATCACTCACATTCAGGTTTTTTGGCCACTACTTCCATAGAGAAGGGCATACTGCAAGTCATACACCAATAGGCAGGGATGTATAATCTCTCCAGGAAGGAGCAGTGAATAGTTGGGTACAAAATTACAATCAACTGCGTTTTCCTTTCCAGATGAGACTTTCATGTGATAAATGTGCTATGTGGTAGAGTTAGAGCCAGATTACCTTATTCCATAACTTCTGGGACACATTTTCTCCCTTAGTTTAATGTCTGAAATCACAATGTATCTTACAATAGGTGGGGTCTTATAATCAGTGCAAGCCAGGCAGCTGTCTTGATGTCATTGCTGAAGCATGGAAGAACTTGGCTTTTAGTCCTGATACCACTTGGCACCTGTAACTATTGACATTTCAGAACTGTCTGAGAAAGGAATATGAATCTAGATTTTCATCTGAAAACTTTCTATTGAGATCCTCCGATAAGGTCAGCATTCATTGTGGAATGAGTGTCAGCAGCTTCGGAAAAAAATCTTGAAAGTGATAGTAGAACATTAAAAAAAAAAAAAAACCTGTATCACCAAGTGTTCGTGGTAGCACAGGGGATGATATTGTTAGAAGCAGCCTGGATTGAGAATTTTGAGTTGAAAAGTGATTGAGAAGAGTTGCTCTCTGAATGTGAAGAAGTTTTAGAAATACTTCCATTAAGTTACTATGTTTGGAAATTGTTCAGTCATGTCTGACTCTTTGCGACCCCATGGACTGTAACCCCCAGGCTCCTCTGTCCTTGGGATTCTTCAGGCAAGAATACTGAAGTGGGTTGCCATTTCCTTCTCCAGGGGATTTTTCCGACCTGAGGATGAAACCTGGGTTTCCTGCTTTGCAGGCAGATTCTTTACTGTCTGAGCCACCATTGTTGTGCTTATATTTAATTTATTAGGTATGTACAGTAGTGTTAGATGAAAAAAAAATCTGTTCTAAAGAACTGAATAATCAGTGGTCATGTTTGGATATGAGAGTTGGACTGTGAAGGAAGCTGAGCGCCGAAAAATTGATGCTTTTGAAGTGTGGTGTTGGAGAAGACTCTTGAGGGTCCCTTGGACTGCAAGGAGATCCAACCAGTCCATCCTAAAGGAGATCAACCCTGGGATTTCTTTGGAAGAAATGATGCTAAAGCTGAAACTCCAGTACTCTGGCCACCTCATGCGGGGAGTTGACTTATTGGAAAAGACTCTGATGCTGGGAGGGATTGGGAGCAGGAAGAGAAGGGGATGACAGAGGATGAGATGGCTGGATGGCATCACCGACTCGATGGACGTGAATCTGAGTGAACTCCGGGAGTTGGTGATGGACAGGGAGGCCTGGCATGCTGTGATTCATGGGGTCGCAAAGAGTTGGACACGACTGAGTGACTGAACTGAACTGAACTGAAGCCATCATACTGTAATTTAATTAAAAAAATTTTGGGGGGGAAGGCATAGTCATAGACTAGTGCATCTTGCTCTCAGTGGCTTCTTAGAGTCTATGAAGTGATGTAAATATGCCTCCTACACATTTAAAAGCTGTTCACCATTTACTGGGTAAATTTAGCCAAGGTTTCTTTCTTAGAAGGTCTCCTTATAGTACGTACCATGAAATCAACTTTGAACTAATTTCAATCATTCTAATTGTAAGTAAGATTTATATAAGATGTGTAAGTAATACCAATGTTCTTGAACTGAAATTTCACTCTGCACAGTGAAGTTAACATTTGGAATCACACAGTGAAGTTAACATTTTTCTTTAGAGGCCAAACTTCTGGTTAGTAGAGGAGTTTTGTTTTATTTTCTAATTGTTTAGTCCTCTTCTAGAGTAGATGGCTAAAACCTTCTCTTTTAAAACAAAATAATAGCTTATTTAGTACTACCTTAGATATAGACTGTCAGGTATGCTGGTGTCAGGAAAAATTGCATAGAATATGTAACCTGTCTGGAAGAGCATTATTGCCATTTTGACATCTTTCACTTATTTTGTGACCGTCACAGTTTCAAAAGTTAACTAAGAGTTTTGGGTTTAAATTATATGCATTAGAAAAAAAAGTTAATAACGGTAAAGTATCTGCCTACAATGCACGAGACCCTGGTTTGATCCCTTGGTCAGGAAGCTCCTCTGGAGTAGGAAATGGCAACCCACTCCAGTACTCTTGCCTGGAAAATCCCATGGACGGAGGAGCCTGGTAGGTTATAGTCCATGGGGTCGCAAAGAGTCGGACATGACTGAGCGACTTCATCTTTCACCTTTTGGGTTTAAGTTATATACATTAGGGAAAAAAAGTTAACAATATGTAACCTGTTGGTGATTTTCCAAATCTAAAAAAAATTTTATTTAACAGTAAGTTGAGTACATACTTCTTCACATTGCATTCAGCAAACCACTAATGAGGCATTGTGGTAGTGTTCACAAAGATGAATCAGCTCTGCTGTGTCTTCAAGGAACTTTCATTATCTTGGTGTCAGGTGATTGATAGCTGAAGATATTGGTATCCCCATTCTGGAGAGACACTGTGATTTAGAATTTCAGAACCTTTCTAGATCTGAGTTTCAGTCTTGGTGTTGCCCCTTTGTCAACTTCTGCAGAACAGTTCCCTCTAGGCCTCAGCAGCTTCAGTAGAGTGGTTGTGAGTATGTAGAACAAAGAAGTTCAGTAACTGCTAGCTGATGCGAATCATACTCATCATTGTCATGATCATAAATCTCATCTTTATTTTAATGCTATGAAAGAACTTTGATTTCAGTGTTCAGTAGTCTTGGCAGGATTCCAGTCTGTCTCTGACTTTTATTAGATATGTGCTAACTCCCTGTCTGCTGCGTGGCTCTTCCTAAATTTCTCCTTATAGGCATCTCAAGCTGAACTTAGGATCTTCCACCCAAATTTTTTATTCTACAGCTTGCCCATTTTAGAGTTGTTTGTACCAGAAACCTGGGAGACATTGTCTCCTTGTCTCTCTGTCTTGTTCTCTGTAGTCACTGGCTTACTCTTATCTCTTCAATTCTAACTCTTATCTCAAGTCTCCTAACTTCTCTGCACCTCCATTGCCATGACCTGTGTTGAAGTGAAAAGTATGACTTAGACTACTGTTGTGGCCACCTAACTAAACTTAGATTCAGCTTTGTCTAATTCTAGTTCATTGTCCCTATCTGATCCTCTTCCCTGCCTTCCACTCCATCTTGTTCAAAAATTGTCAATGCCTTCCTTTTTACCCCCGAATAAAGTCTAAAGTCCTTACTGTGCCCCGTGAGATCCTGCATGGCTTGACAGCAGACTTTTTCCTTGGCTTCATTTGTCTTGTGCTCAGTGATCCTTACACTGGCCTTCTTTATTTCTTCTTTTAACCCAAATTCTTTCCTGCCTCAGGACTTCCTCCAGTCACTGCTGTTCCCTCTGACCACACCATTTTCCTTTTCCCTACTTTTGTCTAGTTCGTTTGCTTCCTTGAAGTCTATGCTCCGGTGATATTCAGGAAGCCTTTTATAATCTCTCAGTGTAAGTTGGGTCTGTATATTCTGTGCTCTCATAGCATGCTCTGGTTTTTCTTTATAGTATTTACCTCTCATTTAGTATCTTTCTTTCATGGTCATAGACAGCATGTTTTGCTCACTGCTCAGGTATTTCTAGAGTTTAGCACAGTATCCGACACATAAGTACTGAGTAAATTTGTTGAAGGGATGAATATTTGTTGAAATCAATGAACATTACCTGCCTAATAGGGTTGGTGTGAAAATTAAATTAGGACACAAATGATGTCTTATTGCATATTATGTGGTACATAATGGGTTTCTGGTATTAGTTTCTTTCTTGTTTTTCCCCCTAAGCATTAAGAAAGGCCTCCCAGTGGTTTTCAAACTATAGGTTATGGCCCACTAGTGGGTAATGAAATCAATTTAGTGGGCCATGAAGTGAATTTTAAAACGTGAAATGGAATAGAATAGCTATTATCAGATAAAATAATGTGATAACAAACCTAGACAGCATATTAACAAGCAGAGACATCACTTTGCCAACAAAGGCCTGTGTAGTCAGCTATGGTTTTTCAAGTAGTCGTGTACAGATGTGACAGTTGGACCATGCAGAAGGCTGAGTGCCAAAGAATTGATGCTTTCCAAGTGTTGTGCTAGAGAAGACATTTCAGAAGAGTCTCTTGAACTGCAAGGAGATCAAACCAACCAATCCTAAAGGAAGCCAACCCTGAATATTCATTGGAAGGACTGATGCTGAAGTTGAAGCTCCAATACTTTGGCCACCTGATGTGAAGAGCTGATTCCTTAGAAAAGACCCTGATGCTGGGAAAGATTGAGGGCAAGAGGAGAAGGGGGCGACAGAGGATGAGATGGTTCGATGGCATCACTGACTCAATGGACCTGAGTTTGAGCAAACTCCAGGAGATAGTGAAGGACAGGGAAGCCTGGTGTGTTCCTGTCCATGGGGTCTCAAAGAGTCAGACACAAGTTAGCGGCTGAACAAAGCAAGAAAGAAAACTAGTATTTCCTGGAACTTGTGGTTTGTGGATGTTCTGTATTACCAGTTGGGAGATAAAATATATTTCTTATATGGATTATGGGTAAAAGAAAGAAGTTTGAAAGCCACTATTATAGCGCTGGCACAGTGTAGTGTAACCTATAGGGAACACTGTGTTTAAGTTAGGGCAGCTAAAAGCGGGTATATCCAGTTCTTCAAGAAATGTTACTGTCTATGCCTTTGCTGACTTACACTGTTCAAGGCCCTAGAACCTCCCTTAGGCATCAATGCAATCACCAAAACTTCTGGGATTACTATTTTACCCCTTTATGTGGAGCCTATATCTATTTCTAACCTGTGTTTTTTTAAAGTAATTTTTGCTTATGTATACTGTGTACTCTGGCCTTTTCCACTGTATTGAAAATATATCTCCAATATTGTTAATATTTATTATGGTGACATCTGTCTTATGTATACTGTATAATGTTGATGTTAGCATAGTTATGTCTGTCATAATGACATTCTTTAATAGCTCAAATTATTGCTCTTATTAAATTTTATTACTCTAGTGACTTTATAGGCTGTTACTATTAGTTTGATAAAATCAAGTGCTGTACAGTTGTATAAAAAACTAGATTCTATATAGGGTTATAGAAAGACAGACCCAGATAAAAGGAAACCACAGCATTTAAGGATTAAGATGATAATAGTTATGATTGTGGTAGCTTGGTAAGTGATTTCATTTTTCAATGGATTTTTAAAATATAGGGTTGATAAATGTTCGTGTAACTGAATTATGGTTTCCATCCTTCAGGCCAGTGGTCAGTTCCAACCTTTGATGCTGCTGACTCTCAGCATTAATCATTGTTTTATATTCCGATCTCTAAGGATGCATAAATTATGATAATAAAAGCTAAGGGAGGCTGGAGCTTCTGGTTGTTGCTGCATTATTGTGTCCACTGGGATGGTATTTTGTGTGCTTGTCCTCTGCATATTGTTGGGTTGAGAAACTGGATCCCATCCCTGCAAAGCTAGAGACACCAGTGGATTTTAAAAGGCATGAGAAAGCAGCCCTGTTAAGAGATCTGTTTGGAACTCTTACAGACTTGATGGAACAGAATATCCTGGGGATCTTCTAAAATTTTATAGAAGCATAGATTGCCCCCTTCCTTAGAGTTAATATGTTTTGTAGCTATTAATGGAAAATGCTCAAGTAATACAAAATTTTACCTCTAATCCATCGTAAGAAAAGACTATGGTCAAGTCGCAGAGTTCAATTTTCATGTTTTCTTATTATGAATTTCTGTCACTTGTTGCAGACTGGTGAGTTAGATGCTGTGCTACTCTTAGAACAGGAGCTATACAGTGGTTTCTTGTTTATTCTTTACATTTTTTCATTTTAAAACTGTGAGATTTACTTTGGAAAACTTGGGAAATTGCAATATAAAAATTTTCCAACACTCAGAAATAATTCCTGTTATGTATATAGTCAATCTGTTGTGTTTATACATGAGAATACTGTTTTTCTATGACTGTGTGATGAAATATTTTAGAGGAAAATACGTACTACCAAAGTAGATGAAGAGGTAGAAAACTTACCTGGAACAGTATTCATGGAGGAAATTGATAAAGTTGTCAAAACACTACTCCTAAAAAATTGCCAGTTCCAGATGGTTTTAGCTAGTCAGTCAGTATTCACATCCTTGCACAGCATGCCTGTGCTGTTTAAACTGTTCTAAAGTGGTTTTCAATGGCATGCTTCTTTATCTTACCACCTTGTTGTAGCCCAAACAAAAAACACTAGGACAGAAAGATAAGACGAAAGTATAGACTAGTCTTCAGTAGTACGTGAACCAACAACTTCCAGATGTTCACCTGGGTTTAGAAAAGGCAGAGGAACCAGAGATCAAATTGCCAACATCCGCTGGATCATCGAGAAAGCAAGAGTTCCACAGGAACGTCTACTTCTGCTCTATTAACTGTGCCAAAGCCTTTGAATGTGTGGATCACAACAAACTGTGGAAAATTCTGAAAGAGATGGGAGTACCAGACCACCTGACCTGCCTCCTGAGAAATCTGTATGCAGGTCAAGAAACAACAGTTAGAACTAGACAAGGAGCAACAGACTGGTTCCAAATCAGGAAAGGAGTACGTCAAGGCTGTATATCGTCACCCTGCTTATTTAACTTCTATGCAGAGTACATCATGAGAAACGCTGGACTGGAAGAAGCACAAGCTGGAATCAAGATGGCCAGGAGAAGTGTCTGTTACCTCAGATACACAGATGACACCACCCTTATGACAAAAAGTGAAAAGGAGCTAAAGAGCCTGTTGATGAAAGTGAAAGAGGAGAGTGAAAAAGCTGGCATAAAGCTCAACATTCAAAAACTAAGATCATGTTATCTTGTTCCATCCATTCATGGCAAATAGATGCGGAAACAGTAGAAACAGTGAGAGACTTTATTTTTTTTTGGGCTCCAGAATCACTGCAGATGGTGACTGCAGTCAGGATATCAAAAGACTCTTGCTTCTTGGAAGAAAAGCTGTGACAAACCTACACAGCATATTACAAAGCAGAGACATTACTTTGCCAACAATGGTCCGTCTAGTGAAAGCTATGGTTTTTCCAGTAGTCATGCATGCATGTGAGAATTGGACTATAAGGAAAGCTGAGCGCCAAAGAATTGATCTTTTGAACTCCATGCATGTGTCTCATGCTTCACCTAGGTGGCTGGAACAGCTAAGTCCTGGCTGAGCCATTCTCTGTCCCATGTGGCCTCTCTTCTTTCAGAAGTTCAGCCTGAGGTAACATGGAAGTCATGTCCCCAAAAGGTGAAAGCAGAAGCTGCCAAGTTTCTAAAGGCTTAGGCCCCCAAATGGCTCTGCATAATTTCCACTGCATTCTGTTGTTCAAAGCGAGTCATGAAGTCAGCCTGATTGAAGGAAAGGGCCAGCAGACTCCATGACTTTGAGAAAGAAGTGCCATGTGCCAAAGGAGTGGTGGGAATTGTGAGGGACATCTTGGAAGGTGAACTGCCATGTTCGCTCATATGGAACATTGCTAAGGCCTGGAAGCCTTCTGTCTGCTCCTTCTCTGAAGCTGCCCTCCTGTTGTCCCTCATTTCTACCCTCAGATAACATCCGTGGTCCCCTCACCACTCATTTTTCTCTATTTTCTTGCTTTTCATGATTATTTTTACCATATATGTAAGTATCCCTAAATAATGTATTAGTTTTCATGGTGGATATGAATTTATATCTTAAGATAATCTTTTAAATTTTAACTTAGAATAGCTATGTTGAAGATTATTTATAAAATTCAGAAAAGCAAAAAGAAAAAGCTAAAATAGCGTCTAATCTCAATTCCTAGGTATAATCATTGGTGACATTCTGGGATATGTTAACACATGTGCACACACTCCAATTTATATCAAATATTTGTTTCTTATTCTCAGAATCTCTTTTTTCTTGAGTTTGGGTGACAAGGCTACTACATCATCTGAATCTTTAGTATTCGATTCCTAATTTTGGAATGACACAACGCAAGAATTTGGATTTTTGAGGCTCATCCATACATTTATCTGACTGTTAGGATGGTTAGAGTTTGGATAGTAAAGGCCCCTTCTGTATGTGTACATTCTATACGTGTACATATGTGTGTATGTGTTTGAATGGTATGTAATTTTAAACAAAGGCAGAGGATCTGATAGTAAAGCTGTTCTTTAAAAATTAGTATGGAGAAGTGTTCTCAGTAGATAGCTGTTAAATGCTCTTGTACCACAGTTTTCAAAGTTTCTTCTGTTAGCTTTTTACCATTTCTGTCCTTTATTGAGCCCATCCATGAAATGTTCCCTTGATATCTCTGAATTTTCTTGAGATCTCTAGTCTTTCCCATTCTATTTGTTACATAGAATGTCTTTCCCATTCTATGTTACTGTTACAACTTACATACGGATGATTAGCATTTTTAAGAGTATGTCTTTACATAAAAGGATATGTTCTTCCTCAAGCCTCCCGACATGTGGACCAGTGTGGTGTTTACTCTTTATATTCTCCTAGAGTGAAATCTGTGTAACTTTACATCTCCTATTATAATTCGGTGTAAAGATGAGTTATCTTTAAAAGCAGTTCTAGGGACAGTAATAATCTCTGATCTTGTAGGCCACAGATCGGTTCTCAGTCTTGTCCCTGACACTTAATTTGTGCCCTCATTAATAGCCTAAGCTCTGAACCTCAACTTTGTCATTTTTGAAATGATGATAGTAGCACCTAGAGTTGTTTATGTAGAGAGTTTGGACTTAGAACGGGGCAGTATTCTCTTGCTGTAGCCTGTGGCGTTCTGCCGGAAGTGACCTGCTCCCTCAGCCTCAAGGGAGGATCACAAGCGACAGAGAGAGAGAGATCAGTTAGCCATGGACAGCTCTTTCTATCCCAGAGGTCGTGTTTTTGCCTCTGAGAAGGTGTGGAGTTCGTGGGACTGATGAGCACTACTATCTGCATTTAGAATACCTCTTTTTATTTTCCTCTTTTATGTATCCACTATATTCCTTTAACTTTTTCACTGGATTGTTTTGAGGATTTTATGAATTCTAAAGCTTGTGAAAACTCTTTGAAAACTGTCCAGTCCTTTGTGAATTCAAAGTAAGATGATATTTGCTTCTATCCAAGGGACTATTGAAATGAATCACTCTGTGGCCCCCAAACCTAGTGTTAGAGAGACAGGTAATTATTTATATTCCTCCAAATTGTTTCGATATTTGTCACAAATTTTTGATTCCCAAATTAACATTCCCAGTTAACAAAGAATCATATTGAATAAATTTATAAACTACTTATTTGAAATAAATCTCCTGAGAAACAGCTTCATCCACAGTATTTAACTTCTCAGTTTAACCTATAAAGCCTATTTCACCTTTTTTTAATGGGGAGAGCTTGGTGCAGATGAAAGTTTGGACTTTAAAATCCTATAGATTTGAAATTAAGTCTTGGCTCTGTCACTCAATAGCTTCATAACCTTGGGGAAATCAGTTAACCTCTAAGATATGTTTTTTTTCCATTTGTAAATTAAGAATAATATTGCTTATAATTGAATATTAAAAAAGGAAATGTTAAGTTAGTTTGGGGTCCATTGCCAAATAGGCCCTCAATAGTTGTTTCCATTTTCCTTATCTGAATAGTTGCAGTAAGTTTTCCTATTCCTTCTAATTATTACACCAATGTTTTTGGGGGCGGGGGAATACAGACTACTAGGTTGTCCTGAAAGACTAAATTATAGATATGTTTTAGACTATCCATGTATTGGATATTGTATAATAAAGGAGAATAAGTCAGTTCGGAAAATTATATAGAACATAATATTGTGTATCTTTAGGAATTCTCTTCGAAAACATGCTTTTAATAAAACCTTTTCCCCCTTTTGGGGTTGTGGTTGGAGTTACTAGAGGTTATCCCTGATCTGCAGTAAAATGGCAGTTTGGAATAACTGACTTTCTGATCCTTTTTAAGATTAAGACCTAGTCAATATGGTACAGTTGTCTGTAGTCATGTGAATTTATTAAACTAGTTTTATGGTCAAATGTGTATTTGAGAGGGGTGTCAGACTTTATACAATTGCTGAGTATCTAATTAGAAATAGTGCTTATGCTGGTCGGTGGTTCCTACTGATTTAAAAACAGAAGGTGCATATATAGACAGTGCCTAGATTGTGTTAAGTTGGTTGCATTGTCATCTGACCCTGTAGGGGAGCAAATTATATCTTGAATGAATAATTTTGAAGGATAAAGCTATTTGTGATCTTTGTTAAGAAAGTACTGTTTTATTTCCATCATCTTAGTTACAGTGACATTGAATGTCCTACCTAACCACAATACTTCTTTTCTAGTGGGGTTTGGTCTTTATATGTTGAATCATTTTCAGTTTTATATTTTTAGTGGAAAATAATTGTCAGTATTAGGTATTCATTTAAGGACTTTGAGTTCACTTGTTTCCAGCTAAAGTTAGAATCATTGGTAGACTCACAAATATATTATTCAGTGAATGTTTAGTTTTTCTTGAAATATTTTTTAGGTAGCATCACTTGGACAGAGGAAACTAGTGTCTATTGTTCTGTTAATAAAGAAGTGGTTGTTCTCTGATTTGATTGTTTGAATTGTGTGAATTGGAGAGTAATGTTTTTTTAGCATGACACTTTGGGAACTGCTGCTTGGTTAGGATACTTTTGTTTCAAGGTCTCTTTGAGTCAGTTCCTATTAAACATGAAATGTGACAACCTGTATAACAATGAGAATATTTGAACAATACAATACTTGTATTATTATTGTATGGCTTTGAGGAAAACCTCATACTGTGTCTAATTGAGTTTATTATGATTAATGATTTTTTTAAACCAAAGAGTACTTTTTTGTTTTCTTGACCATTGAGCTTACATTTTTAAATGGATTTAAAATATACTATAGAGTATGTAGAATAAGAATTTGCAACCTAAAAGGTAATTATACAGCAGTTTTAGTATAGCATTTGCAAAGAAGTACTGTTAAAAATTATATTCTCAATAAGTTAGGCTTTAATAAGTGGCAGGAGAAGGAAGGGGTGAAAAATATTAAATTAACATATGCTTTCATTAACAGTTCCTGTGAATTTTTATAAAAGAATTGATCACAGTGAATTTATTCAGTAAATTATCAATGTCCATATTATATACCTCCTGAAGAATGCCTTGTAGTGTCATAGTCAGAAGCATATCATTAACTAAAATGGTGTTCTTTCCCTTTTTCATGAGAACAAAGAATTCAAATTTAGCTGCTTGATACTAGCTACATTATGTAAATTATTGTGGTAAATGTAACATTATGTAAAAATCTCCAGAGTAGTTGCATGAGGATTTATATTGGTGAAATAATTTTTGTTTATGTACTAATGTCACTATGAATGACGCTTAAGAGATGATTGCAGCAGTATCAAATGAGGCATTTCTTTTCTCTTAACATTGTTATTATTGAGATAGGTGGTTTCCTCATGGCCTTTTTCTAAAACTAAGCTTTGGAAAGGAGAAAGAAGCTGTGAGAATGTGAAGTTTAGGGCTAGGTAAAAGTTTGGATTTGTGTCCCCACGAAATGCTCTTAAAGCTTGATATTTCATGATTCATAAAAGAAATCTGGTAGACATATCTGACCACTTTGCTCTTGCTTAGTATTTTCACTTGGTGGTCTGTTATCTGTTTGGATTCACTGTTTTTTGTTGGATAAATGTGAGTCAGGTCTTTTTCTTTGGGTCTAAGAAAAATTAACCCAGTGTATTTTGGTATATTCTGTTCTGCCAAATTTACTAGCTATGACTTGTCATATTTCAAGGAATTAATACATATCAAAGTATCAGACTCTTTCTCGAGGCACTTTTTTGGATGAGGAAGGCTTTGCCAGCTGCCTTTAGGAGTTAAAGAGAAGAATGGGTGTCACCAGGCAGAGACAATTGGCTGTCCATTTGAAACAAGTTTCCTGCCTGCTCACACCATTCATAAAAATAAATTACAGCTGGATTAAAGAACTGCCTTAAAAACAAAAATTCATAGCTTTTCAAAGAAAATGTGAAAATATTTTTAAAGGTACAGATAGGAAAAAAATTTCTTGAAATAAGATATGGAAAAGTACAAATCATGAGGTAAAAGACTTGATTGACCTTACTAACCTTTAAAATTTTGGTATGGCAAAAGAAAAAAAAATTATAAACAAAACAAAATGATCAGATTGAAGGAAAAATTTGGCAAGGCTTGAGATCTAGAATAACAAGGAAACTGAAAGAAATAAGTAGAAAAATAGACCAAAATGTTAAATAGCAAGTCACAAAAGAAGAAATTAAAATAACCACCATGTGAAAAGATTACAGGACTAAAAATCAAGGAAATTCAAATCAAAACCATGAGATGCCATTTCATATGTGAGACTGGCAGAAAAATTTTAAAGGTGAATAATAATAGCAAATGTTGGTGAGCATGTTGGGAAACAAAAGCTCTTAAGTGCTGGTAAAAGTAAGTGGAGGGTATTCATACACTAGGAACTAGCAGTGTCACTTTTACACAGATAATGTAGAGAAATTATCACATGTGCACAAGGAGGCATAATCAAAAATGTTTATATATTTTTTAATGGTAGAAATATATTGAAAATTTAAATGGTCCTCAGTAGGGGGAATAGATAAATTATGACATGTTTGTAGTTGGAGAATATTATAGCAGTTAAAATGAATGAATCCAGTCTACTTGAGACAAAATGAACAAGCCTTAAAAATATAATTGTGAGTAAAAAAAGCAAGTTGAAAAACATTACATATAGTAAACCAGATATGGCAATGTTAAAAATACAAAACAAATCTAGATTTTGTCATGGGTATATTTGTATGTATTAACAGTATAAAAGCACAAAGGGAAGGGCTGCACACCAACCTCAAGACAATGGTGACTTCTGAAAAGGGGAGGAAAATGGGATGAGGATGGTGGGTGATGCTTTAACTGTATTTGTGGATAGGAATGTTGCACAAAGTTAATATTTGTGTCATCACCTGATGAGTCAGACAAAATGTGGTATATTCATGTAATAGGAAACTAGTAAACTGTAGAAAGGAACAAACTACTTATGCGTGCCGTGACATGGACCAACTTGAAAAATGTTGTGCTAAGGGAAAGAAAGAAGCAAGATGCAGACACCCCACAATGTATGATACCGTTTAGATGAATGTCCAGAAAAAGCAAATCTGGGAAGATAGGGGGCAGATAGATTACTGCTTGTTTGGAACAGGAGTAGGAAAATAGATTAACAGTAAAGGGGCATGAGGGACTTCTTTAGTTTAATGAAAATGTTCTAAAACTGACCTAATGGTGATGATTTACAACTTGGTAAATTTACTAATAATTATTGAATTATATACTTTAAATGGGTAAATTATGTGATACATGAAATATACCGAAGACAAGTTATTAAAAAGTTAATATTTTTAAATCTCTGTGGCACTCAATGTAAGAGTATTTCAGAGGTTCAACTAAAAATTATTAAAAAGGACACCTTTCCATATTCTTTATACATAGTTCTAATCAATTCATTATTTTTAAAAAGGTATTACAGTTTACAAAGATGTAAATCCACAAAGTTAATTGTAGAGGAGCCTGGTGGGTTACAGTCCATGGTGTTGCTCAATAATTGGACATGACTTGGCAACTAAACAGCAAGAACAAATAGCTTAATGTATGTATATACTTGTATAACCCCACCAAGATCAAGTTCAGTTATGGTACAGCAGTGTGACTGCAGTTAACAATACTGAATTGTGTACCTAGTTGAAATTTGCTAAGAGTGTAGATCTTAAGTGTTCTTACCACACACAAGAAAGGTAACTATATATTATATTAGGACTTCCCTGGTGGCTCAGACAGTAAAGTGTCTGTCTACAATGCGGGAGACCTGGGTTCAAGCCCTGGGTTGGGAAGATGCCCTGGAGAAGGAAATGGCAATCCACTCCAGTACTGTTGCCTGGAAAATCCCATGGACAGAGGAGCCTGATATGCTACAGTCTATGGGGTCGCAAAGAGTTGAACATGACTGAGCGACTTCACTTCAGTGGATAGATTATTTAGCTTGATTATTTCACAATGTTTACATATTAATATGTCAAAGCATCAAGTTATACTTTAAATATATACAGTTTTTATTTGTCAGTTATACCTCAGTAAAGCTAGAAGATTCACTTGTGCGTCCTTCTAGTCAGTATCCTCCCTTCTCCTCCTGCCCCCAGAGGCAACTACTGTTTTGATCGTTATAACTATATATTAGTATTGGTTTTGAACTCCATATAAATGGGGTCATCCAGTTTCTTTTGATCAAAATTTATCCATGTTGTTACATGTAATTCGTTCTTCCTAATTGCTATATAGTATTGCACTATAGAAATACACCACAATTTATCTATCCTTCTGTTGACTGATACTTATTTTACTTATATTTTAGCAATAAACCTACCATGAATATCCTTGTGAATGTCTTTTGATACACCTGTACACTTATTTCTCTTGAGTATATGCCTAGGAGTGGAATTGCTGAGTCATAAGATGGGCGTATGTTTGTTTAGCCTACTTAAATATTGTCAAAGAATTTCTAAAGTGGTTGTACCAATTTATTGTTCCTAACAGTAAATGGCAGTTCTGGTTGTTCCACATTCTCCTAAATCACTCTGAATGACTCTATAACATTCTATTACATAGATTTACCATAGTTTATTTAACTATTATCCCATTGATTATTTAGGTGGCTTCATGTTTTCAGTGTTGCTTTTTTTTTTTTTTCTGTCTTGACCACCCCTTGCAGCATGTGGAATCTTAGTTCCCCAGTCAGGGATTAAACCTGTGTCCCCTGCATTGGAAGTGTGGAGTCTTAACCACTGACTGAACTGTCAGGAAAGTTCAATACTATTGTTTTGAACAACACTCTAGTGAATTTCTTTGCAGAAGACAGTGATCTCCATGAAATCCATGGATGCTTTCTTAGAAGTAAAATTGGTGATTTAAAAGGCATAGACATTTAAAATTGAATATTTGTGCTGGTGAAAATTACACTAAATTACTTTCTGTCCAACCACACTCTTAATTAAATATGAGAGTGCTTATTTCCCCAGATTTTTGGCTCCAGATGTTTCCCATACTTTGAACCTTTGCTAATCTGATGGGAGCAGGGGGAAGACAGAAGCATCTCTTTGTAACCCTTTTCTGGCATCTTTCAGGGTGGTGAGCTGCGGTGTATACTATCCCATCTCTTTGGGAAATGCCTTCAATTTTGGAAGCTGTGAGAGGAAAGAGAGGCCCATTTGATTGTTTAACAAGGTCTGGTCAAGCCTTCAGGCAAGAAGGATAAAAGAGCTAAAGTTGAAATTGAAATGTTGATTACCTTGGTAACTCTAGACTATGTTGATGTGAAAGAGAGCCAACAGTTCTCTAGCAGAGACTGCTACTTTCCTTACAGTTCACCTCCTCACCCTTCCTTTCCAAAGCTTCTTAATTTCTGTTGTACCTGGGTCATTTAAGGAGAGTATTTCTTGTGTTTTATCAAGGAGAAACCACAGGATCTTGTCTCTTAATGCCTTCTTAGTACCTGCTGCTGCTGCTAAGTTGCTTCAGTCACGTCCAACTCTGTGCGAGCCCATAGACGGCAGCCCACCAGGTCCCCCGTCCCTGGGATTCTCCAGGCAAGAACACTGGAGTGGGTTGCCATTTCCTTCTCCAATACATGAAAGTGAAAAGTGAAAGTGAAGTCACTCAGTCGTGTCTGACTCTTAGCGACCCCATGGACTGCAGCCCACCAGGCTCCTCCATCTATGGGATCTTCCAGGCAAGAGTACTGGAGTGGGGTGCCATTACCTTCTCTGTCTTAGTACCTAACACATCACTATTTGTAATGTATAAAAATAATCTTGCCATGGATGACCAACTAGTTCACTGGACCCGTTTTTTTCACTTGGGAAGGGAAATGTTGTCAGGGTAGTTTTGTTATGGAAATGCAAGTCCCTATGCTTGATGCCTGGAGAGACCATGGAACAGAGAATGGTTTTTTAGAGGGCCCAGCAAGGAGGTGGGTGGCTCATGCCTGAGAAACCGCAAACTCCCCGAAAGCTTTCAGCAAAGCCCTTTTATAGGAAAGGTGAGGGAGGGCATGGTTAGTTGTTGCAGACTTTCTTGGTGTCAGATTCTTTTTTTCTTGAGGTCAGGTCTTGGTCAGGTAATGATGTTCCTGTGAACCTCTCCCCCAAACAAATGTTATTCTCTGCTCTGACAAGAAAGGGCAAAGACCTACGACACAATGTTCATCCTCCAAGGTCCTGCTCCTGGCTAGGAAGAGGCAGATCTCAGTTGGCAGCACTCTCAGGGCCAGCTCTCCAGACACTGGCCAGTTGTCATTGCTGAGAGAGCCAGGCACCTAACCCAGCTGACCCTTAGGCTGCCCAGAGGGTGGGGGTGGAGGGGGTGGGGGTCTCACAGACTGCGGCCCAGGCAGACTGCCACTGCTATTAAGTCGCAGAGACAGGAGTTGGGGAAGAGGTTCACTGCTGCCCGTGGTTCCCAGCCAGTGGGTGGCCTTGGCAAGGGCTCTGGAGCCCTGCGGCGGGCTGTGTTCTGCCGGCCTGAGCTGGGTGAGCTGGAGGTCCTCTGGGAGACCAGGGATCTGCCTCTTACCTCACTGTCCACCCGACCACCACCACTCTGCTGACTGTTGGCCGAATAGCCCACTAACTGTCACTCATTGACAGTGGTTGCTTGTGGGAGGGACTCACTGTGGTGGTAACTAGTGGGTGAGCAGGACCACTAATGGTCCCGTGGTAACCGATGCCTGTTAATTGGGTCGGGGTCGGGTAATGGTGCACAGCAAAGGCTGTGTACTATGGTCTGTGTTCAGCCACACTGTTACAAATTTATAGGATTCAACAATCACAGATTGGAGAATGCTTTCCCAAGACACTGACCATACCTTCTCCTTACACATCCTAGCCAGTACACAAGAACCCTATATAACAGAGCAGGATGAGCACAGGCCTTAGCAGGCAGCCATTGCTGGGTCTCATTACTCCACATCATGTTACTAGGGTCAGCCGTTAGTCGGTGCCTCAGTGGGCCCTACCCACAAGCAGCCAACTCTCAGTGAGTGATGGTTAGTTGTCCTGCTCAGCTATTGGTCAGCACCACAGTGGGCCCTGCCCACAGGTAACTGTCAATGAGGCACCATTAGGGAAGCGATTCAGCCAAGGGTCAGTGGTGTGGTGGTCATGAGGTGGAGAGTGAGATAAGAGGCATATTCAGGCCTTCTCTTGAAAGCCCTCCAGCTCACCTAGCCTTGGGCCAGCAGGTGAGCTGAAGGGCCCAGGACAGACTGGGGACTATGCCCTGCAAGGCTCCAGAGTCCTCACTAAGGCCCTCCACCAGCTTTGGGCCAGGCTTTGAGGCAGTGGTGAATCCCTTGCCCCGTCCCTGTTTCTGTGACCTAATGGCAGTGGCCATCTGCCTGGGTTGCAGTTTGTGGGACCTGGCCCCTGCCTTTTGGGTGACTTGAGGAGACTGAGGGCTACTTGGGTTTGGTGCCTGGTTCCCTCAGGGATGTCAGCTGGGCAGGGTATGGGAAACTAGCTGTGAAGGAACTGCCGATGAAGATCTGCCTCTTCTTAGCCAGGACTGGGGCCTTGGAGGGTGAAAGTTGTGCCTTGGGACCTTGCCCTTCCCTGTCAAGACAGAGGATGCCATTTCTTTGGTAGAGATTTACAGGAGAAGCATTACCTGACCAAGACCTGACCTCAAGAATAAAGGATCTGACACCAAGAAGTTTGTAGCAACTAACCATGCCACTCCCTCACCTTTTGCTTTTAAAGGGGCTTGCTGAAAGCTTTCAGTAACTTTGGGGTTCTTAGAGCATGAGCCACCCATCTCCTTGCATGAACCTGTAATGAACCTTTTTCTCTGTTCCACACACTAATGGTTAGCATTGATTGGCCTCACTATGGGTCGGGTACGTGGACTTGTGATTCAGTAACACCCCTGCACCACTACAGCCCTCTTCTTTGACCACACAGTGCAGGTAGCCTTCCTTCTTCCAGTACCACACCCTTTGGAAGACAAACCATGTAGTGCTGCCACGGTAGCTCAACATACACAACAAAGTTCAGCTATACTTCCTTTCTGGGATCCCCTGGAACTTACAGGAATTAAGTTTGCCTCATAAACTTTTCAGGATTAAGTACAATAACGGATGTGAAACACTTTGAACACTGACTGGCATCTAACAGATGCCTAACACCTTTCCCCCCGTGCCACCCAGAGGAAGAAAGCATATAAAAACAATAAACAACTTCTGAGGTAACCAACTATTCAGTTCCTCTGATGGATCTTCAACTGTGTGTATTCTCAGGCTGTACCTGAAATCCTGACCTTTCCCTGTCAGCCCTGCTGTATTGTTGGGTCCCATTTCTTTCCAGGTGAATGACTGATCTTTCACATTTGTCCTGTTTTCCTCATTAGGCCAGAGTGTTCCTTACTTATTCAGGCTGGATTCCTAGCCTGTCCTTGCCTTCAGTTATCGTTGGCCCTATCCAAGATGGTCCAATCTTGAGAACCAGTAACTGTCTTGAGAACTGTAACAGAGTGTGGCTGAATGCAGCTCTTAACACATAGCTCTGGCTGTATGCCGTGACCCCCACACTCTGTTACCAGGCAACGGTTACTGCAGGACCTGTTAGTGGTCCTGCTCAGCCATTGGTCAGCACCACAGTGAGCCCCTCCTACAAGCAACCAACTGTCAATGAGTGACGGTTAGTGGGCTATTCGGCCAACAGTCAGCAGAGTGGTGGTGTCAGGTGGACAATGAGGTGAGAGGCAGATCCCTGGTCTCCCAGGGGTCCTCCAGCTCACCCAGCCTCAGGCCAGCAGGAGAGCCGGGGAGCCCAGGAAACAGATTAGGGGGCTCTGTCCTGCAGGGCTCCAGAACCCTCGCAAAGGCCACCCACTGGGTGGGCCCAGGCCTTGAGGCAGTGGTGAACCGCTTCCCCAACTCCTGTTTCTGTGACCTAATAGCAGTGGCAGCCTGCCTGGGTCAGTCTGTGAGGCCCCTTGCCCTCTGGGCAGCCTAAGAGTCAGTTGGGTTAGGTGCCTGGCTCCCTCAGCGATAATAGCTGGCCAGTGTCTGGGGACCTGGCCCTGAAGGTGGGGGCCAACTGAGATCTACCTCCCCTTAGCCAGGACCTGGGAGGGTGAACATTGTGTCTTGGGACCTTGCCCTTTCTTGTCAGAACAGAGAATTAACATTTGTTTTGGTGGAGGTTACAGGAACATCATTACCTGACCATGACCTGACCTCAAGGAAAAAGGATCTGACACCAAGAAGTTTGCAAGGATAACTACGCCCTCACCTTTCCTGTTAAAGGGCTTTGCTGAAAGCTTTTGGGAATTTGGGGTTTCTCAGGCATGAGCTAACTGTCTCCTTGCAGGGCGCTTCGATAAACTTTTCTCTGAATTTAGTCTGACATTTTGTTATTGTTTGGCCCCTCTTTGTCTTGTGCACAGGAGCTTGCATTTCAGTAACAATTTCAGTAACCCCCATATTGCAGCTGGGAAGAACCAATCCTGACAAAGCATCACTCCTATTCTCAGGGATGAGTTGCTTGTTTATTCAAATGTATCTATGAGGGATCCTATGAGCAAGTCTTAGGGAAGCAATAAGATGGCAGCTTTTGCTACTGTACCTTTGTTTCAGTGAACCCTGAGGACAAGGAAGTTCTCTGAGAATCCAAGTTTATTCAGGCTTGGAAAAGAGTTACTTCTTCAGTAACTTGAAAGAAGTTACCAAAACTTTGACAATGGTTAACTTTAGTAGGGTTGGGATTATTTTTCTTCCCTCTCCTTTCCCTTGTGTACTAGCCTCTGCTGCCCACCTAACTGCTCTTCTACCTCCACCCGCCCACCCCCACTCCAAACGACCCACATATCCTGTAAGCCCTGTCTTTCATGCCCTTGTTCCTCACCTATCTCCACTGAGCCATACCTCAGAATGGTTGTAGAACCCAGAAGCTAGGGGAACCTTGATGCATTACTCCTAGGAATTGGCTGACAGATTGGATCTGAGTGTGAGGAAAAGAACAGGAGTTCAGTGTAAATTTGAGATGTCTGTTAGATATCCAACTGGAGATCTTGAGTAGACTGATAAATGAGTCTGGAGTTGGGAGAGGTCAGAGCTGGAGAAATATGCAGTTGACAGTGCATATTTGAAGTGATAAAACTGAAAAAGTGAAAGTGAAGTCGCTCAGTTGTGTCTGACTCTTTGTGACCCCATGGACTGTAGCCTACCAGGTTCCTCCTCCATGGGATTTTCCAGGCAAGAATGCTGGGGTGGGTTGCCATTTCCTTCTCCAGGAGATCTTCCTGACCCAGGGATTGAACCCAAGACTCCCACATTGTAGGCAGACGCTTTACCCTCCGAGCCACCAGGGAAGTTGATAAAACTGAAAGAGACCAGCAAAACAGACCACCAAGAAAAAGTGAAGTCCAAGGACTAAACTTTCAGAAGAGGTCAGTGAGAAGCCCAAGGAGCAGCAGTGGGGCAGAGAAGTGAGATGCTCTGGAAGCCATATAAAGTGCTTCAAGGAGGAGGAAGCAGTCATGGTGTCAAATGTTGCTGAAAGTCAAATAAGATGAGGGCTGAGGATTAATTAATGTCAAGAGTAAGAGAGTCATTGGTACATGAGTTGTTTTAGAGAAGTGGGGTGAAAGCTTGGTTGGTATGGTTCAAGAGAGTAAGAGGGTAGGAATTGGTGACAGTGAGTGTAGATACTCTTTTGAGGAATATAGCTTTAAATAGGAGGAGAGGCTGTATATTGTCACCCTGCTTATTTAACTTATACGCAGAGTACATCATGTGAAATGCTGGGCTGGATGAAGCACAAGATGGAATCAAGATAGCTGGGAGAAATATCAGTAACCTCAGATACGCAGATTGACACCACCCTTATGGCAGAAAGTGAAGAAGAACTAAAGAGCCTCTTGATGAAAGTGAAAGAGGAGAGTGAAAAAGTTGGCTTAAAACTCAACATTCAGAAAACTAAGATCATGGCAAATAGTTGGGGAAACAATGGAAATAGTGAGAGACTCTATTTGGGGGGGCTCCAAAATCACTGCAGATGGTACTACAACCATGAAATTAAAAGACGCTTGCTCCTTGGAAGAAAAGTTATGACCAACCTAGACAGCACATTAAAATGCAGAGACATTACTTTACCAACAAAGTTCTGTCTAGTCAAAGCTAGGGTTTTTCCAGTCATCATGTATGAATGTGAGAGTTGGACTATAAAGAAAGCTGAGCGCCCAAGAATTGATGCTTTTGAAGTGTGGTGTTGGAGAAGACTCTTGTGACTTCCTTGGACTGCAAGGAGATCCAACCAGTCCATCCTAAAGAAAATCAGTCCTGGATGTTCATTGGAAGGACTAATGCTGAAGCTGAAACTCTTAATACTTTGGCCACCTGATGTGAATAATTGACTCAGTAGCAGAGACCCTGATGCTGGGCAAGATTGAAGGCGGAAGGAGATGGGGACAACAGAGGATGAAATGGTTGGATGGCATCACCGAGGCAATGGACATGAGTTTGAGTAGGCTCTCGTAGTTGGTGATGGACAGGAAGGCCTGGCGTGCTGCAGTCCATGGGGCCACAAAGAGTTGGACACAACTGAGCTACTGAACTGACTGACTAAGGATGAGAGGAATGGAGAGGTAGCCATGGTGAGGAGGTGGGCTTGATCTTTTCAAAATATTGCAGAAAAAATAGTAGATTTGCATGCTGATGGGGAAGATCCAGCAGAGAGGTAAAATTAATAGAACAAAAAAATTGGCAGAGCGTTATTTGAGTTGGTGAGAGGGGATATAATCCTAGTTCACAAGTGGAGGAAGGGTCTTTTCAGACCCTGTGGACAGTTCTTCATAGTAATGGGATGAAGGCAGAGTCTTTGGGGTCAGAGATAATAAGTGGATAAAAGTGGCAGAGGAGGCTTGTGAGAGTTCTCTTGTGATTGCCCGATTTTCTCACTAGAGGGGCAAGTTAAGATAATTAGTGTTAATTGAGGTTGGGAAAGTTGGAGAAAGTGTGGCATAGTCATTAAGGAGAGTAAAAGAGTAATGACTTAAGGAAAATGTGGTATAATTACCAAGTCACATTAAAGCTCACTTACAGTGAGTAATTCAGATTTAAAGTTAGCACAATTGTGTGGATTTCTTTAGCCACAGTCAGGTACAGGGGTGTAGGTAGATAACAATATTTAACAAGGATTGTGGTTTTGCCAGGGAAGAAGGGCAAAGTAAGAGAGGCATGAAGGAGTCAAGGATGTCTGTGAAGGAATAGTTACAAAATAGAATTTAAGCTAGATAAGGAAGATAGTGTAGATTTGAGGTGGATGAAGGGCAGTGAAGAGATTGATAGAGTGTAGGTCATTGTGGAATTGAAGAATGAAGTTGGGATGCTTTAGAGAAGAATGAACTGAAGGAAAGGAGGTAGGTCATGGTTGGAGCCTGAGGTACTTGAGACTGTGGTTATTGAGGGGGTTTCAGTTGTTAGAGCTGCAGAGTTCAGGTATGACCCTGGAAGTGAGTAGCTGAGATTGCTGGAGAACAAGTTCCTTGGGCAGAGAGGAGGGCAAAAAATCAAGAATTTCGGGATTTAGAAACATCATCTAAGTGACTATGTAGCAAAATTAGTAAGACCGTGGTGGGAGGAGGGGCAGTGCACCAGGATTCATGAAGGTTAAGGAATGAAAAGCAGCAGATGACAACAGAGTTAGGAGGAGGAATATAGTCTGGTGACTCTACTGAAATCTGGAGTTTTGGAAAATGAGGGAGAAAGTTTCCTAAAGTGACAACAAGGAGCAGAGACCACCTACTCCACCTTCAGGTCAGCGGGAGGAGAAGTGTAGAGGAAACATTCACCGCTTGAGAGGGCTCACGAGGAAGCCAGCTTTTGACCACAGTAAGAACGTGAGAATGTGTTGGGAACTTAGAGGGTGAGAGTTTTGCTGCCAGCTGACCATGAGTGCTAGAAAGACGTAAAGGAGCTTCTTGAGTCGGGGAGCAGTGTAAGTGAATGTGCCAGCTTACTGTTCATCTACCAGTCATGTGTAAAATTCACTGTACTTTAGACGGTGGACATGGTTCCTTTTTAATTTTTTTAAGTGCTAGGGTGATTGAATATTAATTCATGTAAGAATATATAATTGGCCAAATTTATAAATTCTGATGTCTGACAGCATGGTCTGATTTAGACATGAGAAGACATCAGGTTTTATAGGGAAGTAAATTGATCAGGCGGGCTAGATTTGGAAATTTGTTTTTAAGAAGTAGAGATGAAATTGTGTGGGTTTGTCTTTTTTATGTATGTAATTTTATTTATTTTTGGCTGTGCTGGATCTTTCCTCCTGCTCAGGCTTTTCTCTAGTTTGGGTGAGCAGGCTTCTCATTGTGCTGGCTTCTCTAGTTGTGGAGCTTGGACTCTAGGGTACTTGGGCTTTAGTAGCGGTGGTACACACAGGGGGTCAATAGCTGTGGTTCCCGGGCTCTAGAGCATAGGCTCAATAGTTGTGATGCTTGGGCTTAGCTGCTCTGCAGCATGTGGGATCTTCCCAGACTAGTGAGTGAACCTGTCTTCTGCATTGGCAGGAGCCCCCGGGAAAGTCCTGGGTGGGTTTGTCTTAATGGCCAGGCTGAGGATTCCAGCTTTTTAAAAACATGAAAGTCTTCAACCATAGTAGAAGAACATAACATAGCTGTTTATTAAGATAGAAAGTTAATGAAGATGATCTGAATAATTCTTCAGAATGAGTCAAAGTGTGGTGAATAAAAGCATGGTCAAGTTTAGTTCTGTACATTTTGGAGACCATCCTGGTTGGAGACCACCAGGGTTTTAGGGAAAGTGACCAAGTTATAACATATAAGACTACTCTCAAAAGTGTAGTTTCCACAGTTAGCCAAAGAAGTAAGAAATGAGGGAAAGTTACAGGGATGTGTTTATTGGGACCTTCAAATGATTTTGCTAACAGGATACTAGTAAAAATTAAAAGAACCATTCTAAAAAAAATTAAATGTAGAATTACCATATGATCCAGCATCTCCTCTTCTAGATAAATATCCAAAAAAAGCAGGAATTTGAACAAATATCTGTATACACACATTCATAGCAACATTATTCACAAAAGCCAGAAGATAGAAGAAACTTGTGTCCACAGATAGATGGACATCTATCTGTGGACACAAGTTTCTTATTATTCATCCTTAAAAAGAAAGGAAATTCTGACACATGCTACAGCATGGATGAGCCTTGAAGACATTGCCAGGTGAAATAAGCCAGTCGCAAAAGGACAAATATTGTTTGACTCCACTGATGTGATGTAGCTAGAGTAGTTAAATTCATAGAGGCAGAAAGAAGAATGATGGTTGCCAGGGGCTGGAGGAGGGGGAGGGAACAATGGCCAATTTTTTTTAATGGGTTCGGAATTTTAGTTGGCAAAGATGAAAGTTTTGGAAATGGATGATGGTGATGGTTATACAATAATGTGAATAATGTATAATGCTACTGAAGTGTACACTTAATGGTTAAAATGGCAAATTTTATGTTATGTATATTTTACCATGTACACACACACAAAAGCAATAAAAGATGTAGGCACTGCTTCTCTAATGATACAGATAACAACTAGGTAACAATGACTTGTTTCTCCAGGAAAGAAAGGCAGAATTTTGGTATAAGAAAATTGGTTGACAGGCATAGTATGTTTTCCTTGCTGGTGTGTCAGCTTTATTTATACTGTGTGTACTAGTTTGGCCTTAGTTCTCAGTGTGGTTTGGTTTAGAGGTACTTGGAAACACATTTTCTTACATAGGAAGACATTTTTTTTCTGTGTTCTTATTTGTTTTGTTTAGCCAGTGACTTTTTTCATAGATGATACAAGGATAACCTCTAGCCTTCAAAATTACTCTGGATTTTTAATATGAACTTATCTTTGAAATATTGTATTTACTGTTTGAATTGAGTGTTAGTTACTTGGGAGTCATTTTATTTATATCCTGAACTTGGCAAAAAAATTTAAATAGAGAAATTGGAAAGCTCTCCTTCATAATCTGCTAAAGCATGTTTCATGATCACAAGTTTTAGTTATTTGTCCAACTGTGTTCTTATTGTTGAGACACAACGATGACTAGAAGACAATCAATAGGAGAACATAAATAAATAAAGGCAAAAATGAAATCAGTGTTGAATTCTTAGTAGTCTGGTGGTTCTAGGCTAAACCCCAGGTCTGTTACTTAACTCTGGATTTGTTCTTAGTGAGTCTCACTTTTCTTATTTATAAAATAAGGCTACATCTACTTACCTGACAGAGTTGTTGTTAGGATTAAATAAAATAATAAAATAAAACTACTTATGGCAACAACTGGTATACCTAGGCATTCAGGAAGTGGTAGCTGATAGCATAATTATTACTGCAAAAATCTTTAATAAAACTATTTCTGAAATCTAGAATGCAAACTTAGAAAGCAAAGGAATTATCAGAAAGGTCCTTCAGTTTATACAAAGATTCACCTCAGGGTTTCAATAAATCTGGGAGAGTCCCTGGTGCATTTGATGTTTACAGATCATTAGCAAACAGATGCCAGGAGGCAAATAAACTGTAGCTAAAGGATTTTTGAACCACTGACGATGCAGAGAAAGTCAGTTTCTGATAAAGTTGTAATATTTCTAAGTAGGTAATAGCAGGCAATGGGAAATTTTTAATTGGGTTTATAAAAGTTTATTTCAGGAACACATGAATTTCCAATTTGAGGTACACCTATACATCTGTAGCCATCTAATTTGTATTGCTTGCTTATTTCTCCACTGGGGTTAATAATATAACAACAACTAATATTTATTGTACGCTTACTATATGGCAGTGTATCTTGAGTAAGCCTGTGGCATTCAAAGGCTTCTTTTCAAATTGGATGTTTTGAAATTGGCCTTTTATCCATTTGGAGAGACAGGGTATTTAATGAATTTATTATATTCTATTTATTTTATTATGCCCAAATACCTATGAGTATATATAATCTGTAAGACATTTTGTAGGAGACGAAGCTAAGTAAAATATGGGCCCTGGACTCACAAATACTTATTCATTCTCCCCTAGGCTGTTCAGAAGGGGCCTGTGGTGGTATGAGGTGAACCCTGGCATGGCCCTGGACTCTACACATGACCCTGCCACTTCTTCCCTGAAGTTTTTTCTGTCCTGGCCAGGACTAGGCTCAGTGCCCCTGTGCTAATCACTATGATAGCATTTACCAGGCCTTGCAATGATTGCTGGTTTAATTCTTTGTATTCTGCATTAAACTGTAAACTCGGGGAGAGCAAAGACTATGTCTTATTCATCAATGGGGCCAATCACATTAGAGGATTTGCACTGTGTATAAATACTAATTTTTTAACTGAATGAGTGATAACTTACTGCCTTTTTAACTGTGATAAAATTGTGATAGTCCCAATATCATAGCTTTGTCATGAGGATAAAATTAGACATTTTATGTAAAATGCCTGTTATAGTGCTTGGCACCTGGTATGAAAGTCACTCAGTCGTGTCCAACTCTTTGTGACCCTATGGATACAGTCCATGGGATTCTCCAGGCCAGAACACTGGAGTGGGTAGCCTTTTCCTTCTCCAGGGGATCTTCCCAACCCAGGGACCAAACCCAGGCCTCCTGCATTGCACACGCATACTCTTTACCAGCTGAGCCATAAGTGAAGTCAGGTGCAATTCCCCAGTAGAAGTAGAGAGACTGTCTTTCGTATCACGGTAAACAGTGAGGTGTGAGGGCTCTTGGAACTAACGCTCTGTGGTTTTTCTTTAGCTGAGTTTTTGCCAGAAAAGAAGAGGTGACTTTTTTCTTGTTGGATTCAGGGATTGTCCAAGGGCATGAGAACTCCCCTCCTGTTCACCAGGTTTTATTTAGTTGTACTTGATCTTCTCTTCCTCCTCATGCTTATTCTAATTCTTTTACACTTTCCACTTTTGATCAAGGGCTTCCGAGGTGGCACTAGTGGAAAAAAAAAAAAAAAAAAACCAAAACCTGCTAGTGGTAAAGTTTCCTGCCAGTGCAGGAGACTTAGGAGACAAGGGTTTGATCCCGGGGCTGGGGCTGAGTACATAGTGGGTACTCAGTCAATAGTTGTATTTGAGAGGATAATTAAGTTATCTCTTTTCACCAAATTTGACAAATGTATCTATTAATGAAGACCATATGCAGTGATCCCACTTTCGTAGTACATAAAAGGCACAGCTGTCGTTTGGGTTACGTCTGAAGTAATTATTCACATTGGAATAAAAATCTGATATTTGTGGTAATCTTTAAAAAGGTGGGGTAAAACTAATCTTAACTCCTAGAGAAATTAAATGGAAGCCTGAGATTATAACCATTAAAAACCTTCTTCAATATTTATCAGTCTGATAGATTTTTACAGATTAGTTCTAAACTTTGAACCAGTGTAAGAAACCCTAAATACTTAAATAATAGTGAAAGTTGAAAACCAGGATATTTAGTAGGGAACAAGGTAAGTGTAAGTGAATGTGTTCTTCTGACTTTTTTCCTCATTTCCAGCACACCATCTCTTTTCTGTTTTAAATTTCCCTTCGGAATTTGACTTAGGCTTGATTTTTGGGTTTACACAGAAGAAATTTGGTTAATGATCAGATTTGTATTCCTGTAGTGAAATTGGTTTATGAGAAATATTTCAAATTATTAGTAAGTAGTGGTATTTGCTGGTCAAAATCTATCAGCATTCTCTGGAAAGATAGATGAAACTCTCTAGATTTTACTGCATAATGTCAATGGACTCATTATTTGTAGGACAGCTGATGCATTTAGTACTTGTTGATTCACTTAATTGGTAACTGTACTACATTCATAACTCCAACAACTGAAAACAATAGGTCAGTGTCTGTTGTTTATTCATAAATAGTCACATCGAAGCAGGATATGTCTGAAAGGCAAAATATGGTTAGTTTGAGGAGAAATCTGGCATGTGAATGGTTCCATTGCTTAACATACTGAGGTGGGTTGTGCTCTCCTTTACTGAATAACGCTATTTGGATTTTCATTATAGGTGTAGATGGTAAACCACCCCTGTGTTTATTAGGCTGGTTGCTGTGAATTAGTATTTGAATATATTTTAAATACTATTGTTGAAGGGAAAGTCTAGAATAGAAATATGGTTAAAAATTGGTGATGACTCAAAGTTTGTATGTCTTAACAGTTTTCATGTTTTAGAGCAAAAAGGTAATACCTAGAATAGATTTTTAAAGTAAGAAATTCCATTGGTATATGAAGGCTGAATGTTCATTTAAAGTATTTTGAAATGATATTTTTAAAAATCAGTGAATTATTCTCCATTGTAATTTCAGAATAAAATCTGCATTTTGGAATCAGTAATTTTTAAAATAGGTAGTTTATTTTATTTTTAATGTTTTTTTTAAATTGTTATAGTTGCCTCACATAGTTGAGTCAGTTTCTGCTGTACAGCAAATATCCCCTGTTTTTGGATTTCCTTCCTATTTAAGCCACCACAGAGTACCAAGTTGTGCTATACAGTAGAGTAATTTTTAATTAATAATTTTTAAAAGAAAAGACAATATAAACCATTTTGTTTCATTATCATGGAAAAGGAAAATGTGTTTTTTTTTTAACTATGTGAAACTTTTCCTTCAAAAATGTGTTTTTTAAATAAGTGAATTTTAAGTCTTATAAATGAAATAATTTTCTAGAATGATTGCATTTAGTTAAAATACTAAACTAATGATTCAGTTACTTTATAAAATAAAGTGAAGCTTTTTATAGCTAAAACAGGTTTAATAGGCAGTGTCCTGGAAGCTCTTTATTAGTTTAGTGCAGTCCACTTGGCAGTTCTACTGTCAAGAAACTTTAATTCTACATGATACGAAAAATTAACTTCTCTTCTTGAAGATTAAAAGACAGTTTAAGTGTTTCGAGGAAGATTGGGTTTGTCCTCAAAATGTACAACTTTGCAGACTATTTCCTGAGGGTCTATATTTTTAGTATATAAAAATGGAAAGTGTCGTTAGGGAAAGAGCAGTGTAATGGACTATTACTCATTTGCAGCATATTCTCATCTTCTCATCTGGAAAGTTAAATCTGATTACAGCTGGGATTAACATTTATGGTTTTAGGGGAAAGGAAGATAGTATCTTAAACTCCATGAAATTGAACAATGAGATTATATCGTTATACCTCATTTTAAAGTCTTCACTTTAACGGGGCATATTTTTATTGTTGTAAGCTTACATGTGTTCACTATTTGTCTCTTATTGACTGAAATATCCTAGAGATAATGGTTGGAATTTAGTAGGTGTTAAATATAACATTTTCTGCCTTGATATCTAGCATGTTAAAAGTGAAAGCAGTGTAGATTTCCATGTTAATGGCTACATTTGCAGTTTCTTTTTAATTTCCTAAAAGAGCTCCAGTTGTAGAAGATTGTAACATTTGATTACTGTGCAGTTGCTACACCTTTCACAGAAAATGAATCAGTGTATTTTTCAATAATCAGTTAAAGTGTCATGACTTGACCTTCAAATGGAGTCAGTCATTGGTGTGGCAAAGGAAAACAGGAGAATAATTTGGTAAGCTATGTGTTTGTGTGTATGTACACTTTTTAGTTACCGGTTTACAAATGGGCCCTCCTACATAAGCACGGTACTTCTATGAATTATTTTGCATTTCTGTCGTAAAAGATCTGTCTGCCACGTTTTCTAGAAACTTTAAGCCTAAGGCAGCACTCAAGGTTTTGGAGCCTGTGTAAAATAATTTATAGTGCCTTTCCAGTAAGTCTTGCCCAAACTGTTATTCTATTAATTAAACATCCTGTGGCAATCTGGTATATCTTAAAGATTTAATAGTACGTTACAGTAAAAAGGCTATTGAGATAGAAGAAAATTAGCTTTTCTTAAGAAAAAAAAAAAGCATTTCTTCTGAGATCAGTTTTTTGTTTTTGTTTTGCTGCGAAGACATAGGCTATTAAGCATGGTCATGTCATATCTACTCCTGAATGAGACTATGCTCTTGGGAGTCCTGTACTGTAAACTGTCTGCTTTAAATGTGGAAATGCTTTTGTGACCTCCAGTGGAAGTGGCACACATGTGTCAGTGTGGGGTCAGTGTCTTGCATGGTCACAGTGCTGAGAAAAGGTAATGTCTCATCAGATTGACATAATGCAAAATCCTGTTCTAGAGCCAGCTATCTCTTTTTAGCCTTATTTGGTTAAGTCATGTATGGACTCTTCCATACCATACATCTTGTTAGCAAGGTATTTTAAATACTTTTCAACAAAAAGATTGTGTTTTCCTGGGAGATGTTGAAATTGATTTTTAATTTTTTAAATAATCCGTTAAATCTGGAGAAATTTGCTGAGAAAGAAGGGTGTAGTGCATTACTACATTAAGTTCTTAATTTTCTGTCAGAGGGACAATTCTTAGAGAAAGCTTGACATATGCTGATAACTATCCTTACTACCAACGCCTAAACAAATTGTTAATTTTTCCTTTTTTCCTTGGTAGTACTCTCATCTTCAGATTTTTGCGTTGGAAGTTAGCTGTTTGGTGACACTGCATTTGGCAGTGAGGGTATGAATGTGAGAAGAAATTTTGGAGCATTAGCAATTATAGCATTGGATGGTGGGTAAAGAAATAGATACATAAATATTAGACTGATGCACAGTTTTCCAGTGTATGTTATTTTCCATATAAAGATATAGAACATTTCATAAAATGTTCCCAGACCATTTAAAAACTCAAAGAAATGCAGCTGATGCAATGAAATACATAGAGTACTTGTAAAAGCATACAGACACGCAAGTGGATTGCTGCCAGACAGAAAATTTAAAGGCGGTTTGCTGAACTGCAGGGTGCTAGGTTTTGTACATGTGCCATGCTGAAACTGTTAGTAAGGCGGGTGTTGTGTTGCTTGAGAAAAGCAGATTGTATTTGGACCTTTTTAACTCAGATGTTTCCAATGTCGATATTTTGGTGACATTAAGGCATTGCAATTGACTCAATGTGAAAAATGATTTCAACCTCCTGTGCAAAATAGACATTTAAAGAAAACGCATACAAATTTTTCTTAGTTTTTGTGTTAATTTTTACAGAATGGCTTTCATAGGTTTATTAACTGTCAGACTGGATCTTTGAGCTAATTGAATGGAACTTTATAGGTTGGGCTTTAGTTTTAAAAGGCATTGCCTTTTTTTTTTTTTTAATGTTGCTGTTGAGAGTGTTAAAGACCTATGAAGTTTTTTTTTTTTTGTAAATCTCAGGGTCTTATAGAAAGGGAATCAAAACCTTTATGCTTGAGTCATTGTAAATAATAATCCATGTATTATCTTGGAACATGATTCTGTTAAAATCTGGGAGTCCCACTCTAGGGTTAGTCTCAGGACAGTTGAAGGAATTTAGTTGATGAAGGTACTTAGTTGATGCTGCCTATCATTGAGGCAGTGTTTAGAATAATCTGGTTTGAATGACCCCCATCTTGGAGTTCCATGGTCATTTTTACTTTCATTGTATTAAAACAGGCTGATGTTTTTCATCTATTTTCCTTTTCTTTTTACAAGTCTATGTATATATGAATAAAATGCATTTTAAAAATCACAAAATTATTAATGTAGTTTATTGTTAACATGGTTGGCTTAATTGGTTAAAGAGATTTAAAGACCTTCCTTTTCCTACTTATAAGCAAACATTTTTAAAATTGAAGAATATACTACAAATTTTGGTTTCTGATATTTATCCTCTCAGAAAATGGTGATAAGAAGTAGTTTTTTACTTTATTCCATCTTTTTTCCATTGATATTTTTGTGGTTCCCAAGAAACAAACTATTGCAGAAAAGAGGAAGGGAAAGTCGCTCAGTCATGTCCAACTCTTTGTGACCTCATTGACTATAGCCTACCCGGCTTCTCAGTCCAGGGGATTTTCCAGGCAAGAGTACTGGAGTGGGTTGCCATTTCCTTCTCCAGGGGATCTTCCCGACCCAGGGATCGAACCCAGGTCTCCTGCATTGTATGCAGATGCTTTACCCACTGAGCCACCGGGGAAGCCTGAGGAAGCAGAAAAGAGGACTTGATATTAAAGATTTATATGTGAGTCATTTTTGTATGAAGTTTTCTTGTTGCAGAGTTAACTGTTTACCACATGACAACTGGAAGAAAAAGAATAAGCCTTAGATTATTTTGTGGCTTTTCCAGCCTCTGTATTACTGTGTCCATCAGTGACTTAGAGCTGCATTTTTGCGGGGAGTGTGGGGGGTGGGTCTCAGTAGCAAATTTTAAATCCTAAAATACCAGTTATTTTTCTGGACAGAGTCATTTATATATATATTTTAGGAATTAGAGCCCTCTTTTTGGATCTTCTACTCCACCCCCAGAGCACATTTTTAGGGGTTTGCTGGGCTTGTGGCTGTCTCTTTGCATCCTGCTGGCAAGTCCTCATTATCCCCACCCCCGCCCTGGACCTAGTGCTTTTCATGCCACAAGATTGTGCCTTCTGGCCTCCTGTCACAACATCCACAAGTCCTTGGGTGTTTTCAGCAGCTACTTCCTCTGATTTACCAGAGCAGTCCTGCAAGGTACTGCGATGAGGATTACTCTAGAATTCTACTAGTACTGGTCTAGACATGTCATTCGTGTCTTCCTAGTATTTGCAGATGAGGGTAAAGAAATTTGTCCCTAGTTTGGAAGTCAACCGGAAGACACTTTAAGAGCTAAAGTAGTGTACAGGTAGTTTCAACTTTTCTGCACCACCTGTTTTGGAAAGTTCTGCTTTTTGTGTGACCTTTTGAATATTCCTTTTGTTATTAGCATTGAGTGTTGAAAAATGACATCCATTGACTTGAAAACTAACATTTCTAAGATTTAAATGTAGTTTGTGAATAGGCCCATAATTTCCCCCCTTTTTGATTCTTTAATTGCAGAACAGTTAATTGCATTTTTATCTTGTGACATGGAGGACTTTGACTTTTACATAGATTCACTTTTATGGAGAAATAAATTGATATTTTAGAAGATAGATATGACAACTGAGTAGTATATACTATACTCACTGTGGTTGGGGACCTTCTAATATTGTGGTTTTATGAAAGCATTTTGTATTGATACATGATTTCTCAAATAGATACTATTCTGATCACTCTTCTTAATGTGTCTCTGAGGAACCAGATCTCTCTTTTAGAAAAGACTGAATGTTTCCCTAATCAATAGCAAATGGAGTGCTAATAGCTTTTAATTAGTACACTTCTATATTGATTTAGAGATGATGGCATTGGGTTATCCTGCAATTATGTTGAAGAATCAAGTGACCACTTTCCTGATTCCATTTTAAACAGATTGGTCATGAAAGATATCTTCACCTATGTATTTTTATAGTTTCTGAGCAAGTCTAATCTCATATGATATTTTGTTAACACTGACAAGCTAAAAGTATTGTTTTCTTTTGAAATTTTTCATCTATTTTCAAGAGAGCATAAATATTTTGGGAAGAATTTATTTTATTTTTTTAAAACAGGAAATTTTGCATTTCTTCCTTGAAAGAGTTCTTGTCTGATCCTTGTTTTCACCCTGACTTCTCCCCAACCCCTGCCCCCGACCCCACCCCTACCCAAACATACAAGCCCACATCTGTAACTGTGAAAAGGATACTTCTGATAAGAGAAGAAAAGTGAAGCAGATTTAAGACTCACTTTCTCTGGAAAAATGTGTCGAGGGCAGTTTGCAGCTGGCAAGACTTTTGCATTAGGTAATAGTCTAAAGTTAACAGTAGTATCAGGTCTTTACAATTTTTCTTTTTTGTATTTCTGGAGGAGGGTAGTGGGAGTGCTTCGCTGAGTCCTTCCCTGTGCTCATCAATGTAGCAGCCTCAGCTGCCCCCCTTGGATCCCCTGCCAGGGCTGCTATCATCTTCTGATCAAATATTAATGTGTGATCCTCTGCTTGCTCACTAATCCAAAGCCAATTAATATTATCTGTCAATTATTTACAGATCCTGAGGTGCAGAGGCAATTCCCGGAGGACTACAGTGACCAGGTTCGGAATGCGTAATTAATTTTTTACATGACAAAATTTATTTCAGAGTTGTTCAACATATTATTACTGTTCTTTTTACTGAAAGAGATAAATGAATTTTTAGAAGGAAGGGAAACAGTAATTACAAACCTAAGACAAAAAGTAAAACATACCAAAGTAGGATTGAAAATATTGGTGCTAGATTTGGGGTGTTACCTTCAGGGGAAACATGCACAAAAAGTAAGGAAGAAAACCTATCACAAATTTTACTTTTCACTTTGAGGTATGCTGCAGCCTGCAGTTCATTAGCAAATCCTTTTCGGATTGCCTGTGAACTTTTTTTTTTTTTTTAATGCTATTTAAGCAGTCAGGAACCAGTATAACAAAAAGGTAGGGAGGATGGAAGCTTATCACATTTCCTAAAATTGGAAATGAATAATGAAACTGTGTCATGGTAGTACTTAAAGGAGAAGATAGATACACATGCAAGAATGGTCTTTAGGGTGAGGGTGGTTTTGATGATGATGGTAGTGAAAGTTGTTTGGCGAGTTGGTCTTGCCATCGTGCCATCTTGAATTTCTTGCATTCTGCAAGCATGGAATGGAGTAGAAAGAATTATTTTACTCACAAAATACTGCTGAAGTTCTGAAGCTGCTCTACTCTTTATAATTAAATCCAGGTTATACATTCTGGATTTCAGTTTCTATCTTGAGAAATATTAGAAGTGTTTCATACCTTTTTGGGGTATACCAGCTTTTTGGGGTATATTATGTTAGTATACCAAACATGCATTTTGGTATACTTATTTTTAAAAGGTGTTGAAATAAAAGCATCCTCAATTACATAATTTAGAAAGCATTTTACATGTGGTATGTTGTACAAAATAAAAACATTTTTCTGAAGTGCCTCCATTTAATTTTGTGTATTAAAAAATGTCCTTGGATGAGGGTAAGTATGATGGAATATAAGTATCCAGTACAGCAAGTACTACCACCTTTGCAGAGTGGCCTGTTGTATACATGGCAAGGCATCTCATACATCTTTAGGAATATAACTGGATAATCAGGATAAGATGCTTTGTCATGAGATGGATTGTACAAGAACCCAAGAAAACTGGTATAGTTTGCTTTGCATATGACCTCAAGACTTTAAAATGAAATTTAACAAAAATAGTCATTTTCTCACTCTACCGTGGCT